>NC_079894.1:22342951-22696922 GCF_024868665.1 Triplophysa rosa
CATTGCCTGAACATCGAAAACGTATATACTACTGTATAATTCTGACGTACTTATTTAAATTCAAACATGATTGGTATATTTTTATTCATTTGTAATATGTTTATTTTGATAGTCACATCAAAGTGAAACTTTATTACCACCATCACTATATGTAGCCTACTGTATGACATTGCCACAGTACGTTCATGTAAATGTAATATTTATTGTAATAGTTTTATTAGGCTACAATATACTTTGAAACAACTGTTTCTGAATTGGGGGCTGTGACCCACTGGGGGGCTTAAAGTCCCAGTGAAATAAAAAACGACAATGCCTATTTTTTCATGAAATATCGCAGAGATTTTTGTAAATAGTTTATCAATGTGGGTCATTCTCTTTTTAAAATTCATGTGCCCTTATAATCTTCAATTAAAATCTGAAAATGCACTTATGTCCTTTAATGACTATCCGTCTTAAATGACGTAAGTTTAGATGGCTTGGGCGGAGCATCCGTTAACTCCTCCCCTTCAACTGCAAAGTCTGTTTTTATACATCGAATCAAATCTCAGAGAACGACGAAAGCCACGCCCACTATTTTTCTCATTCAAAAATCAAAATTCGATTTCACTCGGAAACGCTTCAAAATACGGAAGTAAAAACGATCGCAACTTCCGGTTCACGGGACTTTAACTTTCTAAAATTATTTAAAATGTGACAAAAAAGCAATAACATTAGCTAAATAAACTAGAAATCCACATATTTCTTAGTGTTTGGTTATTTCCATAACAAACGGGGGAGGGGACATCCCTTTTATAAACACTTTTAAAAACACATTTCTTTTTTGCTTAGTGATGTAATTCACACAACAAACGCAAAGATAAGATAACAAATAATATTTACAACAACATAACAGCTTGCATGTGACAATCCTGTGTATTTTTATTTTAGAGCGTCTGACATCAGCTTTTTTCATGTTTGTTGTACCACCCGTGGCATACAAATTTTAGTCAGACCGTCATGTCTGAGTTCAAAAGTTATTTTATTGCATTTGCGGTTTAGGCACTGCAAATCTCAGACATTTTACAGTCTAATAAACATTCCTTTCATGCTAGACTAAATTGACCGTTGCCGTTATTTATCCGCGTCAGCGAACTTTACAGTGATTCATGGCATTTCACATTGAAAGCACCATGAACCCGTTGACAGAATGAAGTTCCTTTAAAATATTTTGTTCAGTATCTAGGAACACTCTGTAAAACTTCTAAATGCTTGACTGAATACGTACTTTGGCTTTACTACCTTCAGTAATACGTCACTGTGACAGAAGAAGGTGCTGACTGTCCTTCAGCAGCTCGTGCAGGGCCTGCGGTTGCGGACCAGCCCTTTCGGAGTCATGCATGCGCATTACAGACATTTAAGCATAGGCCCAGGCATGTGCTTAAGCCTTTTACACAATTTTTTAACTCTTTCATGAAAATACACAACACATCCCGTGCCGTTAGATCTTCGATTATATTGGCTAAGTCATTAGTTCAGTTTCGTCATCGCAAGTATGCTTGAGCCTGAGTGTAAAGGTAAACATCGCAGCGATTCCACGGCTGAACCTCTAATACAGGTATTCTTTTGGACACACACACACAGTTCTGTTGGGTTGGCAATTTGATATGGCACAAATACAAAAATCTAATCCTGTTTTACAATGTACTGTACATTACACCTGACTGTTGTTCTGACCAAGTTCTGTTAGAAATAAGCATTAAAGAGTGAAACATAAGACATCTGCTGCCATCTAGTGTCCCGTTATAATACTGCATGCATTTAAAGCAATATAACAGGTTCAGTATGTACAGTAGCCTATGTACATTTCCTTTATATTGCTTTATTGGTGCTTTCTGTCAGATGGTAGTGTTGACAAAAAAACACAATTTCAATTTCTCAGACTCTTCCTTCACTTCTAGACATCCTTCACATGTCTTAAAATCTCACCTATATGATGGTGCTGTTTTGAAGAGGACAGACACACCTACAAGATAGCTTCTTTACATGGATTGTGAAGGGGTCAAATCTTCTCAGACAATGTTGGTTCTGGTCCTGGGTCAGTTCACACAAGAAATGATCAATTCCACAGGTTAGATGCTCGTCCGAGACTGTATTTTTGGCCTGTAACATATGCAGAGCAATGACTTATCAGACTTATCATAGGATATGATTTGTCTGTGTATTTGAACCCATTCCACAGAAATATGTTATTTCTCAGCAGCTGTACTTTCACAACGGATGCCTTGTACTATTTCAATTTTATCTAGTTTTTTTCTCCTCTTTACCTTTCACTTTAGTGAAAGGATTGGCATTATCTTAAAAAGGTTTTGATCTGTGTGTGTATGCTTACATATCATAAATTAGTTTTATAGACAAAATATAATTGAGCAAATATCAACTTTTTCCATTATAAACTAATACAATTTTATTGAATGAAAATGACTTTGAAATGGATGAATTTGACTAATGAAAACAAAGATAGCCAGTAAGAGCACAGAAAATATGGGAACTCCTTTAATATTGTTTAAAAAGCATCCTGGAGTGAAACCACAAGAAGCTGCTTGAGAAAATGGTAAGAGAACATTTTTGCAAATTTTAGGCAAAAGGTGAATACATTGAAGATGCCAAATTTGATTTTTTTTTATGTAGATGTATGTAGATGTCATAGTGCAGACAACATTTAAATTAAAAGTGTTATTTGACTGTAAAATGATTTAGATTTGGATTAATTCAATAAGAACGTGTCCATTATGAAGGCTCTGACCTTTTTTGGAAACTGATAAATTGGTATCTGACTGCAGTGTTTGATATGATTAAAATATGTTTGTAATATCGTTGTGGCATTTTGTAATCAAAAATCACAGTTTTACATTTAATTTGATTTGTGTCAAAGAAACTACAAAGTGAGATTTTGACCGAGATCTCATATTTCTGCTGGTTTAATATTTTGAAGTTCTGTAGTTTCCTCTTTGACCACTGGTAGGCAGCGCAGCACAGATTTATGAGAAAGTGCTCACTGTTAAATGTTCTGCAGGATTGAAGCACAGAGTACTGTAGCAAAAACTGTAACATCTTACTTAGGTCACTGTAATAAAAATGTACCAAAAGGTACCACAGCACTTCATTTTAATATAACAAGTACTATGGTAGATTCTTTTGAATCCTGGTATATTTTCAAGTACCGTGATATTCGCATTCTAACTATCACTGTTTAGTGCTATGTTTTTTTAAGGATGGAGATGTTGTGAAATATAAGAAGGCATACTCAGTCTGATCTAATTTAGGAAGGGACATAAATGCATTATTGGATGAAAATTCCAAATCTAATTATACAGTATGTGTGTGTGTGTTTGTGCATTTTACCTGAGGAAACATGTTTTATGTGCGCAAAACCGTGCTTTGGACTTACTGATGTAATCCCCAGCAATCCTGAAGAACATAAGGTTCCAGGCTTGCAGAGAGAGAGTTTGTCTCTCAGGATCACACTGTACAGTAAACAGTACTGAGGTCAGGTGTGCAGTGTCCTCAAACTTAATCTAAAATTTTGGCCTCTGGTGGTTTCGCTTAAGCCACACTTTATAAATGAATTCTGAAATGCTGCCCAGATGTAAGCAAACTGACAGATTCCTCACCATAGTGCTCATGCAGATTCACTTTTTTCAAGTCTATGTGATGTTCGATCGACTACTTAAAACTACAACTCTCTCTCTCAATTTCAATTTAAGTGTGCTTTATTGGCATGACAAAATGTACATGTGTACTGCCAAAGCATTTGCAGCTGGGCTGCGTACAAATAGTGCAAACAAACGAAAAGAAAGATACTTATAGTAATAAAATAAAATAAAGTGTGAAGTATGTAGAGCAAAATAAAGCAAAGTAATGTAAAGCAAAATATACATGTAAGTAGCAGAATAAAGGGATATAATAATATAATGTTATGAACATATATTGGAAACATCAGGTCAATTGTTTTCTCTTGCGTTGTGACAGGCAGACACATATTGTGCAGCTAACACACAGCGGTCCTTGTGTTCTCCTAACAGACACGCCAGTTTCTCATCGTTTGACAGACTTTCAAATGTCTGGTGTATGGACTTGATTCTTCCATAAAACATTGTCCGTATGTCCGTGTATTTTGTGCATTCTGTTAGGAAGTGGAGTTCCGTCTCGATTTTGTTAAGATCACAGTGTGGACACAGTCTCTGGTCCTGTGGCAGCCATGTTTGTCTGTCTGCCCGTCTCTCCATCACTCATTACTTATTTAAATCCTACTTTAAGGAAAAATTTGATAGTTTTTAGAACACAAAACAGAATACTTAAGAGTTATCATGCATATAGTGACCACAGAAATAAAAGCCGTCAGAAAGCATCAATGACAACATTGTCTAGCAAACTTCTTTAAATTGTACTTTTTGTAGTACAAAGAACTAGTATTCTTAAGCACTTTGCTGCTTCGTAATTTGCTAAGAATTGTAGCAGCAGTAATAATTGATATTGTTTCTCAAAAGTGACAGTGTGTAAAAACGAAACGCAAAACAAGTTATTTTTGCAAGCGAAATATTACGTTTGAATGTCACGTATCTCTAATCTCTCTTGGTGAAGAACAAGTGCAGGAATTTATACATATCATATTGAATAATTTAGCCAATGAAAACGCTGGAATTATAAATATTCACGTTTAGTCTTGAAACGGTGTTGAACTTGTGCTCCATTGAATTGTGGAATACTGTATTCTGTCATCTGATTATATTTGGCATGTTTTGGTAAGTATAGTAGTGCAGGTCATCCGTCTCTTTCAATTATACAGAACATTTGAATAGTTTGGCAGATAAACAGATACAGGATATAGTTGCCGTTCTTACACCCGGAAAACTAATGAAGCTATTAAACATGGTACACATGCTCTGTAAAAACACTAATATTTATTCAAATGTTGTTTCACACGCATTTACTGGTCTAATGTAAAATGAGTCCATTACAACCTAATGTCTGCTGTATTCTTTTCCTAATTTACAGTATTAAGGATACGAGGGAGTGCTCTGCAAATCTCATGCCGTACTGTTTTTGTTCTGTGTTCACCTAAATGACCCAGGCCACCCAAACAGGCCTCGTTCGTCCAGTGAAACACAAAAAAAGGACAATAAGAACTTTGTGAACTCTCAGGGGAGTGAGAAATGGTTGTTCCATTGCTGAGGGAACATAGCCACAGTTACATTAACCTGAAGGACCTGCAACCATCTGTCCAGCATTAAACCATCTGAGACCTACTGCCCACATGGGCTTTGAAAACCTCCACGTGATGAACACATAACTTCTCTGTGGTCAGATTCCTTTGGACGATCAAATTATGCGTGTTGAGTATGTGCTGGAGCAAATAGTCAATGAAAAGCAGGCCTGACCAGAAAATAACAGGCAAATGCTGTATTTACATTTGATTGACGTAAATAAATTACATTCCCTGAGCTATGCAACAGGTAATATATCTCCAGTCACTCAAGGGAGCAAATCCTGCTCGAGCTAAACCTTTACCGGCATAGATATGGATTACACCATGGTGGTTATTTTTAATACTGAACACAGCCCTTAGGGCGAGGCGTTCGTTGAAATATTTCAATAAGGATGTGCTACATTTCCATCAGCGATGGAACCGCTCCCGCGTGTCTGCGTTTTCAATTTGCATTCCCTAATACTGTTGTTTCCTTTCCAGATGCCTGGAGCGGCGAGCCTTTCCAAACCATTGTCTGCAATCGTTTCCCAGCCTACATGTCGTGGATCGGTGGGTTCACAGGTCCAAAACCCCACCCACCCTTGAGCACACCATACACACACATCCATTCTGATTGGCCCATCCATCAGGTCTCCAACAAGCACTGAATCCTGGGACTATGGGGGAAATGAAAAATCATTGACTAGGAAATTGGCAAGTAAAAGACCTCACTGCAATTGAACAGAATCTCAACACATTGTGAAGGAGATATATTGTAGAGTCTATGGGAAGGAAAATGGAGAGTGAGAGAGAGAGAGAGAGAGAGAGAGAGAGAGAGAGACAGAAAGAGAGAGAGAGAGAGACAGAAAGAGAGAGAGAGAGAGACAGAAAGAGAGAGAGATGGCCCTGTTTTGAATATCAGATTTAGTATGAAAACGAACAGCTGTCAGTTTAATGTGTAGATGGTAAAAACAAAGACAGGACAGGAAAGGCTGCTTTTGTGGCACATTTCATTGACTATTACGAAGCAGTTGGTCAATGCACTGTGTCATTTCTCTATCATTTGTTGATGTAAACATGGTGCTCGCAACCCTGAGACAACGGGTTCGAATTCCAGGTAATGCATGAACTGATCAAATGTGACGTAAGTCACTTTGAATAAAAGTACTGCATGAATGCATTTAAAAGTTGTTTGCCCTTTTGGCTTCCTTAAATGTAAGTCTGTTGGTCTTTTGCATCAGATCACAAATCATCACATTAAAAAGCAATGAACCATATGAATACATGTGTCATTTAGGTCTGTAATGCAAATGAAGTTCAATATTGAGGATTAAAGGTTTAAATCGCTAATTTGACCAAAAGCAATAGTGCTTGCCATGAGGCAATACAAATGTGTATTATTAATAATTAATCGTCTGTACAGAAACTTGCATCTACACACAAATACTGAGAAACATGGTAGCCTTGATTAGTTTCTTCCAAGATCAAGGAAATAGCTTTTTTGTTTTCATTTGTTTACTTATTATGGACAGACTGAATATTTTGACGGAGAATTGCTAATGGCCAGTTCTATATCTCAGGAGATGACTGAAGCCATTGCTCTAAAATCTTGACACAACCGAGTCTGGATAATATGTTCTCAGAATTGCTAATCAGTATCCGGCTTGGACAGTGTCCTAGATTTTTGTTCTCTGATTGGTGGACCCACAGGGTCATATGCAGCAGGTGAGGTTTTTTCTAAAAAAAAAAAAGGCGCAGGGCAAGGTTGCTTTGTGGGAACTGTCAGCTTCTGTTGCCAAAAAAGATTAAGATCATTTTGAAAAGGTGTCTGCTATACAAGTAAAATATGGAATCCAATGCATTTCAGTGGTGAATCTCAAATCTCTCCTCTCTCCCATCTTCCTCCTTAGTGTAATAAAAAACAGTATTTAATTACTGCGAGATGTCGAGTTTATACTCTAAAAGGAAAAGTTCATCTAAAAATTCTGTTTTCACCCACATGATGTTCAACATGTTTTAAGACCTTCCGGCATCTTCGGAACACAAATAAAGATATTTTAGGTGACATCCGACAGATTGCCAGGCCTCCTCATAAACATCATGGTTATAGTTGTTGTCAAGTACTAAAGACATCGTTGAATTGGTCCATCCGCTCGTTGTGGCTCAATTGAATTTTTTTGAAGCGACGAGAATGCTTTATGTGCGAAAAACAAACCAAAATAACGACTTAATTATCAATATATTGTCCTCTGTCTTGTCTCTATGGTGCGCGTTCACGAGAGCACTTCGACACATGCACATTCGGTGGGGGCAGACGCCGGTGTTCTGACTGACAACCCGGAAGTGCAACTCTGTGTTTACAAGCAGACGCATGCTGTATATAAGCTGATCTTCGCAAAATGTCCAATGATTTCGATATTGAGGAAGACTTGCACTTTTTTGCCCAACTGTACAAACCGAATGCGTCGAAGTGCTCTCGTGAACGCGCACCAAAACTGACAAGACAGAGAAGAATATATCGATTAAACTCGTTATTTTGGTTTGTTTTTTGCACATAAATTATTCTCGTCGCTTCAAAGAAATTTAATAGAGCCACTATGAGCGGATGGACCAATTTAACGATGTCTTTAGTACACTGTAAAACTTTGCTGTAATTTCGCAGCAGGTTTGCCAGTAACTTACTGTAGATTTAATGTACAATTTTGTTTTAAGCATAAATTTACCCAGTTTATATATTTTTCTTTCATAAAACTAGACTAAATATCTTGGGTCACTTTTATTGTTATGTAAATGTATCATCATTTAAGAAGTTTTAAATATTTTTACAAAAAACAAGAGAATAATGCTTAAAATATATATTTTTTTACTTTGTTGCTGTGCTAATGCCAGTCTCTTCTTGCTCATTTTGAATCTCAAAAGTCAAAGTGTTTTAATTTTGATTAAAGTAATTGAAAACAGTACTAATCGGAAAGTATATTAAGTAGTAATTAAATCTACAGTAAGTTACTGGCAATCCTACTGCAAAAACTAACAGCAAAGTTTTACAGTGTACTTTTCTGGTCCTTGACAACAACTATAACCATGATGTCTATGAGGAGGCATGGATCTCTCTCGGATGTCACCTAAATATCTTTATTTGTGGTCTGAAGACACTGGGAGGTCTTAAAGTGTGTTGAACGTCATGTGGTTGATAAAAAAAACGCAACTTTTCCTTTTAAAGCCGGGCTATTCAATTGGCGGCCCACGGGCCGAACCTGGCCCTCGATGTAATTTGTTCCGGCCTTTCAAGTAGCACAGTGTGAAAAAGAATCTCTAAATTTAGTTCAGTCGGGAACGGACTGACGTGTTTCTGTTCCATGCAGCACGAGCTGCAGCAGCACAGTATGGCAAGCCGATGGTGTCACAATTACACCATAGATTAAACGCGTTTATATCCGAACGCCGTTTTTGACGGCGTTTTAAACAGTATTACCGCTGCAAAATATGGCTTCGCGATTCCAAACGCCATAAAAAACGCGCGAAAAGCCGTCCATAACACAGGATTTTACAGCGTTTTAAGGCGCCCGAAAAGCGCCGCCTTTTGCGCTGCTGTCTTGCCATATGACAGCGTAAAAAACGCCGTTTTGGTTGCACAGAGCGCGCGTCATTTACAGCGTTTTGTCTGTTGTATAATGAGCTCCTCCTGCTGATTTCCAAAGCCAGTAAATTTGAACTGTTGTCAACCAATCACTGATGAACCGAGCCAGACCAGACCAATTGACCACTGATCATTTTACAGGATTTTATTATGTGCGCAGTGTTTGCTAACATTAAACAAATCATTGCTTGCTTTCTGAAGAAACGACTTCTTCTCTTTGGTAATTTAAGGTTACACAACGTGGTCAGCAATTGTATATAGGCCAACCAATCCCATTGTATATATCCTGCTTATTACATATAGCGTATTGCTTACTTGGAAAGCAAAAAAGCAATCGGTTGAAATATTGTATAAGCTAATCTCCAACACCAGAAATCATTCCTGGTATAAGCGAGATCAGCCAGAGTAAAAAGTGAACTGCATTTCCTTTAACAGGTTCTTAGGTGGCCAAAGCCAGGGACTGTGGATGTTAGCCTGCTGGTTAGCGTAATTGATTTGTCATCGCTGACTGAATCATTTGACGGTTCGACGCCCACCGGCCAGTTTTTACGTTGTTGGTCTTGTTCTGTTTATCTGTATCGCTGGGTAGTTTTTAGATTTATATTTCAGTACTTAATGCATGGTCAGTAAAAAAAGAAAGTGTTGATTGAGAGATCTTTTATTATCAACCGTATAAATATTCAGTTAACGACTTGCACTTTACTTTTGCTGCTGAACTCACACATCAGTGGACTTTCATGCTATAAACAGGACGAACGAACAGTAATAGATTTTACATTTACGCATTTAGCGGACACTTTTATCAAAAGCGACTTACAGGGGCCTTTTAGTCTATGCATGTCTTTTATCAGTAGCCCATGTGATTTTAGTTTCCATATTACAAAAATTGATTGACTATAATGTTGCGCAATGATTGTAATGTAACAAGCATGAACTTATTAACTAAAATATAACACAGCACAAGTCAATGCCAAATGCCTTGCCATTTTGAGACTGATGCTATCAGTAGCGGTTTTTGGCATGGGCGAACTGGGCAGCTGCCCGGGGCGGCATTTTTTCATGATACTTGGGGGGTGGCACGAGCAGTTAAAAAAAAAAATCCTCTGCGCCGCCACCGCGAAGCGGTTTTCTATTATCTATCATTTCACTGTGTGTGGAATTGGCAAATTGATTGCTTGCTGAGAAGGTGCCGTGCACAGAAGCTGTGTGAAATGGCTAGTAAAAATAGGTATTACAAAACGATTATGTGGTCACCATTAGAGTGTTTTCACGACGCGTCATCAATCAATACTGCTGACTCTTGAGTGAAGTTCAGAGTAGAAAATAATTAATTATACTGCACGTGATGTTACAGCACATGGCTATAGCGATTCTGGGGTGTGATTGACTTGCATTAAAGAGATTTATTTTCACAGTTATTTCTAAAGAAGTAAAATCTGCGATTTCCATTAGGTTCAATAGCAGTGCTTACTTTCAATGCCTCCAACATGGCCGACTTCCAGATTGATGACGCGTCGTGAAAACACTCTATTGGTTTAGTCTTGACTTCTGGGGCATGTTCAAGCTCAAATCGGTGCGCAATGTTTTGCTACGGTTTCCGGGTTGAACGACATGTTTCCTGGAAATGGTTTGCAACGGTGTGCAACAGGGTTTGAGATACGTTTTCTCTTGTTTGGTGGGCATGTCAATAATGTCGGCCCAATCAGCAGCAACATGTATATAACCCACGCGGTGTTAAAGAGACAGCTCGTACGATGGGTCCAAGTAAAGTCGTTTAAATGTGTCTGCTGCAGCTTGGTATACACAACAATTGAAGATATTAGAAGAGATGTATTTTGCAGTATTCAACATGTATTTATACAGATTTAATCAGGCTCCGAAAATTCTTCAAAAAGAACACAAAGCATGGCCTTCTCAGCTGCCATAGTTCAACTCTTGCATCATCACAACAGGGTGTTCAACCGCACCACCGTTTCCGTTTAAAAAACGTTTTGCAATGTTTTGTCGGGGCTGACCGCAGCCCTGGTTGTGTTGGGGGGATGGGAAATCTGTTGATTGTCGAGTGACAAATAAACACAGAGATGGACAGGAAAAGGTCAAAGCCATCAGGTGCCCAATTTAGAAAAAAAAGAAAAGAAGAAGAGGAGAAACGAGCAAAAGATAAAGGTATGCAACTATGTTCTCTCTGTATGATTATTACGGTATCCATGTCATGAATGAAGGGCTAGTGTTAATTGGTGGGTATAACTCTTAAGTTTGTTAGCCTTTTTGCTATGATGCTTGCTATGCTTATACAACAATAATTCGGTTTTAACTCAACAAACACGAGATCTAACTTCACCATAATATTGTGCTTTGCAACTAAACTTTTACAAGTTCAGTTATTATTTATTTCCATCAGTTGGGTTAACGTTAGGCCCTATAATTAGCCAACGGAATTTTCAAATCTGTGTAATTATAATTTAAATTGGACTACTTTTCAAATTGTATTTCATAAACCAACATCTCAGACGTTATGCCAAAACGTTATGGGGTTTCAAAGCAAAAAATGACTTTCTGTTACAGAACAGGGCATTGATTTCATACATGTCCACTGTAGAGGACATCAGGACTTAAATCATGTTTTTCAGCCATTTTGGGAGACACAACAAGTGAATATCGAAATAAATTCTACATCAATATTCCTATGAAATATTATATATTATTATTAAAATGTTGCCAATTATTACTCCAATTATTACACTTATTTTTTCATTAAATGTTGCTCCAAGAACACATTAATATGCAAATTAGATACAGTGTATAGATACATTGCATTGAATGGGAATATTAATTTATGGCCATTTTACCCACATATTGCATAAAGTAAAATGGTGTATCAATTCAATCCATTATATATTTCATAACATAGTTGAGAATCATCTTCATACAAATTTTGGTTAAAAAAATCCTGAAACCCAAAAAGTTTTTGGTGATTGAAATTTTTTTTTTTGCTATGCAGTTTTAAAATACAACACATGAACATGTTTGAATGTAGAAAAGCCTGCTTGGGCATCTTACAATGCACCAATGTTTTTGTTGTGCAGTTTAAAATACAACATCAGCACGTTGAAATTTAGAAAAAAACTTGGGGTGACTTATGGGGCAAAAATACAACATACGGGCTCCCATAGTTAACTTAGGACCCTATGATTGAATCGCGGAATCCAGGCATATGTTGCTGTATAACGCGGAATGGCACAGAATATGGCAAATGTATTATTTCAAAAAGTAGCACCGAACAGCTAAAACAATTCAAATTGTGCATGAGTAACTTTAGAAATATTCAGATGGTGTGTAAATATGTAATCTGCAATTGTTTTGCATGTGCTGGTGGAGCTATAAGAGAATGCATGCACATGACCTGTTTCACTGTTTCATGTGAGAAAAGCAACTGTCAAACCAAACACCCTTTGCGGCGACCCGTCAAAATAAAAGTCCGGTTAACTTGAACAAGTTGTAACACACCCACATTTTACCACACCATCCCTCTTGATTTTTTATAGTTCAACCACTGAGTATATTATTTACTTTAGTAAACTAAAGCCCTAGTAAACTAAAGTAAATGTGCTAGTAAAATTATACAACATTAGAACTTATTATAAAAAATATTACTTGCATTTAAGTAGACTAAAAAACAAAAACAATTTTATTTTTATTTTTCCTTGTATTCGGTTCAACGTATCTACTGCAGGATTTTCAATATAGTTTATAAGTGAATACTGTAGTATACTGAAAGTCTTTTTTCATGTGGGCAAATATATTGTATAGCAAAGGACGGAAAACACAGAATCCAGAAAAATTTAAACAGAAAAAACGGAATTTGGGAAAAAATAAAACTGATTTCTTATTGTTGTTGTGTCATCCCTCGTATTGCAAGCCATATCTCTCCGGCCCCTCATTTGGGATGCTTTTCATGAACTGGCCCCCATGACAAACTAATTGAATAGCCCTGCTTTAAAGGGACAGTTTGCCCCAAAATGAAAATTCTGTCATCATTTACTCACCCTTAGATTGTTCCAAACCGTATACATTTCTTTGTTCTGATTAACATAAGAGAAAGATATTTGGAAGAATGTCAGTAACCAAACAGATCTCATCCCACATTTACTGCTATAGTGGGGAAAATAAATAATAATAATACTATGGGAGTCAACGTTTGGTTACTGACATTCTTCCAAATATCTTCCTTTGTGTTTAGCGGAACAAATAAATATATACAAGTTTGGAACAATCTGAGGAAGAAAGAATTTTCATTTTTGGGTGAACTATGCCTTTAAAACCAGGAAAGAGAATTTGCATTTTAAGCCATGATAAATATCTAATAGGTTTATACAACAACTGTTTTTGATTTATTAAAAAAAATTAAGGCCTGTGTTTCCAGATTGCTACTTTCTTGTTTTTCTCTATAACTTAAATTCACACAATCATCTCAAATATACTTTAAACTGTAATTTTTTAGTCATTCAATGGCTGTCCTGTTGTCAAAAAACTTAAAATGACGTCATTATCTATAGTTCTATACTTACTGTTACAATAATGACACTCGTCCTAAACATATTTATTATGATTATTGTTTATCAATCAGCATAAATTAAAGAACAAATACAGCACAATTTACAATTCAAATGATATATTTTTTTCGCTTTATATTGTACTAATTTATTGTATTAATGAGAATGACATATTTGATGTCTTAGTGCAATCACTGAACCAGTAACAAAAGCCTTTATTTTGTGTTGTATATGCAATGTGTTACAAGATTAGGGTCACAAGATGAAATGTGACCTAGACATTTTATTTCAGGTTTTCCAAAGAAATGTATTATACACATATTCGTGATTAGTAGCCTACTACAGTATGTATTTCTATCACCTAGCTTGAGTAGTTGGTTTTGGTACAATCCTGGACAATAATTTAATGTTTATGAAACTTTATAGATTTCGCACTATGAGACGGCAGAATACAGTGTTTACAGCCATAAGCATATAAACACCTGCCTGCGATCTGCCCTGTAGGCTTGTTTTAGATCAACTCTTAAGAAACAAGTGCTTCAATTGAATTGGGAGTCTTTTATAAATATTTAGTCAAAGCATAAAATCTTGTGGAAATAAATTAGACAATCCTATTTCTGAAATAAGTGTCAGAGGCAGACAATGCCTTCTTCGTGGATCAATATTTCATTTCACCAAAACGCTATCGAATCTACAGTAGTCCCCTGGCTTGCTCAGAAATATTTGAGCTGTTTGCGAAATGACATCTGGTGTCACGCTCTGACATTTATTGCTGTGTATCTGTCCTCAAGCTATTTTGCATGCTGACATGCACATGACAAGAAAGATTATGGGATGGCCGAGCGGTGTCTGTATTGATGTAAAGCTATTCCTGTGTTTCTGTGTGAGCGAGAGGTCGGTTGACAGTAAAGGTCACATCTCGAATCAGAAGATCAACGTGTTGACTATCAGCCCGGCTGCCCATATTGTGTACTGTACGTGTCACTTGATAATTTAGTCCATTCGCATTTTTGTTTACCAGTGAAAACACTCTATTTCCTCTGTTTTAAAGGTGAAGAAGCATTAAAGATTAAATGAACAATTTCCTCCAATTAATTTGTCAACCAAAAAGTTTTTTTAAACTAAAACATTATTCAAATATGGAAGAACATTTGATTGGTTTTGATTGGACTATGATAGAGAGGTTTCCTTTTAAACAATTATTTGTGATCACCACATACTTCAATACTGAAGTTTATTAATGAGTACAAGATAAAAAGCATTTGTGTCTGAACAGATTTTTAATCACATTCATTAAAAATGTATTGATGTGATTTATTTGAATGTCTTTTGTAAACATTTATTTTGTGAACTTTAGTCTTATTTGAAAAATGTATATTGACACAATTTACCCTTATTGTTATTTCTTCATTAAAAAAGTTCAATTAAAAAAATCGGTGGAGTTTGTAATTTCTGCAACACTAGCTGCACCCAAAATGATTGTTTCCAAAACGTTTACTGTCTATGTGGTTGAGAAAAAACGTCTCCGGTTACTGTGAGAAGCGGGAACGAGACATTGCGGAAGCTCCGCATATGGGAACTCTTCCCTTTTCCACTTTCCTGAAGTCTTATTAGATAACGCCAGTAAAAAAAACTGGCCAATTTTCGCAAGACATGCAACAGTATGCAAATACTGATGAACCCCTGGTGCATAGCGGTGCATAGCGACAATACCTCAGAATCTACGAGAGAACACCTGCATGGCTGATGAGCGTCGAACACGGCAGTCTACGCAGTGTCTTGTTCCCACTTCTCAGGGAACCGAGGTTACGACAGTAACCGGAGACGTTCCCTTTCGAGAGTGGTCTCTCAACATTGCGGAAGCTCCACATATGGGAACGGTATACAATCCCGCCTTGACAGTAGCAAGATCAGCCCGTCCAACTGGGTTAAACACACCAAGCACGGGGTAATGCACACAGATTCAACCTTTAGTCAACATTTTAGAATGTGCGTGGAGCTAATGCCAGCCCGAACGGGAGCACCGAAAATTGGTACGCTGAGCCCTCAAAAGCGAACCACAGGAATCGCTGGTGGTGCTGGGCTATCTGAACATGAAAATACACATCCTTCAGATCCACGGATGCAAACCAGTCCCCGGGACACACTTGTGCCAGGATCTGTTTTAGAGTAGTCATTCTGAACGCTCGCTTGTGAAGCGCTCGGTTGATGGGTCTCAGGTCCAGAATCTGACGGAGACCTCCATCTCTCTTGGGCACTACAAAATACCAGCTGTAGAACCCTATTTCTAGCTCGCTCGGAGGAACTCTCTCTATCTCTCCTTTCGCGAGCAGGCTGCGAATCTCCTGCCTCAGCACAGGAGTGTTTTGCGGTAGCATAAGCGACGGGACCACGCCGCTGAAGCGGGGAGGTCTGCGTCTGAACTGCAGGGAATGCCCGTGTTCTATTACAGTCAGCAGCCACTGAGAGATGCCCGGAATGGCTCTCCACGCATCCAGAAACAGACGTAACGGCCGAATCTCTTCACGTGTGACAGCCAACGAACTCCCTGGGGGAGCACTCTGCCCCAGCGAGGCTAAAAGCACTGGCGGGGAAATGGCTCGTGTGTAAGAATCCAGCCGCCTCTCGCCCATGGAAGCGGCCGTGGATGAGGGGGGGCTGCTTATAGCAGAAATCAACTGCGGCTTCGCGCTGCACCGTGGCAGGGCAAGGAACGCAGTATGGGCTGGATGAGGGGGAGACGGCTCGTTTTGTGAGGAGGTATGTGTTTTTATTGCATTTACACAAACAACACTTGGAACATTGCAATTTTCGCCCGCAACCGTGGGGGGAAAATGATGCAGACAGCAGCGCTTGGGGGCTGGCTCGCTCACAGACTCTCCCCTCCTCTTTGCAGATCCGTCAGGATGATGGCTTGGTAGTCGAGGACAATCCGCCATCGCCGCATGGACCTCTCTTCAACCCATGCCTCTTCTTAGCAGGGCCCAACCACTGTTTTGGCCGGACATTCGGTACGGGACCCCAGGAAGCCGGTGCGGGAGTGGCGTGCTGCTTGGCGGTCTTTGCATGGAACGAGATGCAGATGAAGAATGGGCTCTCGAAGACAGCTGAGACGAGCGTCGAGGCAACACGTGGCTCATATTCTTCGCTCGCCTCAGCAAAGCGCTCCACAACTGACTCCACGACGTCACCAAAGAGGCCGGAGGGAGTGAAAGGAGCATTGAGAAGGGACTTACGATCAGCGTCCTTGAGATCCGCCAGCGTAAGTCACAGATGACGGTAGAGGGCGACCATAAAGCCCATAGATCTGCCGTCCTCCTTGGTGCCGAAAGAAACAGCGTCTGCGATGGAAGGCAGGGGGCGAAGGCTCTCCTCAACGAAAAGGACTGGGGAATGAGGCGACGGCAGAGGACGGCGGCCCCGAGCCGGGTCGTTGCCACTACCTTGTGGAATGTGTGGGCCCACCAGCGGCTCGCTGGCGGCAGTGAGCCTTGACCCGAAGAGTCCACGAGCGATGTTCCTGTGAGTCCTCAAGACACGTGCCGGCAGTTAAGCACAGTGCACGCAATCGGACTCGCAGAAGGCAGCCTCAGCATGGACAAGGCCTAGGCAGGCAATGCAGTGCTCGTGGGTATCCGGCGGGTCCATGGGGCCCACACAAAAACAACAGAAAGCAGCCATCGGATGCAGTGAAGAAGTCTCCAGTTGCGTCTTCAACGATGGCAGCATGAAAGAGAAGATTCTGAGGTATTGTCGCTATGCACCGTATTTATACTGCCAGGGGTTCAACAGTATTTGCATACTGTTGCATGTCTTGCGACAATTGGCCAGTTTTTTGACTGGCATTATCCAATAAGACTTCAGGAAAGTGGAAAAGGGAAGAGTTCCCATATGCGATTCACCCGCAATGTTGAGAGACCGCTCTCGAAAGGGAACCAAAACGTGACAGTGTGTATGCTTTTATTTTGAAAAATGAGCCTCGTTGTATCAGGAAATGACTTTCTATTTTAGCCAGTCAGAGCTCAGAGGTTATTGAGAAATGGGTGTGGTCAAGAAAAGTGCTTTTGTGTTTATATCAGATTAAATGACTGTGGATTAACTGTGGACCAACTGTGGATTAAGTTTGTGGATTTACAATTTAAAGTAAGGATCAACTGTGTGCCAGACATCTCCATTGTCCAGTCTTAAAGGAGTGGTCTCAGCATGCTTTCTATGTTTTTGCCATATATTTACATTAACTACATATGTTGTGTTTGCGATTTCTTTATAGGTTACTGCTAGTCTGGAATCATTCTTTGATTAGATTTTGAGTGGGGGCCTTTGTGTATAGAGAATGTAAATCTGACGTCACTCCCTATATTGCATGTTGCAGTGGCGCCGCCATCTTGGGAGGAAAATACTCCACTGCTATTATTGTTTTGATATGTACCGTTGTTATGTTATGTACCGTTTACTTGTTTTGATTGATATATGGAGAAATCGAAAGTGAAAGAACCATGGGCTTTTCCTGAACGTCTCTGCATAATGCTATAGCAGTTTTTTAACACAGCAAGACCGACCCACCATAGTTATATTTACTAATTAAACTAGAAAAACAAAACACTGCATTGAACGCACTAGCAGCCATCCTCCCAAGATGGCGCAACATTCAACACGTCATGACGTCGATTAACAAGCTCTACGTTTTTATTTTTTATAAACTATGTACTATTTTTTTTAACTATTATAGCTTTTCGTGCCACCACATGGAATTGCATAATGTTTACAAAAGTTTTTTTTCTAAATATTGCAGATTTTCAAACTTGCCACAGTGTTTTCAAAACTTTTAGATTACTCATAGTGATCTTTGCATTTGTCTTTAGGTTAGGTTAGGATAAAGTAGTAATTAAAGTTAATTAAAATTAAAGTTAAAACAGTCAGGAAAAAAGTATTTTTGACCTGACTAATGTAGCTTTTAAACTATAATTCTACTTAATAATAATATGGGGACTAACAGTGACACAATATACTTATTGACAGTAATTGTGATAATTAAAAAATATATAATTGTCGATATTGTGTTATCTTGTTATGTCATATTTTATGCCGTAGGTAATTCAGCGCTCAAATTTAAAAGCCTAAGTTTTGTCTTCATTGCCAAAAAATCCAAACTGAACATGACTTTCACTAATAGCATTATTTATTTGTGTTTAAAACAGTTCATTAGATATTGTGATAATCATTATCGTAAATAGTTTTGGCCATGATAGCCATATTGTGAAAATCTGATGTTGTGACTGCCCTTGTGTAGCCCTCAGTCTTGCAATATTCAGTGCCTGAGGCTAGAGGCTTCTGAATATTTAAACCCTTGCTTACTAATGGTTTAGCAAAAGCTGGCCTTCTGCTCTTTAAATCTGTTCTAGTGTCTTTTTTGTTCAGTGTGTCTCTCAATCTCTCTCTCGTCTGGCCTTCATTTCCCACTGCTGGCAGCTCTGCTCTTCAGTCTAATGACGCTGTAATTGAACGTTACCCAGATAGCCGTCGTGTGGTAATGGAACGGCTCTGCGATGCCGAAGCAATCTCAGGGTGAAATGATTTGTTTGTCTGAATGCTTATCTTTCTCCTTGTGCAGTGAGAAGTGGAGTGTTGCCTCTTGCTCTTATCACATATATTCTTATTAGTAGTAGCCTACCTAAACCATACTACCCAGGCCCACAGATCATGGCTGTTATCTTATAGATGGTTTTGGGATATAGACTAGAGATTTTTTAATTAATCGACATCGGCCGATTGTGCCGCAAATTAGGCCGATTAACAGGCAGGTGCATCTGTGAGCAGCTATAAGCGCTGATGTGGAACCGTCGACGCTGCCTCTTGCGGCATAACTGTGATGTCCCAATGCCTGCTAACTTTTTAACTACCCGATAACTTCGCAAGAAAACGGTAAGACTGAAAGGTACAGTGCGGGATGTTTTGTATGATCTATTAACAGAAATTCAATATAACATACAAAACTATGTCTTTAGATGTATATAAAAACCTTACGTAATGAAAAGTTATGTTTTTATTACCTTAGAATAAACCAGTTGTATCTACATAGGGAGCGGGCCTATCTACATGGAATTTGTTATGTTGCGCAGCCATGTTTTGTACAGTAAGCTCTAACGGACAAACAGCTCTACAGAGTGCGTTTCGTATATGTTGGTCTTCTTCGTGTGTTTTTTTAGACGCAGCTTGCGTCATAACTGAGTTGAAGACGCACAAAGTAGTAAGTCGTAGTACGGAGAGAAGGAGTAGTCGTCGTCTAGCTGAAGCAATTGATTGTTCTGTCTTAGAAGTTTTGATAAAATGGAGGACCATGCGTATTGTGCACAAGAGCCGACAGAGCGTGAATCTCCGTCGTCAAAGAAGCACAAACGTGATGCTGCCAGACGAATTAGAGACAAACGGCGGCAGAAATCCAGGATAAACATCGGTGTATCTATTACCAGATGGAAGGCACTGTTGAAAGACAAATGTTTTCAAGGCGACGCCGAAGTTGCCTGTTTTCTGCTAGACCGGTAAGATAATTCAACATTTTCTATGTTTCCACATTTTCAATGTTTACCAAACACCTGTTTTGTTGAAACGGTAACGTTAGCATTTTATACAAATGGCCATAACCTCCGAATAATAATGTTTTTCCGTCCCTGCGGTATGTACTCCGGTTGTTCCTGACTTTACAAAGGGGGAGACAAACGTCTACTAACTTACACCTAACTGCCTATGTGACTGTCAGATCAAACGCTTTGAACAGCGTTGCTATTTACGATTAGCTAACTTTAGTTACTTCACTACTCTCAGCGTGTACTAGATAGCACGTACACTCACCTAAAGGATTATTAGGAACACCTGTTCAATTTCTCATTAATGCAATTATCTAATCAACCAATCACATGGCAGTTGCTTCAATGCATTTAGGGGTGTGGTCCTGGTCAAGACAATCTCCTGAACTCCAAACTGAATGTCAGAATGGGAAAGAAAGGTGATTTAAGCAATTTTGAGCGTGGCATGGTTGTTGGTGCCAGACGGGCCGGTCTGAGTATTTCACAATCTGCTCAGTTACTGGGATTTTCACGCACAACCATTTCTAGGGTTTACAAAGAATGGTGTGAAAAGGGAAAAACATCCAGTATGCGGCAGTCCTGTGGGCGAAAATGCCTTGTTGATGCTAGAGGTCAGAGGAGAATGGGCCGACTGATTCAAGCTGATAGAAGAGCAACTTTGACTGAAATAACCACTCGTTACAACCGAGGTATGCAGCAAAGCATTTGTGAAGCCACAACACGCACAACCTTGAGGCAGATGGGCTACAACAGCAGAAGACCCCACCGGGTACCACTCATCTCCACTACAAATAGGAAAAAGAGGCTACAATTTGCACGAGCTCACCAAAATTGGACAGTTGAAGACTGGAAAAATGTTGCCTGGTCTGATGAGTCTCGATTTCTGTTGAGACATTCAAATGGTAGAGTCAGAATTTGGCGTAAACAGAATGAGAACATGGATCCATCATGCCTTGTTACCACTGTGCAGGCTGGTGGTGGTGGTGTAATGGTGTGGGGGATGTTTTCTTGGCACACTTTAGGCCCCTTAGTGCCAATTGGGCATCGTTTAAATGCCACGGCCTACCTGAGCATTGTTTCTGACCATGTCCATCCCTTTATGACCACCATGTACCCATCCTCTAATGGCTACTTCCAGCAGGATAATGCACCATGTCACAAAGCTCGAATCATTTCAAATTGGTTTCTTGAACATGACAATGAGTTCACTGTACTAGAATGGCCCCCACAGTCACCAGATCTCAACCCGATAGAACATCTTTGGGATGTGGTGGAACGGGAGCTTCGTGCCCTGGATGTGCATCCCACAAATCTCCATCAACTGCAAGATGCTATCCTATCAATATGGGCCAACATTTCTAAAGAATGCTTTCAGCACCTTGTTGAATCAATGCCACGTAGAATTAAGGCAGTTCTGAAGGCGAAAGGGGGTCAAACACCGTATTAGTATGGTGTTCCTAATAATCCTTTAGGTGAGTGTATATCTAATTATAGAATTGTAACAGTAACTTTCGCAATAGAATACATGTTAAATGATTAATTACGTTAATATATTGCCTTACCTTTGTAAAGAAACATCTTGCTTGTATCACTGCTATCCGCTGTCTCAGTAGACGACATCTTTTTTTACTGTTGCGGCCACCGTCGTACTTCGAAAGGGAGATTCGTTGCAAAACTATAATACAATGCTAGTGGCCGCTGATGTTCAAGAACTGCGCCTTTAAATTCTTTTTATCCTTCGTTCTTAATCTAGCCTTGTATATTGCATAGATTAAATATGATGCTACTTGAGAATACGAGTAACTTTTTGGAACTCTATTGTTAGCGAGCCTTCAACGACCACATAGTTTAGGCTACATGTATGCACAGGTACCAAAACCTGGTGACGAGCCCAGCGGCTAAATTGTTACAGTTGTCCGCATTGTATAGCTAGATAAACTCTGACGTTATCAATACTGTTTCTGCACCGTGTGAGAGTGTGAGAGGGAACTCACACTGTGCAGGCATGCCTTGTTAAAAGACGAAACTTCTGGCTAAAACGTGCATGTAACTTTCCTGCTTAAATGTGTCTGTTGGTCGGACTCTGTTTATACTTGGTATTAAGATGCGTTTTGGTCGATCTGTCAAATGGACAAAATAAGTGCACGCAATTTACACATGAACGCGACCGTGGCAGATAAACATACAGAGAGAAGCGGGTTTTATTTCTGCTCCAGAGCCGATTATAGAGCCGTAGATATAGGCAAACTACGCAAGTTGCGTAGGGCCCTGCACCACCAAGGGGCCTCCTTGAGTGCTGAATCAAAAACACAATAATGTAAACAAGACGCGGAACTTTCTGCCTTCGGAGTGTTCCGTTACCAACTTTACAGGAATCATTTGGAAATGTTCTTTTTAATACTTAATGTATTTAATTACTGTGACATACTCGGACATCATGCAGTGCGCGCAGGTGCTGACATTGTAACGGCCACTTAGAGCAGTTACGGTAGAGAGGAAACTGCTTTTGTTTACCAATGTGGGGATGTCTTATGTTTTGTCGCTCAGCCCGGGCCGCATGTATGCTGACGAGTTGACGACGTGAGAACTTATTAAACCCGTGGATGATAAATCAGCAAGTTTCTCGTTCATTATTTTCCCTGGCAACGTTAACTTTTCTTCTCTCGTTGCACAAGGCACCCTTACGTTGCGTTACAACATGCGCATAATGTGATGATGCGTCTTACATTTGGCTTCAAAACTAAGCTATCTGTATGTAGTGGTAAAAATGTCAACAACGTGATGCAAAAGAACAAGAACTAGAAGGCATGTGTTTTTGTACTATTTTAAAGTCTTATTTAGTTTTGTCAACTTATGCAAGTACATATTTACAAAACAGATAGTCGTGAATTTAGGGACCGTCTCCAAAGTTACATACACATTCATATTCTAACTTCAATAGCATTTACAGGGAATAACTTCGTCACAAAACCAGCTGTACAATGTTCATGCGAGTCTTAGCTGTAATGCACACCACTGTATTTCGTATGATAATATGTCATTTTTGCGTCATCACATTTAGAGAATAATTGATATGTTTTGTTTTCGAATGCTTAGCTTTCTTGAGTAAACTATATTTTATGTTTTATTTTTGTTAATCACTCATTTGATTAGTAAAAATCTTGATGGTTCCAGAGCCAGGTGTTACTTTAGGTAAAGGATTATTTACATGTGAATCAAAATGTGAATTTAATTTATACTTAATTGTTCTTACTGTCAGTTTAAGGTTTTGTCTTTCCGTTTTAATTTGTTTAAGTGTGTTAATTGATTTATCATATTATATCTTATAGTTTACAGTTATGCTCATCTAATTTGAACTATTACGACAAGGGCCCCTCACAAAGGTTTGCATAGGGCCCCCAGACGTCTAGGATCGGCACTGTTCTGCTCTGACAGCCGCGAGACACGCTGAACACTGTAAGTATGTGTTAGAAATCTGAAATGGAGAGAAAACATTTTGCTTGCTTGGTTTTTCGTCATTAAACCAAACTTTTAAGTCTTCAACCAAAGTTTAAATCCTGACTTGTTGTTTCCCCTCGTTTACGCATTATGTCCGTCTGCGGTCTTTTGCGGCTTTTTAAACTCATTCGACCACAAAAGCGTCTATCCTGTCAGGCTAGAAAAAGACTAAAAGCTAATTATAACTAAAAACGCAGTTATGAGCAGCAGGCTGTGTAATATGAGTGATTTTTTTGTTTGTTTTAACTTAGATTATGACCATTTGACTAATAGCAGTGTCTGCCAACAAACATAAAAAAGCATGCTTCAGAACAGTTTGAGAAGGTGTTTAAATCTTTTGAGCAATGTACTTGTCAGGGTTCCTGTCTAGTGTGCCTTCGTTTCCCCTTTGGTATTGTGGTTGTTGGTTCCCGTGTCTCTGTTTCCACTCTTGTGCTGATGTTTTGTTTCTTTTGAGCACATGGTTGGTTGACAGCCTGCCATGCGTTTTCTTGTGATTGTGGTTTGACCCCTCCCCTTCGTTACCCTGTTTATCTCCTTGTTATTGTTTGATTCCGTTCACCTGGGGCCCGTTTCAGAAAGGAGGTTTAGTGAAAACTCTGAGTATATTAACCCTGAAATGAGGGAAACTCTGGGTTCCGTTACAGAATGTGAGGTATGTCAAACCCGAGAAAGCGGGGTAACTCAAGACCGTTTCTAAAAGAGAGTTAACTTAAACTCAGAGTCAGTAACCATAGTAACTTACTCTGTGACCCTAACCTGGTCGGGATCAGGTTTTCTTTGGTAAACCCAGAGTTTCTTTCGATCTCCTCCCCCTTTTTAAAGCGCAAGTGGTGTACCTCATTCATTCATTAATACAGTCATTCATGTCACGCATTTTGATCATACAGAGACCATCTCAGTGACTAAAATGTCATATGTGCTTTTATAGAGGATCCTGTGAAGAGGCTGCATTAATTCATATGGATGTTCTTTGATTTCAGGAGAGGAATTTAGAAACCGAGAGGAATTTGGTCATTTCCATGTGCATTTTTATTAAAACTGTACCATTTTTCTTTACAGTGAAGTAGATCAAAATATATCTCATCCCTTCTTACAGCAATAACATCAGCCGCCGTGTATTACATGTATTACATAGAGCAGATTCTTTCCCTTACATGTTCACACAAATGTTAGTTTTCTATAGAGGATAAGAAATGACTTAATAAAGTGTGCAAATAAAGTGCATGAATAAAGAAATTTATGAATACAGACAAAAGCAGTGATAAAGGTAATAAACAAATAATTTAGACGTGCAGCCATTCCTACCCAACACTGCTCTGAGCAGGGTTCAAATCGACGATCAGTCGGACTTTGACATTAGAGTCTGACACACTAACAAGTGTCCCATAATCCATGACATCTCACAATGCTCACTAGAGTACTCATGACGAGTGAGAGATCATTCATGATTCATTCATTTACTGATTAATTTGTTTGTTTATTGGTACATTTATCTTTTTATCCATTTAAACTTAAGTCGTTTACACATTAAAGCACATTAGTCAATCCACTGTATTCAGAGCGGAAAGTGTGCATCGCTTTCAAGCGCTTTCTGCCACCATGATGCTTTTTTTGGTGCCGTTGCCATGGTGAATCGTAATATCGGAGCTCCATTGATCATGGCTTGTCATAGTTGTGGTGCAAGTGCTTAACTCAAGGTCAACTCAAATCAGCTGTTCTAAAACCAAAAACTCAGTTTCGCATCTCGGTTTTAAACAACTCAGAGTTCACATTTTAACTCAGTGTTGGTTGAACCTCCTTATTGAAACGGGCCCCAGCTCTACTCGTTATCTTCTGTCTCTCCTCTCCTGTCTCTCCTTTTCATTATGAGGTTCACCTGCTCTGCTCCTTGTTTTCTCTCTCTCTCTCTCCTCCTGTTTCTCGTTTGGGTTTTGATTTCCTTCCCCTTATATTCCCTTCTGTTCTACCGTCCTGTGTCATATCGTTGTACGTTACCTGTGTTTAATAACCTGTGTTTGTTGCAGTCGGTTCTTGACCGATCCTAGTCTCGTTCCTGTTTATATCCTAGTGAGATTGTATAGTTTTTTGTTTTCCCCCAAAGTTCGGGGATAATCGTCTTTTATAGCTCTCTAGTATTTTTCCCTATAACGTAGTCTCCTGTACCTAGTTCTTTTGCTTTCAAGTCTTGTTTCCCCTTAGTTCCCATTGGCGTCCCGGATCTCCCTGCTCTCTTCACCCCGGCATCTCTTCACCAGCGACCATCTCTCTCGGCAAAGATCGGCCGGCGGGTGGAGGCTTCTCCCCGCCGTGCGTGTTCCCTTCGTGGGTCAGGAATCTCCCGGACTGGGTCTACTTCCGTATCTTCCGTGAGTGCCGTCGGGTCGAGCTCTCTCCCCGCGGACTCATGTGGTTCCTGTGGGCCGTTCTGGTCAGAATCTCCCGAAGTGGTTTCTCTCTCCCGTGGTTCCCGTGGCCGAGACCGGTGTCCCGTGGTGGATTATATTGTTGAACTTTACAATAAAGCCTTCTATTTTCTCCCGCAATTGAGTCTCTGTTCCTCCCATACTCATGACATGTATTATTACTATGAATTAGTCTGCTATCGTGTACCCACACTTACTCAATCTTTCTCAATCAAGTGCACTGATTTGAAGAGACATGTCTTCAATAAATGTTTAATTTAAGCAATATTCTGTATCACTTCTTATTACTTAATTAGAAGGTGGAAAAAAGAAAATCGTCCAAACATGCCGGCCTGATTTCTAAAAATCGTCCAGAGAAATCGGTTGACCTCTAATATAGACCAAGACAGCCCTGCTTTTGATGGTACTGTAGCTAGTTTTACATGGTGTCTAGCTGGTCCACAATGTTTGTTTTTGGTAACTTGCTGGTCTAGATGTTTGATCAGTTGGACTTCTTTTTAAGTCTTAAATGTTTGCATGTTTAACCAGTCATCATTTTATTTTCATGTCTTTAGTGACCCGCAATGTACAGTACTCTAACATAGATCTCCAAATTGCCCGACTAGAATAAAGTAATAAAATGTGTTCTGGTAAAGAGAGTGCTTTATAAAGGGAAAGTTCTACAATAATGTGTCTTGGACTCTTGGTGGTGAAATATAACTTTAAGATAGTGATGCTTTTTGGATATAAATGTAAAGTTCACATGCTGTCAGATTGTAAAAATGTCGCACTTAATAGGTTTCTTTATGTACCACCTGGAAGCCAACTGATTGATATCGCAAGAATATTGTAAAACTTGACCTATTAAATGTAGGGAATTAAATCTCATAGCCACGTGTGATGTAATCTAGCCATAAAATACCTAGAGACAGGGGAGGTTTTTTTTAATGTGATTAATATGGCAAATTTGGGATCACAAACTCACAGGTGTTGAATCTTTAAGGGAAATAGTGAGTTTTGGCATAAAAGACCGAAGTCGTGCTTTCATTACCGTGATAAGGGTTTGATTTAATGGCCTGACCCCTACCCTCAGATGTAAGTACCACTGCTTCATTTATCTTCTCCATCTTCATCAGTCACAGCTTGGCTGCTCTCGCAAGACCGCCAGCCCAGGGAGGTAAAGTTCAAATGCTTTTCAGGAGGAGATTAGGGAAACGTCTTTTTGTGTGATGGAGATATGATAAAGCTTTTCTGTCAGAGAGAGGTCTCGCTGGTTGAAGGTTGGCTGCTGCGATGGCGCTGTGGGCGAGATTTTAGGAGGGCCTAAAAAATAAATGAATTGTCTTCCTCAGAGTTTTCATTGAGGAAAGTGATTCTTTAAAGAGTTCTTTCTTTCCATATGTATTTATGTAGCATTAATGAGGCCGATTTTGGAAAGTTCTGCTAGAATTCAGAATTTTTTTGGTTGTGTTTTTTTAGATTCTCTTCAAATACTCTAATAGAAAGCATTTACTGTAGGTGCACTTTTAAAAAAAATGCACGTCAATCTCTTCACACTTTACCAGTAGTATTCCAGTTATCTGGTATTGATATTTTTGGTTTAAAGAGTTTTGTGACATTTTCTTTTCTACAAAGTCGTCTAATGATGTTAGTCACAGCACAGGCCATTGTTGATATGAATATGTGGATAATAGTGCTGTGTCACATTTTTGTATTTGGCAGATGCTTTTATGCAAAGTGACATTTTATGATATGTGACCCTGGACAACAAAACCAGTCTTATGGGTCACTGTGGCAGACCATCCACTCACAAAAATAAAGTTTTTATATATTTAAGGTAGGAAATTTACAAAATATCTTCATGGAACATGATCTTTACTTAATATCCTATAATGATTTTTGGCATAAAAGAAAAATCGATAATTTTGACCCACACAATGTATTTTTGTCTTTTACTAAAAATGTTCCCGTGCTACTTAAGACTGGTTTTGTGATCCAGGGTCATATATGTGTATTTTTTGGAAATCAAACTCACCAACTTGCTTTTGCTATTGCTAGTGCCATGATTTTCTAGCCGAGCTACAAAAAAGTATGCGCCGTTGGATGTGCTGTTAATGTCATGCTGATTTGTGAACAAGATTTTGTAGCTCATGTGCAAGTGGTCCGGGCAGAGGCGTATTAAGACCTCATGGTGCCCCTGGGCAACAGCCCCAGAGGTGCCCCCCCATCAACCCACACGCAAGAATCCACTCATTAAATGATTTATATATTAAAAGATTTTATAAGAATGAAACTCAGCAATTTACAATATACTATTTTACAAGAATTATACATTAACATGACACTTTTGTAGACTATAACACAAAAACAACTCTTTTCCATTAAGTATTTTTAACAATTAGGCCTACTGTAGTTAAGGGGCACCTGCTTTCTGTTGTAATGTTACATTTCAGGTTTTGATGTAATTTTAAAAAATCACTAACATTTTTTTAACAAGTGTAAATGTTGTGCGTGCCACAAAATGGGGGTACAGGGACACACACACACACACACACTATAGTTTGCATGTATGTATTCACATTAGGGGGACAATGGAACAATGTACAGATTTTCAGGACATTGGGACTTTAATTCACCAAAGTGGCATTCACCAGATTACAATGTATAGCAAGGTTATTCATAAAAATAACATGAAACGTTATTGTTTCTATTTTAACTGCTATACAGCTATTCAAACGCTCCTTTTAAGCACAGTATGTGTACATTCTTCTTACTAAACGATCACATAAGTACTAAGATAAAAGTGTACTCAACTAAAAAGGACACATATGAATTGATTGCTATAGTGATGACACCAACCGTTCTTCACTTTCACTTTAAAACCCAGGTTTGGATCTTCAATAGTGGCCTTACCTCCACGTACTATTATTAGCAGACATTATCGGCACTATAACATCTTATTTCTGACGCATGCCATGTATATATACACCTTTATTAATCAGTGCTAATCCCCGCATTTTTAGGCTCCGCTACAACAATGCGCTCTGCATCGTTCCCGCTTCCATCAGTGTTGCCAACTTTTGCAAGACAAATAAGCAACTGCAGCTCCAAAAACAAGCCCAAAACAAGCCCAACATTATTCATGATCATCAATGTAATTTATTATCAATTATTTATTATTAATGAACGAGCCTGGGTCATTTTAAACTGACACTACCCTGTTTGAAAAACACAAACATAAATTATTTTACAAAAATTAATTGCAAATCTCTGATGTGAGCAGTATAGGCCTGGAGAGATGGAAAAGGAGAAGATATAATGACCACTTAACGTAGCTGTAATAGCCACACATTTATAATGAAGTAAAACTGAACTATATGCATTTGATGTATACTTTTTTAAATTATATTCTGCAATGATCAATACATTTATTTAATACAATAAAAATGTTTGATGTTTACCTTATAGCCTAATAAATAGGGTCATCCCTCCCTACCCCTTTGCTGCACCGTGATCAGATCTGACCGTTTCGTTCATTTTCACATTTCATCCTAATCGTGACAGATGTAATACATTTAGTTTAGTTGGTAGGGGAAAGGAGGCGGTGTGTTTGAGGACAAATTACGCTATTCACACGTGCTTAGGCTTGAATAACGCTGTGTAGCCAAACGCGCAAATCTACACTTTTAACATGTTTAATGATGTAGCCCGGTTATAAAATGCTTTTTATCTTTAAGTGAATATTTCATCTGTTTAGTATATTTACCTCCGATTACACAAAGAGCGCCGATGATTACGTGAAGAGACCACTGTAACACTCTTGGCTAGGGGTGGGCGGATCGATCTAAATATCGATAGTATCGATGCCAACACTGGTATTGGTATCAGATCGATACAATTGTAATTGAATCGATATTTTAATTTAAATATCTCACCTCTACGTTCATTATACTTTGCTCGTGTCTTCTACCTCTACAATCCTGAGCAAACGCGCCTTTCACATCCTGGCCCATTTTGCTACTCCTCCCCCTCCTGCTGCGATTCGTTGTTGTGTCGTCACGTGACTCACTGACACAACGCGCCGAGGAGCAGCGAACTGAGTGAGCGAAGCTGATAGCACATTGAATGAGAGATCAGGATGGCCGAGAGGAAGAGAAGCGTTGTCACTTCAATACATTAATAAAAAATATTGTCTAAAGAATTGATCATTCATTCACCTGAGAAACAATGACATACTGCTCTCCCCTACACAAAAGTATTTTTTTTAAGTAAAAAGTATCGTATTGGTATTGGTATCGGCAATACTGACCTTATATGTATTTGGTATCGGATCGATACCAAATTTTGCAGTATCGCCCACCACTACTCTTGGCTTCTCTATGTTGTTTTACGTGCTTAGATATGTTGTGTGACCTCCTGCGGCGCCGCGCAGACCAATCAGCGCGTGACATCATAGTACCGCGAGAGTGATCGACAGTAGACGTCTCTGTATGCTTTCAAATAGCTCTCGCAGTGCTGATGTTATGCTCTGCCGCATGTAGTACAAAAAGCCTACCTTCGGTGTTAATGGATTGAACAAAACAGCGACCATAGATGTAAAGAAACAAAGTTGCTTGTCAGGTTCAGAACAAGCAACCATATTTTTTTAAATAAGCCCCAAAACCCGCGACAAGTGATTTTTTAACGCGACTTGACAGAAAAAGAAGCCCAAGGTCGCGTATTATAAGCGGACTTGGCAACTATGGCTTCCATCTGTTTGAAGATTAAAGTGTAGGCTACACGAAAGACGACTCGCCTAATAGCAGTCACTTGTGATTGGCTGAATGTTAATTCACTCAAATCTATGTAACTAACCAGATAACATGGGCGGGAATTTTGGCGGAGGTGTGTCGAAAAAGTGCGGAGGACAGAACCATTTTTATCTGAAAGTGGGGGTATTCCCGCACATGGTGCCACGCCTATTTAGCGCAGATGTGTGACTTAAGTCTTAAAAAACAAGTGCTTATGTACATTTATAAAAAATATATATTTTGTATTGCGGGTTTATTTGGTGCCCCTAAAGTCTTGGTGCCCCTGGGCACTTGCCCAATTGCCCATATGGTTAATCCGCCTCTGGGTCCGGGTGGACTTTTGCTACATATATGACATGATTGTGAATGTGATGTGTTACCTTGGGTCAGTAGTGTCTTCCAGCTCATTAGCTAATTAGAGAAAAACTTGCAAATAAAATAACCTTTCCCCAAAACTCACTTGACACACATTTGAGCTAAAAGAGACACCAATTAACCCTGAAAAATGTTGACGACCTTAATTATAAATGTTTAATATGGCTAATTTTAGAATATTCATTATTCGTGGCTCTGATAAATGTCTCTTCTTTCCATCAGAGTTAATTGTATGACAGGGTTGTGTGCTGGTCGACAGAGCGATGTATTTGTGTATATCTGTCTTTCATTTAGGGGTGGGAGAAAAAATCGATTCTCGATGAATATCAATCTGCTAGCGATTCAAATTGATTCACATTTTTAAATGTTACTAATGCTGCCTTCACATGCTAACTGAATTATCGGAAATAAGAGTTTCAGAGGTAAAAATTGCACATGAACGCCATCTGATGTCGCGTTTCCCACTGGGAAGAAGGATTTCTGCTGTGACGGATATGATTTATTAGTTTTCCCGCAACAGCTTCATTGCCTTGTCTTGTAAAATTAGTACATATTTACATAAGCCTATATGAATAATCATTTGATGCATACTGTATGTTCTATACACTGCGAAAATTGCATGTATTTCACCTATATTTCAGAATAGTCCACAAGCTGACTAGTAAAACTATACAGTACGGTGTACGATTGAAAACTATTATTACCATATAACATTTTCCCAAGACACACGCAAGCATGAATCTGGCGTCATCCATTCTTTCTGACAACAAAGCACCTGAACACAACCAGCTCAGAATCATGACATCAGAAGTGGGAATTATCAAATTTCCGAGAGCATGTCAAGGCAGCATAAATATAATAACGTGACGTCTTTGGAACAAAGAAGGCGGAAGTCAACTGCAAGAGCGGTGCAGCACCTGGACCTTTTACACGCAAACACAGCGGAGCATAAAGGAGCAGTAGAGAAAGAGAGAAAACCAAATCAGCCCTGTAGGCCTAAACTGCAAGATAAACAAAATACATTTTTAGGATGGTCTTAGTCTCACGTAGACTGAAAGTCTGGAACTTATCGCTGCTTTCTTTGGCCAAGGCCCACCCAAGAGGCCATATGACTGACAGGTAAAGCAACCTGACAGGAAGTGACTGTTGTTTAACGTACAGCACTAATGAGTCACGTTTAATAACTATTATGTACTTGTTTTTATATCTGACAGCAGAATACGTCAATGAGAATGGCTTTACTGGGCACTCAGTTGTATTAAAGGTGCCGTTCCCCGTGATTCCAATTTTCAAACTTTAGTTAGTGTGTAATGTTGCTGTTAGAGCATAAATAATATCTGCAAAATGATAAAGCTCAAAGTTCAATGCCAAGCGAGATATTGTCTTTAACAGAATTCGCTTTTCAAGGACTACAGAGAACGGCTGGAATCGGACTACAGCCCTTTACTTCCCAGGTAAATGATGTCACTATTCCTCTATACACTATAGAGTTTTTGAATAACCTCCGCCCACAGGAATATGCCAAAAAAGGGGCGAGGCCTTCCTTAAAGAAGAGTCCATGACTTTAACATCGGCTGTTAAAGCTGGTCTGTGTAATACACTGATATTGTGTGTGTGTGTGTGTGTGTGTGCGTGCGTGCGTGCGTGCGTGTGTGTGTGTGTGCGTGTGCACATACCTCTAAAACACTTCTATGAAACGTGCTTTGAAGTCCTGCTTGCAAATGTCTCCTGGTCAATCAGCTCGTTTTATTATCCAACTTAGGTCCAATATAAGAAAGCAAACTTAACGCTTCTGTTATTAGTGTTAATTAATATAACCGATCTGACGCCAGTCGGTCCGGTGTCATTTCCCACGCCATTAGGGGTGTGACGAGATCTCGTGGAGATGCGACTGGTCTCGCGAGATCACAATATCCTCACGCAGTTTGCATGATGGGGTGTTGGGTATTTGTGTGAGTGCAAATTTTGTTGTGGTGTAACCTGTTTTCATTACTGTACAGAACACGCTAATAACTGCACAATGTATGTGCGAACAGTGACTGTCCCGGCCATTCAACACCGTTTCTTATGTAAACACGCGCTAGATGGACGGGTTTCAACGTTCGCGTTCGTCTCTCGCGTCTGCAGCGCCTCGTGAATAAGCACGAGTGTTTACGGCGGTTCGCGCTGCCAGTGGCGCTTTGGTATGGAACGCCAAATGGGTCACATTTCGCCATCAACCAGACGCCTGGTTTTCAAAAGACGCCTGGTTTTACAGCGTTTAAGACTTACAGACGCCGTAAAGTACGGCGTTTTGTAGCGCATGCGCCGTAAGTTACGGCGTTTTCGCCGTCGAAACGGCGCTAAAGAACGGCGTTTTAAGTGCAATTTGAAACGCCGTTCATTTCGCAGTTTGGACTTCCATAGTACGCCATAAACGACGGCGTTTCCGTGTAACAATGACGCCGTAAAAAGCGGCGTTTTCTATAATATTCAAATCAGCCCCGCCTTTTCTACACAGTCCAGCCCCTCCAATGAACAGAAAGACCTGTGTAGTAGAATGTCGATGTGAATAATGTTTCCTGTTTTTAACTTTATTGCGAATAATGCTTAGACTTTCATTATGTGATTTTATCCCATTGGGCACGTTTTTCCTCCTTTTCGTTTATCATATGTGCACAAACGGCATATTTTCTAGAGTGTGCACGGTCATGACTCAGCTTTACCAATCAGAGCCTTTCAGAAGGAGGGACTTTATAGAAACCAGAAAAAATCTGATCGTTTTGTGAGAAGAGGGACAGTGGTGAACAATAGACTTTAAATATGTGAAATATAAAGCGTTTTTTTGAAACTAGAACAACATGAAAATCCAGAAAACATAATCAAAGCTTAGAAAACAGCCAAAGAATGGCACCTTTAAAATACAATATGTGACAGTTCTAAGAGTAGTTAGCCAAAGTACCAACACTAGTCTGACTCTGAGCGCAAATGTGACGCGATGACATCTTAAATCTTAAATATGATAATTAGTACATAAAGAATCGATTCTGAATCGAATCGTGACCATAAGAATTTATTCTGAATCGAATCGTGAGGGACCAAACGATTCCCACCCCTACTTTCATTAGTTTGTTGACAGATAATAGCTCCGGAAATTTCTAACTAGTGACAGCATTTCTCCCAAATTCCAAATTAAATTATTGTTTACACATTTAAATCTACAACTTTTTTAATTATTAAAAAAGGGCTATCACATTTACACTGCATCCTAACCAAACGCGATGCGATGAGATTCCTACGATAAGCAATTTGTTTGTCCATACCGAACGCGAAAAAGGGGCGCGACGCGACAATCAATCACAAGACACAGCCAATCAGAACAGTTTTTCTCTGTCCAGTGCAGCTGTAGAGTGCACAAAGAGAGATGCGTCCTGTTCTCATGACTTCAGTGATGCCTCACCGGACGCTATGCTATAATTTTAGAATCTATACATATGTAATCAAATGTATATTATATAGCATGTCCTCATCCATGTTTGGCGATTAATATTCATGAAGTGCAGAACTTACATGGAATGAGATCGTTGTGTGGGCGGAGCTGTCATTCACGACGTCGCAGAAATAGAAACCGTTAAAATAGAAATGGCTGTTGCTCGTCGCACAGCGCTGTCGCAGCTGGTTAGGACAAAACCTCTGGTTAACATGGAAAAGATACCTTTTATCGCGTGTCGCAGCGTCGTGTCGCGTTTGGTTAGGATGCGGTGTTAGATGCCACCATAAATGAATGTCTGTATATATTTGGTTTCCACCCACTTTAATTTCCACAATTTCTTTTTCATGCTTTTAATAGCTTTTTTTCACTTTTTATGTTCGCATTTTTCCTGCAGTAAGACAAAATAAAGTATAAAGATTCCACATAGTCTTAGAGTTTTTTTTTAAATTACATACATAGTAATTATTTAAACAAAATAAAACAAATGTTTGAGATGTACGGTAGATGAACATCAGCTTGTGGATTTTTCATCACATCATCCATTCTAAATGTTTCAATAATGAAATGAATCTGCCCGCAGGAGCCGGAGGTTTAGCTGTGTGTTCTGCCTCTTTAGCTGTATTGGAACTCGCTGATCATCTTTCCATCACTGGATAATGTTATGTTTATGAAATAGGATCAAAGGTCAACTCCCCGTGGCCACCTGCACACCTTCTGTTAGACTGTCAGATCAGAGACTGAAATGGTGACAGATGAAGTTAAAGCTCATTAATCCAACCAAAATCTAATAAACAAAAGCTCAAACTGACTGCTGCTGAGAGACTCGCATGGCAATAAGGGGATAAGTTTTAATTATGAAAGCTTCAGCTCTGTCTGCAGCGACACACACACACACACAAACTTTGGGCATTTTTAGATTTTTAAAAAATATTGTTCTGTATGATTTATAAGCTTTTTTGCCCATGGGGACCTCAATTTTGGTCGCCACGGTGACACGAGTCCCTATGTGTTGGTGTGCTTTCAGTTTTAGGTCCCCATCGGGATATAAAAACAAGGCCACACTCTTTCTTTCTTTCTTGCCTGTTTTTTTTTTGTCATTATCTCGTCTCTTTCTTTCTCTTTCGGTTGAGTCTTTCTCAGACAATCTGTCTTTCTCCCTCTCTTTTTATCTCTCTTTTCTCTTTTTCTTTATTTTCTTTTTTAACCATAATGTTAGCATCTCTCTTTAATGTTGGCATGCTTTATTGAAATGCTAACAGTTTTCACAGTAAAATCTTATTGGAAACTTGTGTTGTGTTTTTAAGGCATTCTTTCAAGTTAAACGTCAATGTCATGTGATATTAAAGCAAATCATAAGCTTTGTTTTCATTGTATTAATTTTTTTGTATTATCAGAATACTTGTAAATGTAAAGGCCTCCTAAGAAACACGGCCGATCTGTGTCAGGAGCACAACAACAGCCATAGAGCCAACACAACCCACCAAGAATTTTACATTTATCTCGTTTTGCACATTTCTACTAGGAACCATGTCCTCATGATCATGCAAGTTTGTGTGTGTGTGTGTTTGGAGAGAGCAGGACCCATCTGTCTCTGTAGAGTAGATTAATATCTCTTATTTAGCCTCAGTCTTACGTGCTCTCTGGTTCTGCCTTCATGAGTATCTTCCTTATTAACTGGAGTTATTAAACACTGGCTCATGTAGTCATGGTGGAAAAGCCCTGTCAGGATCTAATTTATTGTGGATGGAAGTGCTTTCATCCTGCGTAACTTCATGAAACTGTTGAGAGTCCTCACAGACAACCTCATTTTGTTAATATACGGTTGGAGTAACAGCTGTGTCAGGGACTGGCCTGAGAGAGCACACGGCTGCTCCTGTTGACCTACTTTGATAGAATCCAAAGAAATTCTTTAGTGTCCATTTCTATCTCTTAATTTAAAGTGGTAAAGTTCAGAAACAATGGAACGATGTCTATGTGAAGGTAAATGATGACAGTTGTCATCTGGGTGAAGTTTTTCTGTAAGATGATGTTTTGAGGGGAAATGCAATCTTACAACATCTTAAACCCTCACATAGACTCATACATTTACTGTATATATATATATATATATATATAGCAGTTTTTTCTCATCATCTGGTCTCATTTTCTTGCTTTAAACCTTTAATGTGTTTTAGCCTCAGTATTTATGACTCGTTGATAATGATAATCTATGCTTTTGTCTTTTCTCATTTACTCTCACCTCCATTTCAATACGATCTAAACAAAGGCACTATTGATTTTAGCAGCACGTCTCTCGCCTTTGTTTTCTTCTCTTTCTGCCATCTTGTGTTTACACCCTTATGTTGTGAACATGAAAATTGCCAATAATATGTAAATGTATATTGGAGGGTGGAGTTCAACCTTAAGTTTGAATGTTTCCTGAGCACGTTTTCGTGTGTATGCTGGAATTTAAACAGGGATTGATTGGTTCAGGCTGTTGTATCTCTCTAGAGGTGACACAGAGGTTGAAGGTCGGATTTAGTGTGTCAGAAATGGGCATGACAAATCCACACAGTCGTAAATCCACAGAAATGTACGCACACAAGCACACGCAGAAAGTACAAAATGGGGAGACACCATTAAAAATGATGAATGTGCTCTGAGAGCAGCAGAACCGGGTGACAGTAGCAATGGGACAAAGTGCCGTGTTTTGTGTAAAACTGCCCCAGTTCTGCAGCTCACACACACAGACACACTTTCTGATGGGGTTCTCAGGTGCTCTCATTCTTATGTAGTTCTGGATTTTATTAATTTTCTCTTACACAGATCTTCCTAGACTTAAAAGGGCAGTTCACACAAAAAATTAAAATTCTGTCATCCTTTACTCACCCTCAAGTTGTTCCAAATCTGTGTACATGTATTGTATAAATGTATTTGTTCTGATGAACACAGAGAATGATATTTGGAAGAATGCTTTTAACCAAACAGTTCATGGCCACCATTGACTACACTGTAAAACTTTGCTGTAGTTTTTGCAGCAGGTTTGCCAGTAACTTACTGTAGATTTAATTACTACTTAATATACTTTACAATTAGCACTGTTTTCAATCACTTTAATCAAAATTAAAACACTTTGACTTTTGAGATTCAAAATGAGCAAGAAGAGACTGGCATTAGCACAGCAACTAAGTAAAAAAATATATATTTTAAGCATTATTCTCTTGTTTTCTGTAAAAATATTTAAAACTTCTTAAATTACGATACATTTACATAACAAGAAAAGTGACCCAAGATAGTTAGTCTAGTTTTATGAAAGAAAAATATTAGGTAAGTTTATGCTTAAAACAAAATTGTACATTAAATCTATAGTAAGTTACTGGCAAACCTGCTGCGAAATTATAGCAAAGTTTTACAGTGTACCATAGTTGGAAAAATTACAATGGTTTAGTCAAAACTGTTTGCTCTCCTACATTCGTCTAAACAGAACAAAGAAATGTATAAAGCTATTTTCCTAACAGCACAAATTTGGTAACGCACAGACTCACAAAACATACTTGACATTCAGGATACTGTGTGTTACATTAACACACACACACACACACAGCTGTGTTTAGTCCTGAAGTGTGTTTCTGGGCCAGTGCTGTTGTTTCAGCGCACACTCGCTGTAGCTGTAATTTGCTGGGCGAAATCAATAGCCTGTCAGCATACAGCAGCGTCTCTCCATGTTCTGATGTTATTGTAGTGGGGCAAACACGCTGCATGTTTGTAATGCAATACTGTTGTGTGATGTCATGTCGACATCGTCTGGTCTGGCCGTGGACCTCGAGGAGATTATTGGAGCGGGTTTGAATTTCCTCTCCAGTATTGGCGAAGGAGCCAGGGAGGAGACGTGTGTGTGGTAGATGCTCTTTGAGTGTTACCAGGTGCAGAATGACCGATGCCAAATCATGCTGATGGGATGCAGATGAGGAAATGAACTGGAAAAGAGGGGGTGCAGGTGGAACAGCTTCTTTTATTGATCACTGTAGAAGGGGATAGCAGTGCCGGTCTAGTGGCCGTCCCTTAGGGGTGGACTTTTTGTCTGCACCATCTGTTTCAGCACACCTCGGAACAGGGGACATAGATGATAGACAGACAAAAAGAAGATATGTTGGTAACCAAACACCATTGGCCCCATTGACTTCCATTGTATGCAAGACATTTCTCAAAATACCTTGTTTTGTGAAGAAAGAGTCAAAGGTTTACATTTACATTTATTCATTTGGCAGACGCTTTTATCCAAAGCGACCTACAAGTAGGAGAGCATATACACATTTTGTCAACACGCTAAACAGTACCGTTTAAAAGGACATTGGGGTGAATAAATTGTGAAAGTTTTTTTTTTGCATAGATGTAGGGCAGATAAAGCATTGAGGTGCATATCGTGACATTTTGCTTTAAACGTGCTAGTATAAACAAGCAGATTTGATTGGATGAGAAAAAATTGGATATTCGGAGGAAAAAATACTGACACTGTGACGTGTGCTGTTTGCAGAAATATGATTATAAAATGTCCCCGACTTTGCAGGGCAATTACAGTCCAATTTGAATGCAAATGTATTCCTCCTGCCCTTATGAAGATAATTACGGCTTCAGCATGCACGCGCGGTTCTCAGAATAACAGTGCCAGCGCTGGGGAAGAGCGCGGGCGGCGCGCACAACATCTCGCAAACCTCTCAAGGTGCGCTGGTTTGCGTGTACGCGCGCACTCGACAGGTTGGGTTTGATCGTGTCTCGTTTAGTCTTGTCAAGTCTGTGCTCGAGACCCCACTGTGCACAGCCAGCACGGACTCATTTACATCGCCTCCTTATTAAACTCCTGCGCTAATGAAGAGATTCCCAATTAACGCAGACGCGTCTCACAATGCTTATTAAGAGTGTGCACTTTTTATGACACTTTCACATTCAGGTAGCATTCAAGGTAAATAATTGCAAACCGGACGTGTGAGGTGTGAAAGGGTGTTTAAGATTTGTTTATTATACAGACCTATGGTTTCAGTTGGAATAATAGCGAGATACTTATTGCTGGTAATTGGGGTTGTCATGATAAATAAATGTTTTTAATTAGCACAGTTGGAATATTCTATCTTAAAATAGACAACACGCATGTTTATTTGCAGACACATGAACATTTATGCATTTGGCAGAACCCTTCTCCATCTATTTAAAGTGCATTCAAGCGCTACATTTTGAACAGTTCGCGTGCTATTCGAACCCATAGCCTCTGTTCTGTTACCTGACTGGTGCATTAAATATTTTGTTTAATTAACAACTCTTTGATCTGACAATTATGTGTAGGCTACTTTACAGTTTGATTAAATGGAAGGCAGAGATTGGAGAAGCTTTACTGTCAAATAAGAACATTAAACACAGACTGTAGGCGAAATTGAGCCTACAGTATTCACCATGCTTCGCCTTCCAAAGTGTTCCCACGGTGCACCTGTATCAACAGTCTCTCTCTCTGTCTCTCTTCTAACCCCTGCCCTATTTGAATGCCACTTTCGTTTTTCAAATGATTTCAGTCGTAATTGCAGTTTACCTATGGGGTTGAGTTTTAGAGGATGATGAAAGACGTCAATTCGACATCTTTTTTTTTTCATTCGCATCATCTACTCCACAACGCGCCCAGATCATTAAAAACAAGTTGATTTATTACTCTTGTACCTGTTGCGAGCGCAACCCAGACTCGGTCATTTTTATTAAGTTTCACGTCAGACACTTTTTCTAAAACTATTAGTCATCAGAAGAAGCGCAAACCAGGACGCTAAAGATGCTTTTTTATCATGAACTTCACCTTTGGCCAGATGAGGGTGCTGTTTCCTTTCATACCAAACGCGTGTTTCACCTCATACAGGGCATTGGGAAAAGTTTTTGTTTTGAATAACAATGCATGCGGGAAGAGAAATCCGTCTGTGATTGGTTGGCGGTTTTCGGTTTGCGATCTGTGATTGGTTCGTATATTTTAAAGGGGCTTTCGGGGGTCCGCCTCTCTCCTCTCTCGCATCTCGGCGTCCGTGGCAGCATCCACTTATTCTTTACTACTTGCCTGCGATGTGACTCCACGCCGCTCGCCCACTGGAATATCAGCCCGTGTGCCAAGTGACGGATTTTACGCGCACGCCACGCCGTTCGGTTTTCCGAATTTGAAGGGGACACCGCGGCAGCGGGCAATACCTTTTGCCATGACTGTGGAATTAATCAAGATTTTGTGCCTGGTAACAGCGGTTCTCGCGATGGAAGGTAAATATGTGGATTTTTCTGTATCCATAACGCGCTCCGTGGAGTGCGTAAGCGCGCTTTGCGCTTCAAGTTTTCTCGCGGAGCGCTTCGGGTTTGACAGATATTGTCTCGTAGCGGGAAATTGAGCTGGAATATATTCGTGCGGACTAAGTTGAGAACGATAAAACATTTGGGGGGCATCAAACGGAGTTGGGATGGAGTTGGTCATTCCCGGTTCCATTACTTGGGATGGTCTTGCTGCAAATTTGGCTGAACGTTTAAATGCCAAACATGTTGTCTGGCTGGATTACCTCAAAAAACGTGTTTTTAATGCAATATTCTTATGCGTAACATCATATTTGTGTGCGTAGGGGTACATTGCAAAATCAAGCCGTTTTGCAGGTGCTGTACAGTACACCTCAAATGAATGAATGAGTAGAATTTGCCATTTTTTTATTTGTTTTCTATGAATTACTGCATGTTTATTATACAATAATATTATGCTGTTAATGTGGGATTTGGCACCACTTTTCTTTTAGTTTACATGATCAGTAGCCTAAAATGTAACGAATAACCTGGCACTGACTTTTTTAAATGCACTTTGAATGCTGAACTACTCGTGAAAATTTAAGTGTAAATAATGTTGAAGCAAAGATGTGATTAATATATTTAACCTTTTAAATTAGTCCATTACTATAAATATTAGTTGAACGTATTTAAACACTTTTTTACGCTTTCTTTGGGAATACAAACCATCCGTGGTCACCGGTAACATGATCTATTCAGGTCACGTCACTATATGATATATTCTAAAATTTGAGCAGCAAAGCATCGAAAAAGAGGGAAAACATCCTCCCTGTCTGGCATTTGACAGATGGTGGTTGAGTGGTTGTTGAGCCTTCGCCAGAATTCAGACGTTCAGCTCGGGATTGGTCTCCAGATCAATAATGAACACACAGCAAACATGAGGGGATTCTGTAGGCTATTTGTCTCCTGTTCTCCATATTTACATGTATGCATTTGACAGACATGCATAAATCAAAAGCGGCAGTTAATTCAAGGTATATATTTTGGTCAGCATGTGTGTTTTCTGGAGACGAACCGTAATGCTTTTAGAACACAATGCTTCTGTAACATTGAGGCTTAAATTGTGTCTGTGCAAGCCGAAATGTGTTTCAGTAAGACAGGACAAGCAACAGTGCCCACAAGTTTTTTCTCTCTCTCTGAGGTTCATAGGAAATGTGTCCGAGTGCACCAGATGGACAGAACAGGGTTAGGGACCCCCACTTTACCAACTAATTGAAAGCCAAGTGGCATTTGTGGTTTTAAATGTGTTTGCTGTTTGTGATTTGTGTGTATTAGTCTCTCCTTGAGCCCACATCAGTCAGATCAGAATATGAATGCTAATTGGCAAACCAGTCTTGTGACCACAAACAATGTGTCAAAGCCATGTGTGCCTCTGAGCGTATATGAAAGAGATAAAGGGAGAAATCAGGGATGGGGGAGGGAGAGAAATGGAGATACTCTGTGTGTGAGGAAGAAGAGGGTCTTGGGGACCATCTGGGTTAGTGGGAAGTGGAGTGTCTCCGCTTTGATTTCTATGCGTCAGATAGCACGGTTCACCAGCAGTCACTAATAGCGGCATGAGTATGATGAATTATAAATGCACACGTTTGGAATTGCGCTTATGCCACACTATGAATGCATAAATCACCATAGGTGAGGTGTATTAGGTGAAATGATTAATTCTCAATATGTGATTTACCAAACAGGGCAGTTGTTTTCAGTTTATACAGTAGGAGCAGAAAATGATCTATAGCATCTGAAGTGGTTTGGGTAGAACTATTGTAACCCATTTTATTTAAAACCAATTCTATTCAAAATCGTATTCAATTTCATTTATTTTCTGAATAAACGTTGCTGGTGATATTAAGAATTATGCATTCAATTTGTCAATTTAATCAGGGCCTGGTTTACATCCTTTTTCTGTTGGAAATCTATCACAGTAAAGTGAAATGTCATTTCATGTTGACTTTCCAAAAGATCGTTTTAGAACTCAATCTTTTTGCAAGTCACGGTTATTGCATGCAATGTAGATTGTACTGTATACCTTTTGTTTAAAAGAATGCAATGACAGTCGTCACTCAGGTATGGTCGTGACTCGTGCTGTTTCGTTGTTCTTGTGTTTTGGCAGCGTTTAAGTGCTCCATCAGGATTGTAAGTGCAGGTTTGATTGGACTTTCATTTTGAGATTTCTGAAACATCAAATGGCCAACAGTTCTAAAAGCGCCCCGGCCTCCGAACACGCACTCTCAGACATCCAAACCCTCGGTCAAGCCCTCGCCGATTAAAGAGGTCTGAGTGCAGTTGTGTCGTAAGTGCATCTCTGAAGTCCTTGTTTCAACATCACCGGTCCAAATAAACAAGGCTTATCTCAAGCTGTCGCTTCTGTCCTCCATTAATGCCACAGCGCAAGGCCACATGACCTCACTGCCGACCGGACCAGCGTCCTGACCGGCACTGTTGTTCTGATCGAAACAAAGGAACCCGGCAGGGTTTATCCCTGTTGCGGAGAGACGACACCACAGTTCGCTCTGCCAGCTGACCTCTGCTCACCTGCCTTGTACAATTCAACATTATTCAACCTGATCTCATGGGAATTCATAACTATTTTACGAGGTGGCTTATTTGTATGAAATCATATGTTGTAAATCGTATAAAAACGTAGAGTTACTAGAAAAAAGCAATACTGGAGCCCCGCCCCTAACTGGCATAAATGAATATAATGAAATGAATGAGATTGTATAAATTCATACTTAGCCAAAATAGTTACGTTTTTGTCGTTAATTGTGTTGCATTATTTCATTGAATCTGTTGATCAGCGAGAGCTGACAAAGGTATTGCTTTGTGAGATTGTTCATATACATTTGTTTTTCAAAACTGTTTGGAACCTTTGAGAATAACGTCTTTTTTATCATTAAAACATAACAAAGTCTAAAATATGTCCTACGTGTAAAACGCAGAGTTATGTGCTGTTCGGAATAGTTGTTTCTGAGTGGTCAATTACGATTTCTGTGGCAACCGATGCTGTTTGGATATCACTCTGGTATTTTTCTTCTCTCAAATAATGCTGTAATGTAATTTTTAACCTGGAAAGTAGTTTGTAATTTTTACGTCAGTCACATTTTAAACGGCCATTTTGATTCTATAGGCCTATGGAGTTGATTTTATAGACCTTTTTGCAAGATGCAAACAATAAGCACTCCACAGGAGCGCTTTCATCTTTTTTTTAATTTCACGCACGTTATTGCATTGTAAAGATGTTTAACGTTTCCAATCAGTTGTACATGTCATTTGTTTAATTTAATTAAAAAACTGAAACATCTTGCAAAATGGTCTATAAAGATTTGTTCAGATTCATTTACCGCTTTCTGGGGGTTAAATTCACTAGTCCAGAAGAATAACCCAGCAGTGAATAAATTCTTGAGCGTTACAGGTAATCCACGGAGTCATTTTTTGATTCATTCTGCTTTTATTATCATATATTAAAAATGATTTGTTCAAAACCCTGATTCTTTCCCAGCTAAAACTAGGACATACGTGAGCTTCTCTTTGTCTTTATGACAGTTTATTCCTGCTTTCTTTCTTATCCATCACTATTATGTTAAATGTCAGCTAAATGCACACGACAGGCCCATCATTTGTTTAAGGGTGGACAGGGCTATGAGGCAGAATTACTGCAGCTGATGTGAATAATGAGCTACAGTTGCTGACCACACTCTTCTTATTTCCTTTTCTCCACTTATCCGTGGCACGCTAATCCATCTCATCTCTCTATCCTCGTGTCAAGCTGGCTGGGATTTAAGATATTCTACATGTGTCCTAGTTATGTATGTTTTGTTAGCAGTCCCTGTACACTATAACCACATCTTACATCAACCAGTCGACCAATCAGTATCAAGTATTCCAGAGAGCTGTAAGGGGCAGTACCGCACGGCGCACGCACACAGACGCTCGGTTTATTATAAACCTCTTCATCATTAACAGAGGCATCTTTGTGCACCGGGAGGTTAAAGGACATTGTAATATTTCCTCCGTCTTCAGTCTCTCTGTCAGCCGCTCCCGAGGCTTTAGAGAATACAGAAAACTCGCTAATGCATCTGCAAATGAGATCGCTCATCTCTGTCTAAATGAACGCTGTGAGAAAGGTGATGAGGGAGATAAGTCTTTTTTAAGAAAAGACACCATCTGTCTTGATTTTTTTCCTCTGAAGTACAGCAGAAGACACACACACACACACACAGAGACAGACAGACTGTGAAGTCTACTGACCCTCGGAATAATGTCAGTGGCCTTATGGATGTTCATGACGTTTGAATACATTTCAACGTTTTTTTGTGACATACTCTGGTTCCCTGTAGGCTACTTAAATATTTAACCAATGACCTTTTTTTTACATTGACAGTTACATTTTTTAGTATACACATCCTGCATGTAGGCCTGTCACGATATCATCGCGGGTATCATGTGTTTGTTATAAATCAGATTAAATCATCCAGGTGTTTTGATATCATGCACACGCACTTTGTGCTTCAGTTTTTGGTCCTGATCAATTGTTTCGGGGCATCTGGGTGATGTGACTCGTTGAAACTATCTCTGGCCTTTAGAGATCTTCTTACTCTCTAGACGCAGCAGCCAGATGGTTGATGGGGTGTGTGTGCTATCTCAGTGGGACTGGCAGACCTCAAAGCCCTGATGGTTTCTTGTCTTTCATGGGTTCTGATTTTCTTTTCTCAGACTGCTGCCGGTCTCACTTCATGCTCGGTGGGTTTTTCAGCATCACTAGATTGCTAAACGAGGTCTGAAATTACCTCATTAAACCAAACTGGTGCATTCTTACATGTTTGTAACAGCGGTAGCAAACGATACGGAAGTGCACAGTGACCCTAAAAACACTTGTATTGCATAGAAAACATGGTATTGGGTCCATTTATGTTATTTTAAAGGTGGAGTGTTGTTATTTCTGCACCAGAAGCAGCACCAAATGGACACTCAATCTGTTGGTTTGAGCTGCCCAAATGGCAGATACCACACAGGGTTTGATATTTTATATAAGGCAGTACTGTAGTTGTTGGTATGCGCCAACAACAGCGCAGTGCCCTCTGGTGGTACGTAGTATGACCCAAATGCATTTTATACATTTTTCTGTTTAATTTCTAATTGTCTTTCTTTACATTGGCATGCAAATAGATAATGTTCTCTTTAAGATGCACACTGGTAACTTAAGTCTACTCGCGATCATGTGTGTAAAAACTGTTGCGAACCTGTATGACTTCGTTTCGTCTGCTTAACACAAAAGAAGATATTTTGAAGAATGTTGGTAACCGAACCAAGGCGGTACCCATTCATAGCCATTGTATAGACACAAAACCAATGCAAGTAAGTAGGGCTGGGACGATTTATGGCGCAATTTCTTATGCTCCGTTTCTCAATGATTACGGTTAAATGCCCCAACATCCGAAAGCCAGAGGGCACTCTCGCGCAGAAACTCCACCTACAGTATATGGGATCCAGAAGAAGAACGATTTACACGTAGTTCCAGGAACTTCCAATGGTCATAGTCTGTCGCTGTTCCTCAAACCTTTTCAGGTATTCTCATGATAATAAAGTATATTTATAATGATGATGTTTAACGAGTGTTGTTGATTTTGTGCACTGAGTGTTTTTTTCCTGCGTCGCTAGAAGTAGAGAGGTTAAGGAAATTTGGATCCCCGGAAAAAAAGGATGAGCAGTTTTAGTTCAGACGGGCGGCGGTTGTTTTACATTGCACTTACATTGGTATTTTTATACCTAATGACGTAAGTAATGTTAACAAATTCTGTGGCTCACCAGTTTTGAAACATTTTAATATGGTGATGTGAGCCGAGCATAACACGTGATTCGGGCATCTGGTGTGTAAACTTAAAATATTTAAACTAGTTGCGATCTGAGTGAACATTTTTACATTTTCACACGTTTACATTTTCTATATATTATAAAATCATTACAGATGAAGTGAAGAAGCGTTAAATAAGACGTGACCCTAGGTCTTCTGTAGAAGTAACTTAACCCTGTGGTGACGGAGTTTTTATTCTTATGAAAAATACGAATATTCGAATAGCATTTTTAATTTTCATATAGTGATTGCGGATTGAATATTCGAACATTTGCGTACAACCCTAGTTGAGAGCCTCACTGAAACCAGACAAAGTGAACATGTTGGTTTTCCTTGCACGAAACATAAAGACCTAAAAATTAGGCAGCATTACTTGCCGATTCACTTAAGCGGCCCAGTAGTTGTACACAGTAGTTGTACAACAGCCGAACACTTGTACAGACTAGGCTAGCCCGATGTTCCCTTTTTATGTTGCGCTTTGAAAAACGTTGTTTTTATTGATGTAGCTTAATTAATAGTTAAATAATATTATGGGCGGGTGGTGGATTTGTGGAGGTGCGTGGTTGGCATTTACCGGCTAACCGCATGATTTGTTGCTTCTTCACCGCGGTAAGAAAAAAAATCATACCGTCACAGCCCTAATAATTAGTGTGAATCGCGACAAGAGGGTGAGTAAATAATAACAGCATTTTTTATATTGCGTGAACTATCCCTTTTAGCACTTTGTGCCTATTGTGCACATAAAGCACACGTGTATTGCAGAGGAAAAGATGGAAAACAGAGGTGTTATTAAATAATGAGCGAAAAACCATCAGTAGGTTGTGTTAAAAAACAAAAATAAACCATTGAGAGTATTGCGATCTGAAGGTGAATGAGTTTCGCTGCACTGAACCACAAGTTTCTGTAAAAGTGCTGGGCTGTCTATTTGGATTTATAGCTGCAGAGTCACACAATACAACCGCTACCTTCCAAAAACCCTTTTATCAGATGATTCAGAAGTCACCTGGTTGAGGACAGTGCGAATATGTGTAAGTGGAATCAGCAGAAAGAGCCAGAACACATTTTCTTCTTCTCTCAATGAGACACTGGTGGAACGGTGCGCTGGGTAACTGGCCCCGTCAGCAGACATGAGATCCTCCCCAGTGTTTCCACACGAGAGCTGTGGGAGAGGATATTGATTATTGAGGCATGTGGCTGAAGGTTTTTAAGGGCGTGCTCAAAGCCTTGTGCAGATTCGGACTTGGGTCGGTTGTGAGATACACAGGAACTGATAAGATTTGGTTTCATTGTCATCAATCTTTGGCAAATTGGACACAACCCCTGTTGAATGCTTGCGCTGTTTAAAAACATACACTTTATCTCTCTTTTTTGTATTATGTTGGAGAAAGTAAGTCATGCTTGTTTGGAAAAATATGAGGGTGAATAAATGATGAAAGAATTTTCATTATGAGTGCACTATTTTTTAAGGTCCCCCGAATCCCCCCGCCACCACACAAAAGCTGCTGTTGACACGGCCTGTTTTGACTGGGACTGCTTTCTTTCTTTTTTTCGTAGAGAAAGAGGCATTTTAATTAAAACTTGAGACGGCACAGGCACAGAGAGTTCTGCTTCCTGCCCAGAGCGCAACAAATAATTGGTTCTGTTCCCTCTTTCTCTCTCGCTCTGCACTGGGTTAAATAGATGCAGTTGTTCATTTTGTTGGTCTTTTTTCCTGTTTTCTTTTCATTTGCTTACCCCTTCCGCCGTCCCCCCGAACAGGGGTGAAACCCGAGCCCGTGCCTGTGTTTGGGTTGTGGACGGAGAGGCTGTAAAGATGTGGATGTATGAAAGAATGGTTTGAGATTTTAGGAGCCTGTGAAACAAAGCAGCTCATTTATTCCTCCTAATGAAAGCTGCTTCCAGAGCTCTGCCATAATGGTTTAATTTTATCTCACGAGCCCCTGGATTAGTCTGAGAGATGCGGGATTTAAAGGGGCCGCTGGGTGATTTCCTAGTTTTATGTAGATGTTCCGTCATTTGTGGTTTTTGAAAGGGTAAAGAAAATGAAACTTGTTTTGAGTTATTGATTTCTTATGAATAGATCCACAAAAAATCCACCCATGAACATTACTGTCATGGACTGTAGATTGTACAAAAACATACAAATGAGAATTCATTGAATTGTCCCTCAAATCTGTTCAACGTAAAATAGTTAGGCCCGTAAATTGCCTTGAGATTGCGTTGGACGATAAAAACTGCTGGACATGACCTACATCCCACTCAGATCATTATTTTTTAACTGACGCAGTGTTTACACCCTGAATTTCCTGCCCTTCGACTATGTTTCGTATCAGTGGTAACTTCTGACCGAATGTGGCATTTCCCCCTCAGCTTCACTGATTTCAAAGCATTCGCCGCACGCAATCAGCTCACCTCTGAAAATCAGCATCAGGTCAGCAGGACGCCCGACTAATGTTATTACACCATTAATATTTCATCAAAAACCAGTTCGTCAGATGTTTTTTTTAACCGACCGTGGCAGGCAGGATAACATCTTTAACGTGTGAAGAGGAAAGTTTTGATTGCATCTCCTTTTGCTCTCTCTCTCTCTCTCTCTCTCTCTCTCTCTCTCTCTCTCTCTCTCTCTCTCTCTCTCTCTCTCTCTCTCTCTCTCATTAAGACCTAAGGTATGATCTCTTTTACCTCTGAAGAATTATCACAAACCAATATTATCTAAGGCTTTGCTATAATCTCCAGCATTTGCAGAAATAGCCAGCGCCATGATCAATTGATCAATGATCAATTGATCAAATTTTGTCTGCTGTTGTCTAGGACCCAAATTGATTAAATTGAGTGAAATAACTTTTTATAGGTACACTAATTAGTGCCTGATTAGAAATAATATAAAATTGCTTTATGGTGATCTGTTTTAGTGCGACCATGAATGCCTTTTATTTATTATGTAAAATTAAAGCTATAGATGGTGATATTTTAGTTCTTGTTGAAAGCTGCAATACTTGAACAAAAAATAACCTTTACTACAGCAACCATAGTTTAAGCATGATATTTGTATTAAAGGGGAAATTCATCCAAAAATTCAAATTCTGTCATGAATTAGTCACCCTCAAGTCGTTCCAAACCTGTATAAATTACTTTGTTTGGTTGAACCACCAGAAAGGGCACCTTTTGACTCCTATAGCTGGAATAATTATTGCATAATTTATTTTGTTCTGTTGAATACAAAAGAAAATATTTTAAAGAATTTCGAAAAACAAACCGCTCTGGGACACCTTTGACAACCATTTTAATGGTAGTCAGTGGTGCCCCAGAAATCTCAGTTGCTAACATTCTTCCAAATATATTTTTCTGTGTTCAGAACAGAACAGAACAGAACAAAGAAATTTAAACAGGTTTGGAACAACTTGAGGGTGAATAATTCATAACAGATTTTTCATATTTGGTTGAACTATCCCTTTCAACCCATAGTAACCACAAATTTACCATGATCTTACTTCATGAAACATAGTTTAACCATCATATTTGTAGTAAAACTGTGGTATTGCATTCAATATGTCAAAAAATAAAAATAAATAAATAACGGTAACTAAGCCATTTAGCATTTCCATATGCAATTCAATCATGACATCACACAGGGAGTATGAAAAAATGACAATGAGCAGACAAAAGTAAAGGATGTTGGCCTGCTGGATACATTAATAAGTTACAGGTTTGTGTTGTAGTTTGTATATCTGTGCATGTGTGTCTAGTGTTTTTGTTGAGCGGCAGGACTGGTAATTAGGTATTGATTTCTAACCACGCAGGGTGATGGGAAATGGGCGGCTTGGCCCTAATTACAGCCGGTTGCCAGATTGGGGGTGTCTGAACTGCAGCGGTGCGCTTTACGGGCGAGCGTGGCTCCTGGCCAGAGCGGCTGCTGCCTCATCATTATAGCAGATTAATTAGCGGTTTTGCCCATGTGGGCATCAGCTACCTTGATGCTATTGCCTGCATGAGCTTTTTTGATGACAGACAGACGGGAATGTTAATAAAAGTCCAGGAAGGTGGATGGATGGCTTTACAGGAAGAGAACATAAAGAAAAGCTTCGGGTCTGATTTTGGTCGGTCTCTTTTGTTTCAAGTTGATGGTGAATCTGGAAAAAATGGACATGTCGTTGTCGTACCGCTTGAACAAAGATGCTTTTAAAGCGCTTCAGTGTTTACACTCTTTGGGAAGTCAACGTATAAATTGACTAGTCACTGCAAATCATTTGTCATTGTCTTTAAGCAACCAAAACTAATTCATACTATCAGATCTGTCATTCCTAACTTATGACTTTGTATGAAAATATTACACACTTCACTTTAACATGATGCCATAATTATGCCCATTGACATTGATTTATTTTCTCTTCTGGTCCACCAGCTGTCTTGACTGCACAAAAGATTTAGTTTAAAGTAGCCATTTTTCAAATGGTCAGTTTGTATTGTTTAGAAATGAACCCACACATGCACACACAAGCCTTCAGCATTGCAGCTCCGAGCCATCGGTTTTTCCTGCGAGATGTTGAGATTGCTATAATTGGCTGTAGTGGAATGGGCATCTATAGTCCTTGCAGGTCTGCCATGGGCTATCAGCCATCTGGGCTTTTATGACGCTGATCTTGTATCATCTCCCGGGGCTAAGGATATAATGCCCATTGGCAGTCTTTCCTGTATCTAGACACAAATCTGTTCACTTTTACAGCAGCACTTTCTATGCGGCAAGCCGTTCCATGAGCAACCATAAAGTCATGTTAGTGCCCTGCCACAGCCAAATAGGAGCCGGTGCGCTAGCGTGCATCTAAAAGCGGTCACGGTTGTTAAACAAAATCTATTTGCTCAGATTATTTGGACAAACTGAGACTGTTGTTAAGAACGGTCATTAACTAGAGAGGGTCGTTGTTACACATGCAGACTTTTGGCAAATTTGAGATTCGTACGAAGAACTAGATTTTTACGAAAGTGTGACTGTGCTTGTCTGTGCAAAACCGTCTGTCGTAAGGGGTGAGTCTTGTGAGTGGTTTTAAGTGGTTTACCTCGGCAATGGTTTTTAATTTTTGTAATATATATTTATAATTTTTATAGACATTTCAGCGGCAACAACATAAACAAACGTTATGTGACCCAAACGTACCTTCCGGTAGACCTCCTCAAAGACTCAATAACTGTTGAGTAGATTTAATTTAGTTTAATGCAATTAATATACATTAAAACATTCATATAAATTAATTTAAATAAAATATAAAAATAAATTGTTATAAGCAAACACTGACCGGTAGTTAACTTCAAGCCAGGCTCATGCATCCGCTAACCCCCCCCCCTCGGGAATTTAAGGTGTTTGGTAAAAAAGGTATTTTGGGGTAAAAAATACTGCATATCAGGGAATATGGGTTTAATTTAAATATATTTTTAATTCAATTTTGTGTTGAATTTTATTTTCATTATATTGAACAAATGCATAGAAAACAAAAAGCTTCCATAAAACATACACTGACAACAATTTCTTGATCTTCTTGTGTAGAAATAATTTGTAGCCATTCTTCTGGGCCTTGAGTGTGATGTGTGTTACCTTTTGCCAAGCTTTCAGGTAAAACTACTGTATCCAACATAAACACAACGTTTTTAATTTGTATTTATGACCTAAATATGAACACTAATAATTATGAAGCTATCTTGACATTTACTGCATGTCCTAACTAGGTAAAGTTCGAGAACATTGAAAAACTATGTGAGAAACTTAAAATATGTTGTAAATGACCAAATGTTTTGATAGCACACACTTTTAGATGGCAGTTGCCTGTGGCCTGGAACGAAAAGCGAAACCCCCTCGCAAACCTTTTCTGCTGCACTGATTCAAACACTGATATAATTTCCCACTTCTCTTTGTTTCTTCTGGACCCCCGGACCGCCTAACAAGGCGCTGTGATGAGGCGTATGTGTGCGATGCTTCAATCAGGCATGTGCAGCATTGTTCCTGCCTTATCTGAATATGAAAGTGTCTCGGCAGGAGATGGAAAGAAGGGAAAATGAAGGGAGAAGAACAAGAGCGAAAGATGTTTAAGAGATTCCACCTCCGGCTGAAGTGCTTCCCCCGAGAAAAACGCTTCCATGTTCTAACAAGCAGCGCAGCAGTCAGTTGTCCCTAATGTCCACAGACAGGTGGACACACACACACGCACACACACACACACACACACACTGACTGTCTCGCTGTTTAATGGGGCCGGCGCTTTCCCAGATCATTATCTGTATCTTCCTTGCTCTTTGCCTCCGTCTTGTTTTATCAAGCTGTTGTCTCGTCCGTCCTCTTTTAAAAAACATTCTCTTTTGGTCAAGGTTTCACGTGTGTAGTCCTAGACTAACCTCTGTGTTGGTGAAGGATGATCTCATGTCCTGCTTATCTCCAGATTGCACATCTTTTTAAAGTAGCGTTCTGTTTTCAGATAAGGCTACACTATCATAAAACGCAAGAGCTTCAAGACACATTTTTTAAGTTTGGGCTACCTTCACTTGATCCACAATGTGATGCTCAAAAACAGTTTCAGATTGAAGGTCTGCATGTGTATGGATTTGGTATGAATTTAAACGATTTAACATTTTCCAAGAATGGGTTTACCGTGCAAACAGACAGCTTAAGTGCAAGATGCTCTCAATCTCACGAATTATAGCAGCACCACTTAAAATATATAAATAAATAAAAATAGATAAGCTTGCAACCTCTAATAGGCTGTTGGATGACTATCTAGACTCATCACTACCATTTTGTCTAGTGTGTCCATTCCTCTAGTCTGATGTCTGGAAAGCTGTTGTTCAGGTGTTGACTAAAAAGTGTAGCAGTGTGGTAATGACATGGTGATGGTGATGTGGTCATTGTTACTGAGGTAAATGAATGGGCGGTTGGAGTCAGCTACACTGTGTCCATGATGTGGCCAAAATGTCCACACTATCGTCACTTAAAGTGATACTTCACCCAAAAATAAAAATTATGTCATCAATTACTCACCCTTTTGTCATTTCAAACCTATATTACTTTCTTCTGCAGAACAAAAGAAAATATTTTAAAAAATGTTAACTGGACCCCATTCACTTGCGTTGGTTTTGTGTCCATACAATAGAAGGGAATGGGTCCAGTGCTGTTCTGTTACCAACTTTCTTCACAATATCTTCTTTTGTGTTCTATGGAAGAAAGAAAGTCATACAGGTTTGAAATGACAAGATGATGAGTAAATGATGACAGAATTTTCATTTTTTGGTGAACTATCACTTTAACACATCTAGCTCAATGTCTGTTAAGTGAGTTTTTAATTTCATTTTCTTAATTTCGTTTTAATTTTGTTCAAATCTCTTTGCAACCTCATGTCATGAAAAAGCCTAACTGTTTTGTGAGGTGGTGGTTTCGCTTAATGTGAATCGTCCACAATCATATGGTTATTAGCAGAGCCATTGAGAGAGAGTCGGGTCAACTCCGTTGACTCAAATGGAAGAGTTTTTTTCACAGCAATGGCGGTTCATGGAGGCTCTCAATAGTTCCTCGGAAGTTACTAGTAACGCATGGAGTTGCGGCTAAACAGACCAATTGAGATAAACGTTTTTTTAAAACGTTTTTTAAAAAATTAACGAAATAAAGAATTAAAAGAAAAAACATGAATCACATGACGCTCGAAAAATATGAACTTCTGTTGTAGCGACTCTCTCTCTCAATGGCTCTGGTTAAAAAAGCAGGAACGTTGCCCCACCCCTTAAACCAAACACTTGTCTGAATTCTGTTTCTATTCTGTTTAGCCTGTACTGTATATTGGATTCTGGGTTCTTTAAAGCCCTAGCACAGGGGTGCCCAATAGGTCAATCGCGATCGACCAGTCGATCACACAGGCAATGCTGGTAGATCGCAATAAATTAACCAACCTAATATGCTTTTGTAAAATTTTAGTAAAATATTTTTTTTAACAATATATTTATTACTTTTTTCACTTTGCATATCTCAACAGGTTCCACAACATGTAATAACCATATAAACATAGCAAACAATTTAAGTAAAATATTTTATGTCGTTCCCTCTTTTAATTTCTGTCTGACCAATACATTTTGACTAAATAAATAAAAAAAATAAAAAAAAATTATTCAGCTGTCATGACACTTAAGTAGGCTGCTCACCTTCCAAGAGCTTCGGAGTACAGAGTGCGAAATCGCGCAGCTAGCAGTATATGCTTGTTCGCAAAACAATCTAAAATTCAAACCAAATTTTAAAATGAGTGCGGTACCAACCAAAAAGTCAAAAACATACCATTTCCATTCGGAGTGGGAAGAAGATTTTTTCTTCACTGTCTTTTTCTAAATGCATTTGTTTGATCTGCCAGACATGTATTGCTATTCCAAAGAAAGGAAACGTGGAGAGACATTTTCGGACACTTCATAAAAACTATGACAACGATTTTCCTGCAAAAAGCGAGCTTAGAAGAGCAAAGGTAAAAGAACTGAAATCTCAATTATCTGGTCAGCAGTCACTCTTTACTCGTCCAGGCCAAAAAGCTAAAGCAGCCACGTAGGCATCATTCCGGGTGAGTCACATCATCGTCAAACATAAAAAATCATTCCAAGTAGGAGAAATGATAAAAGATGCTTTTGTCGAGGCAGCAGACTCATTGTTTCGGGATTTTAAAAACGTATCTGAGATGTGTCTGCCATCAAAGCTGCTATCAAGATCTACAGTTACGCGTCGTTGTGAATTAATGGCCGATGACTTGACGCAGCAACTGAGAAAGGAAATAACTGATTGTGAATGTTTTTCACTGAAATTAGATGAGAGCACGGACATTAGTGATACAGCGCAGTTGTGTGTTTTCATAAGGATGGTGTTTAAAGACATGACAGCAGGAGAGGAACTGCTGACACTTCTGACTATGAAAGAACACACTCGAGGCGAAGACATTTTGGGGGCATTTAAGGACTTTGTCGACAAAACACAGCTTCCGATGTCTAAATTAGTGTCAGTCACCACTGACGGAGCACCTGCGATGGTCGGCTGTTCTAACGGTTTTATTGCCAAGTGCAAGGAGGATGATGCTTTTCCAGACTTCCTCAATTACCATTGCATAATACACCAACAATCTCTATGTGCGAAAATGCTGAACATGAAAGAGATCATGGATGTATGCATGAAAATAGTCTGTTCAATTCGTGCACGTTCACTTCATAGACTTCCGCACTTTTTTGGAGGAAGCGGACTGCGACCACACAGATCTCCTGCTGCATACAGATGTCAGATGGTTAAGCAGGGGCAAATTCTTGGAAAGATTTCGAGGGCTGCTTCCTGAGATAAAGGAGTTTCTCCTGTCTACACATAATACAGAATACAAACAATTTGAGAACGAGCAGTGGCTTTTAGATTTGGCCTTTTTGACTGACCTGACTAACATGCTGAATGAGCTAAATTTAGAGCTGCAAGGTGAAGAGAAGATGGTGGTCAACATGATCATCTCAGGTAATGCTTTCAAAAGAAAACTACAGTTACTCACATCTAAGCTGCAGCGCCACGAATTAGGCAACTTCCAAAACATTGCATCTGAACTTCACAAGCAAGGAAAGGAGCCAGCACAACTTGACAGTGAGCGCTACATTGAGCAAATTGAAAAGGTCAGGTCAGACTTTAACAAACGGTTTCAAGACTTTGCTTTACTTGAGCCAGTTGCTACATTCATGTGCTTTTCATTTAGAGATGAGCATGAGGTTGAGTCCCTGGCCAAAGACATGGGAAAGCTGTTTCAGATGAACCCATCAGCATTGGAGGATGAGATTGTAGCACTGCCATCTGACATTCAGCCGAAGGCAAGGGCCAGTGGACAGTTTTGGAACCTTCTTGCAGAAGAGAAGTATCCAAATATCAGAAAATGAGCCACCGCACGGTTTGCTCAATTTATATATGCGAGTCAGCCTTTTCTCACATGAAGATGATTAAGTCAAAACACCGGTCCACCATGACTAATGGCAATTTGGAGGCCTGTTTGAGACTAGCTACCAGCAGCTACTGCCCAAATTGTGCAAAACTGTCTGATTCAATTCAGTGCAAGTCATCAGAATAAGGTAAATGACCTGGCTATGGTAATCTGTTGTGCTGTAAATGTTTTGAGTTTAGTGTTAAAATGAATGACATCAGCACTGAACATTGTTTTGCATTGTTGAATTCCATGAAGAGAATACGCATTGGAAGAGTAATTAAAAAATAAATAAATGTGTTGAATGTGTTATAATGTGTTTTTTAGTTGGTAGATCTTATCAGGTTTACCATTTTAAAAGTAGACCATCATGCAAAAAAGTCCGGGCACCCCTGCTCTAGCACATACAGTATATGACTAATGAACAAGAACATCAGGTTCTTTGGTTTTAATTGAATCCTGTTAAGAGTGTTGTCTGTTATTGGTTCAAGCTGTGTTACTGCCTGTTAGATTCATCCAGTGTCTTGTTAGCTGGGACCGTATCTAAGCCTATGGTCTCCCACTGGCTTTCAACCCAGATACCTGGCCTCCCATGCATCACAGCAACACCTGTTTTACCTCTCAGCGTCTCTACCTTCGCTGGAGTCACAGAAAGGTTGGGCTCTGAAAATAGCGTGCCCTAGTTTTACGTGTTTAATGTGTAAATGAAGCTCTCAGGTGAAGCCTGACTTTACCGTCTTTAAGGTTAGATTGTGTCTTACAAACCGTATGCCAAACTGACAGATGTGAGATGACAGTGTTTGTTTTTTACGGAGTTTGATAGTTGCTTCTGGCTGTGAGAGATGCTTTCGAGGGTTTTGTTGAAGTCTTAAGAAATAGAGGTTGTGGTTTCGGTTTGTGCGGAAAGGATAAGAGCCTCGCTTACGACGACTACTGCGTTGGCGTCTGCGGTCTTACTTGAAGCTGCTAAAAGCGGCTCGCTGCTGAAATGTGTGTGTGTATCTGTGTAGGCAACAGAAACGTGATTTCGCTCTGAAATGCTAAACCAGGACAACTGCAGGCTCAGAAGAGACGCTCGTTGGTCTGAGTGACATCTGTAATATCCTGCTGTCTGTCACACACGCGTTTGTTGCTCAGCTGAATGTCATGAGCTCAGACGGGTCAATGTGTTGGATAAGCGTCTAAGATAAACTAGCCGTAACACGTGGAAGAGTAACCAACGTGTCACCTCAATATTTGTTTGTGCTTGGAAATGCTGGATTACTTTCAACCCAGCGTTGGGTCAAAAAGGGACAAACTGACCGTCGGGTTAAATTAACCCAGAAATGTTTATATTTGACTCAACAGTTGGTTAAAACAACACAGCAATTGAAGTGTGACTACAATATGAAGTTTGCATGCGCTGTATGTTTTAAAGTAAAGGTGCAAAGCGTAAATCGTTCCTAATTTTTTTACTCCCATTTTTCGGTACGTGGAAAGAGGTTTGAATCTGGTTTCTTTAAGAGAGAACGAGTGTGAACAGCCATAAAGAGTAACTGATCCTGATGGCAACCGAGTGTGAAAAAATGTTTTTGTACTTCTTGCTAGTTACTAGATTTTGCCCAGTAGTAGTATACCTGACAGCTGTGGTTTTCTTGTGTTTTTTTAAAGGCTTTGTTCCCAAGCGACACCAATCGATTTAATGCTTATATAATGTTTGTTTAATGCAGGGCTCCAGACTAACCTTTTTTACTATGAGCACTGTTGCCCTTGACTGAAAATTTTAGGAGCGCAAGCAAAATATTTAGCGGCAAACTTTAAATCAGCCTGCAATGCAATTATTCACATGTTTCCCCCAAAATAACTGTATTACTGATACTGACAAATAAGTTACTTGATGACAGCAGATTTGGTTCTGCTTATTGAAAAAGAAGCAGAGTCTACAGAGAAGCTTTGTTATTGATTGGTGCTAAATAGATAGACTGTAATCTGAATTCATTTGAACCAACAGAAATTGCGCTTCTCAAAAAGTATACATTTAATTGTTTACAGTGTTACACATTAAAGCAAAATGAAAGACCTTGTGAAAGACAATGATTTTATTGTGTATTAAGGACACTTTTCCTGATGGTCACACAACACATGTAAATATGACGTAAAATAAAACTTAACAAGAGCATTCGCCTGTCGTTTGAAATGATCCAGCGCTCTCTCAAGTAATCCACAGATAAATGACGTTTCCTGAAGTCCTCCGCGGTTAGTTTCGTTTTAAACGTCTCATATATCAAATCGTTCGTCCTCGGGCTCAAGAAATCCGTAACAACAAACAGCGACTCGTAGTTGTAATGCGCTCACGTTGTGTGTGTGTAAACTTGTCAATGACGACCTGGATTGTGAGCGTCCGCAGTTCACTTTCACACACAGCCTGCACTGGTGGCGGGCTCGGGTTCTACTCATCTTTCCACATGAAACAACAACTAGAAGAAATTCCAAATTTGCAGGTCGCACATGCGCGAGTACTTAAAAAATAAAAAATAAAAATGCTCGCGCTGTCTCGCAGTCTGGAGCCTGTAATGCATGTTTATCATTTTTCTATTCAGTGTTTTGCTAAATAAACACAATAAGATTTCTGGAAGTAATCGCATTGTTATAACTAATACAGATCTTGTTTATTGGTTAAACAAAGTCTTTTTTCCATTGATTTTTAATATCATTTTGTCGTTCTTTCTTCGTCTCAGAATTATGGTCGCAAACAAAAGGGACGCCGTTGTGTGACAATCTGGGCTGTGATTGTGATTCTGACGCCCACGCCAGCCAGTAGCAGTATTTCTGCATTTGTGCATGTCTTGCATAAAGATGAAGAGAAAACACAGTTTTCTCCATGTGATCCATGAATATTTAATGGTCATGTTGTGTGGTCTCTTTTGTTTAGTGAGTGTTTGTTGGCTTTGTGCTTAGATTTGATGTGCGGTTCAATCAGGAGTTCAACTGGACAACAGGCTGTTTTCAATAATATTACATAAGCCTTAAATTCTTCAGATTCAAGTGCTTTAAATGAAAGCCACAAATGTAAAGGGTTGTTGTTGGATGCAAAATGAAGTGGAGTGCCTAAAAACCCTCTTAACCATGGTAAATTCACTGCAAAAGACTTATTTTATAAAACATAAGGTAACAGTGCTAAAAAAATATACCAATGTGCAATACATAATTGCATTATTTGTTGTATGTACATACATACACAAAATGTATCTTTATATTATTATAAATAATAATAATATTTATGAATACAAAACGTGTAGTAATAACAACAACATCATCATCAACAACAACTATTATTATTATTATTATTGGTATTACATAAATTATTATATTTAATAAAATATTCATATTTTTGGCTATTGTTATGCATTTAGTACTTTTTAATATCAGCATTTGTAAAAGATATTGAAAGCATCAGTTCAAGCCATTTTATTATTCTGGTCGTGTCACCTAGCCGTGAATTAAAAGTACACACTTCCCCAGTAAACTTTTTGTGAGACTGAGGGAGGTGGAACATTAGTTGAAATGTTCCAACCTGGTTATTTTAGCACCCTTTAAAACAAAAAGTATCGTTGACCTTGAAGTCTCCCCTTTTTCTTAACCGCACACTGAGAGAAACTGCAGCAGAGGGAGGCTTTTATTCCAAATTATTGTTGCCTGTAAACATTTTCACACAACATTTTTTTATTACTTTTGTGATGGCATCTGTTTTTAAAGACGCAAGCCCCCGTGAAGCTTCGAGCTGCCCACATTTAACTGCCCAGCGCTGGAGAAACGGCAAAAACAATCTTAAAAACAAGAAAAATAGAGGCCGGGAGAATTTTTCTACCCTGCTGTTAGTTTGCATTTGCAGAGTGTCAGCGTGGCCTTAGGAAGTTGCATTAGCAGAAAGTCTCTGTTTACCAAAACAGAAGAAAGCACCTTACTGAGACAAAGAAAGGTTTTAAAAACACATTTTCATACAGATTGGGGTACGCTGGTGGCCTGCTTGTAAAATGCATGATATCGGATTGTTTTGTTCGAATAAAAGCTCTTGGAAAAAAAAGCTTTTGATGGAAAATTGAACAATACATGCTGGAGAAAATATACATTATATAAACATGCTATAAATACATGCTTGCCAGAGGAGCGTGAAAGTTTATGATAATATAACTAATGGTGCTTTACTATGAAATGTTCAATAACACGTAGACCAGACATGTAAGATATAGGGCTGTCACGATTATGAAATTTGATTGACGATTAATTGTCTAATAAATCATTGCGATTATAGCGATTGATTGTCTGTTTTAGGGCTTTGACGATTATGACGATTAATTGTCTGTTTTTGAGCTTTGACATTTAATTCTCATACATTTTTGATTCAGCGATTGAAACAACCATATTGTTCTGAATATAAGACTGTGTTTTTTTCTTGGAAATACATAGGAAAAAATTGGGTCATCATATATTTAAGGTTTAGGCTTTTACCTGTCAATAATACAACCGCCAAATACTTGTAAATTAAGTAAATTGATCAGGTGTGAATTGAAGCCACCATTAAAATACTATCAGTCATAGAAAAGCTTCTAGTCTGTTTTTTTCTCACTTGCAAGACTACAATAAAATTTGAAATTTTTGAAATTTTGGTAGACTGGTTTTCACACTGAGATTTGCTTAAATAATATCAAATTGTACTGCAGGTAATTTGTATATGGTTTAGTTTTTTTTAAGTGATTGTGTTGTGGTGGTACATTTTACAAGTATTACCATGCTTAAGTAACAATATATACACTAAAATATGCAATATGCAGATGCACTACAGCTCCCCCTAGTGTCTTCTATAGAGATGTGCAATAATCGCGATGATCTGAAACCATCGCGATGAGGTCAAACAATCGCGATGAGACGATTATTTAATAATCGTGACAGCCCTAGTAAGATACCTAAAGATTAAAGAAAAAAGATTTGGTATGCATTCTAGAAATTGAACATAGGCTAATGATAAAAACCAGCCGATATGAACCTTGCATCAATATTATTCATGAGTTTGACATTTTAAATCTGTTGCCAAAGTGCTGCTGTGCATTGATGCAAATCTTGATGCTTTACTGGAGTAATGTTTCAGTGTTGGCATTATCGTTCATCGTGTTCGCACGGAGGCCATGCGGTCCCTTGCTAAGCCATGTGGATCTCTCAGACGCCTACAATCTGGACACTAAATCCAGCACATTAATGCCAATTTTCATCTCTCATCCTACAGCTGTTGGATCTTCTGGTATGTTGTCGGCTTTCAAGACATCGGTAGCTGTTTAATACGCATATAATGTGCGAAGGGAATTTTTTTTTACGACAGCCCAACATCACTTTTAAGGCTGCAGTAAGTACTTTTTGTGTCCTGAGCTCTTGGTGAAAAAGCAGAGAGGTTTTGTAACCGAATCCATTCAGAAATGACAGAAAGGGTGGATAAAAGCATTTCGAGGTGGAATTTTGGTTGATCTGTGGGTTTTCAGAGAGACAGGAAGGGCATTTTTTGCTTCCCTAAAAAGAGGAACTGCAGAAATATGATCTGAATATCCTTTTCATCCTTCTATCATGAATGATACAGAAAGAAAGAACAATGGACCCTGTATGCCCGGGCCAGCTCACAAAGGGGATCGTAATGAAACGGACACCACGGCGTAAATTATAGTACAGTGCGTAGAGTGAAACGTACAGAGAATCATGGAAATCTACTGCAATTTAGGCAAGCAAATAAGCTTTATTCCCCCATCAAATGTACTGAATGCCTTAATTATGTTAATGCCCTAATTCCACTCAATTGGATAATGGTTTCCAGTTGGCAAGCTAGTGAGTCATGTTAAACTGTGTGTGAAAGAGAGGGGATGTGTCATCATTTACTTCTTCCTATCCTTGCACCAAAGGCCCCAAACATACTCTACGCAAGTGTGTGAACATTTCTAGCTGCACAGGCTCGCTTTCACACGCCATTACGTTCGGAAATGTCTCTGAACGCAATTTGTAAAGCAACGCACGCAAGTGTGACTCTGCGCGGTCAGTTTCGTCTTTCAGGTTTCCTGCACAGCTTCTGTCATTTCTTGAGCAACAGTTTGAAGAGTCTTGCCGAGCGAGTTAGACAAGGTTTGTTTAACTGTCATGTTAAAAAATAAACATGGACATTTGAGGTTCCATCTTTGAGTCATGAGGTGTGTTAGCAATATAGTAACAAGTAACTGTGTTTGTTTGACTTTACTGCACAGTATTGTCAGCTCTGAATGGTCAGGTGATCTCAAAATCTCATGTCAATTCTATTAAAAGGCTATTTTAGGTTTTAGCGAATTGGTGGCTAATTTGTAAGAATGTGTGCTTAATTTCATTTTTACTATGGCTATGTCGAAATTATACAAAAGTTGCAACGTGCATATCGCATTAGGCAGTAATTAAAGTTCGCAATAACTAAATGATTTTTATACTTCTAGTCAAAGTTTTAGGTTGATGTAAATAGCATAGTGGAACAGTTTGGTGGAACAGATTTTTTCCAGACTTTTTTTAGTAAATTTTTTTAAAAGTTATATTTTAGGTGCTTTTTTTGGATAGTACAGTAAGGAGCTGACAAGAAAGTGCTGGGCAGAGATAGGGGAGTGGGGTCGGCAATAGACTCGACGAGAATCGAACTCCGGTCGCCGTGAAACGCACTAGCATTGTATGTCGGCGTGCTAACCGGGCTATCGGCACCAACGTTGGTTATTTCATTTTTGTATTGATGACTTTTTAATTTATTAATTTTTTACATTTTAGTTTTTACATTTTAAATGAATATTATAATTATATTTACTGTAAATTGTATATTGCGTTATTGTATTTCATATCGATATCACATTATTTAGCAAGTTTTTCATTTGGTCGCTTTCCTAAATTGTTGTGCAGCCCTAATTTGTACATTTTTATATGATCTTGCTTTTTTTAATAATACATATTCATACAAATTCACCACCTTCTAAAATAGTTACCTGTACCTGTGAGATCAGGCTGGTGATCTGGTTAACCCCAGTTAGCTTCATTCATCACCTGTCCAACCCAATAATTCTGTCTTGTGATCGGTCGTGGCCTTCAGACACTGAGCTTTCTCTGTCAGCGTAACTAACTCTAGAAGTCGCAATTAGCGAGTCGCTAGCTGTGACTGGCAGCACGCCAGCGACCTGTGACCTCAGCCACGCTTCTCTGTGTCTGATAGGAAAGACGGCAGAACGAGAGGTCGTTGCGGGAAACTGGTTACACAGCGGGGTTGACACCATGCTTTAATGGAGGGGGAAGGTTAAGAGAAGACCTGGAATATGTTGTCAGAGATGTCATGGATGGGAAGAACAGAGGTTCACAACCTTAAATGTTTTATTTTGTTTCTTTTCTTTACTCTTTCTACAAACTGAGCTTGTTTGAGCTTGAAAAGTGCATAGGCATTGCATTCTGGAATTGCCTTTACTGTAAAGAATTAATGCAATGTTGCCAGCTGCATAGTTCATCCAAAAATGAAAATTCTGTGATCATTTACTCACTCTCATGTCATTCCAAACGTGTATGACTTTCTTTTTTGAAGAACCTAAGTAACCAAACAACATTAGCCCCCATTGGCTTCCATTGTATGGACTCAAAACCACTAAGGCATTTCTTAAATGATCTTCTTCACTGTGAATAAATGATTTTGGGGCAAACTGTCCCTTTAAAAAGACAGCATAATGTTGCTGCCTACCTTTTTCAACAGCCTACGCATTGGGAGCTTTCCTGTTTGTGTTTCAAAATGCTGGGTTTTGGAACAGCACTGTTGTTTTGTATTACGTTTTTCTCCGTTTTTTTAGTGGTACTGTCATCAAGTTGCATTGAAATCTTAGAATATCATTAATGGTTGCATCATTAAGCAAAAGGTCTTGTTTGTATTATAAGCCACTCCATGCTCTTTTATCTACAAAGGCTTTCCAGATGCCTTCATCTCAGCGCCACTTCAAATGCATACCACCGTAACAAGGTGGAGACGGTCCATTCTGCGCTCTGTCGAACACGCATTCGGGTTTATTTCCCAGCGCACTAAAATTACAACAGAACACATGGCTTTCATTTCTCATAATGAAGATCTGCAGAAGAGTCGAACAAAGCTGTTATAGCCGGCTTTGGCACGATCTGCGCGACCTTGCGAGAATCACCAATCCTCAGGTTGCCGCCCACCACTTTAGCAGAAAAACAAACTGCACATTTGCATGTTGGAAGCAGTGATTTACAATGGCTGGCAAAAGCCGGTTGTCGTTCGCTGGGGCCAGCTCGACTGTGGAAATGGGCCCTTGTCCATATCTGATTAGCGGCTAATCACAATGTAACGCTTCTATTAACAAGCCTTTTCTCCAGCCTTTTCCAGGAGCTGAGCGTGACAGCGGCTTTTGGGGAAAAACGAGCCTAATGTTGTAGATGTAGCTTGTTTGGGTAGCCTTCGCTGATGCTTGCTGACAGTAGTGCAGGCGGTTTGAATTAGCATCTCATCCCACCCCAGGGGTAATGCAATGCGTGGCTGCTGATTGGGAAGCGCACAGTTCAGTGCTGGATAATTGAAACTGCATGCTTCCCATCTTCCCGTTTAGGCCCCCAGAGAAACGGAGTGCTGAACTTTTCTTGTATGCTGGACAGCGGTAGCATTGGACTACGTGCCAGCCTCATACAGTATCCATCCTTAGGTTGAAAGAAAATAGGGAAAAAAATAAAGTTGGTCTCTGTGATGAGAACAAACCTTGTCATCGCCAACTACATGTTCCATATTTTCAGCAATTAGAAAAAAAATTAGGGTCAGATCTGTTGATAGCACACATACATCTCAGAGACGTCTGTTTGATATCTACATTTACATCTGCAAGATGTATTTTTTTATTGTTTGCTCATCGCAAATACATCTCTAAGACTTTAAAGTCAGATGTCATATAGTCATTCCCCTGTTGAAAAAATAGCATATGCTGGGTTAGGTATGTTTTGATGCTGGTTTGACCAGCTTAAACCAGCTAAGGACCAGCACATGACCAGCTTAAACCAGCACAAACCCGCAAACCAACATCAAAACATACCAAACCAGCATATGCTGGTTTTTTCAACAGGGTCATGATGTAGAATGTATGTAAAACTTCCTTTTCTGAGACGTTTATCAGATGTTTTCCAGATCTTTAGCAAACATACAGACGTACCTGTTTTGTCTGGGTGTGGGCATCGAAAGTTTGATCCTGTCTTATGCTACTTGTGTCTCAGTTGTCATTTTTGATTTCAGAAATGTGCTCATGGGCGCCACACAGTCGTCGTACATTTCATCACAACATTTGGGGTGGGGCCTTCAAATGAGCTTTTTCTCATTTTTTTCTGCTGTTCTTTCCTCTCATCACTTCATATTTTTTTCCTGCTGTTCCCCCTCAGTACAACTGACAAAAACCAAGTACATATCCTGTCATAGTCTTGCTTTCTTCCTAACATTTGCCCTGAACCCAGTCAGGCTAAACCCGGCACAAACTGGCTGCTAGCCTGGTTTACACCGGGATAAAACAATCCCTCACAAGATGGCAGCTTTATTGGCAGAAAAAGAATTTAATGAATAACTTCTGCTAGGGTCCTTCATCTCAGAGCTCATTTTCTTTTTTTCACCCATCGTTTGTACCCCTCTCTCTTCTGTTTCCCTCAGAAATTGTTACCTTACCAAGCACCAAAAGATCTTTACCCTCCTACATGAACAAATTACAGTCTCTCCATAGGTGCTGCAGGAGACCTCCTGCCCGCTGCTTCTGCCCTGTGAGTAGCGTTGTCATGCTAATGGGAACAGATCCGTCTGTTGCCGCCTGCAGATGTGTCTCGGGGCCGGCGGCATGTATAGCATCACAGGGAATGAGGGAAATAGGAGTCAGGTGAGAAGAGACAAAAGAATGGAAGTCATATATACCGATCCTACAGATTTTCCTGTCTGGAGATGCTTTTATCCAAAGGTCATGGGTTCGTTTTCCAAGGAACACATATACGGATAAAATGTATACCTTGAATAGTGCATGTTGGATAAAAAAGGACATTTGCAACACACTTACATTATTACATGTTTTAATGGAGTGGGCAGTGTTTGAGTTGGGATTAATGCACGTCTGTGAATGTTTACCACGATTAGAAAGAAATCACAGATTTAGAGGCATTTAATTATCCGTTTAAGTGAATATATGAGTTTAAGTATAAAGAATTCTGTTGTAGCTGTGAGGGATCATTTGTGAGTGAAAAGCCGATAAGTTGTCAGTTTTTTATATGATAAATAAAAAAGCTCATAATTATTACCTATGGTTGCACTTGTTTTTTTGCATGCCATTTTAAAGGTGTCAACAATTCATTTTTACAATGTTCTCTGTGGGTTTTTACATAAAAAACCCATCACGATTTAGAAGGAAGGGGCAATTATCTATCTGGCTTTTGACAGATTTTTGAAAGTTTCTGTTTTGATAGGTGTGTTGCATTCAATACCAAAATTCCAAAAATGAAATTTCTTTTATCATTTTTCTTCAGAATGTCATTTTGAACCTGTAATTTTCTTTAAGAATGTTGGTAACTAAACAACATTGACTTTCATTGTGTAGACACAAAACCACTGAGATAGAGGTCTTCACGGGTCCAAAAATGTGGACCCTAACCCGAAGAGACCCGTGAATGTGCTACACAGGTCCGACCCGTCTAATAATTTAAAAGTTGGACCTGGACCCGTGCAGAACTGAGAAAAATCATAAATTTACTACCCAAACCCGCACGGACCCGAATATTATTTGAAAACTGGACCCGAACCCGGCGGGACCCGACTCGACCTGGTCGGCACATATTCCACAGCAAATTCAGTCCGTAAACAAGTTGCGAAAATAAAACCTTTTGTCTTACCTGCAAGTGGCCTTCTGCCTCCCTGACTGTGATGCAATCCTCATTTGTTTCATTCATGTTATTCCTCTCTCGCCAATTGAACGAAATTCCATTCATTATTCCAGCTTCAAAAGTCTGCTTGCTGTCACGGTGACGAATGACAGCAACGGCACATTTGCGTTGCTTTTCTCTCTCGAGTCAAGTAAAATAAAACTTCGACTGTTTGCCCTGTTGAACTACAATAATGATTGCTCTTTAGGGCCATCCATGACCGCTGACATTAGCAGCACTTGTTCGCTATTATCTCTATACTTTCTGAGCCGAGTCTGACCATTCATATTATTATAAACATGAGGAAAAATTTGAATACGTGCTTTCACGAAGGCATCCATGATCACTGCTTGGAGTAATTCTGCGACGGAATTTGGCTTCTGACAACTGAGGATGCTCAAGTTTTTTCCCTTATTTCCAGACTCACACTTTTCTCGTCCTAATTTTACGAGATGCACGTTACTAAACACACACACAGTGCTGACTGACACTGATCGTGGCGGTGTTCTCCAATCGACTCGCGTATTAAACACAATGTTAAACGGCTATCCTGATTTTGCCAAGTGGTTGATGTCCTTAGGGCAACATCATGTTGACCCTGGGACAACATTTAAATCAACCAATCAGATTTCAGAAATAAGTTTACAGTTTATTTTAAGTTTAATCTTACAACCAGGATTAGGTGCTTCTAGACCATCATTGTTTTTCACTCATCATTTCCCTCTGGTTTTAGGGGTAAGTTATGGTTAGGGTTTGGTGTGGGTTTAGGTTTTTATTTATAAAAATGTTGTCCTTAGGTCAACAAAATATGTTGCCCTGAGGACATCAACCACTTGGCAAAATCAGGTCGAGCATGTTAAACAGTCCCGGGACCCGAAGTAATACATTTGGGATCCGACCCGGCTGAATATATAAAATATAGACCCCAACCTGTACGGTTCTTGGGTCCACGGGTCCTGGTTCCTCCATGAAGACCTCTACACTGAGATGTCTTAAAATATCGTCTTATGTGTTCAACCAAACAAAGAAACTTATGCAGGTTTTGAGCGACAAGAGGGTAAATAAATTACAGAATTTTCATTTTTGGGTGAACTATCCCTTTAAAAGTATGAACAGTTTTGCCTATTGAAACGCTGCTGTCACTAATAATATGGGTCATTTTGGTTTAAATACCAAAAATATCAAATGATCTGTAACATACACAGGACTTTGGTTAACATGTTAAAAACATTGTTTCATTTGCGTATCGAGACATTACTATGCACAATTGTTGGCACAGCATCATCGTAATTGTCTTTTTTAAGTCTGTCAAACTTTTTTAATGAAGAATACAACAAAATGAAGTGAACGAAAGTTGTTTATCTTGCGCAGAGGCAGTCTTTCGTCGCACTATAACATCATCAAACAGGACGTTTTGGCTGCTTTGTTTCATTTGAAGCAGTTTTTTGACTAATAAGAAAGTTTTGAGTTTTTACAGGTACCATACAGGATATTTTTGTAGTACAATGCCCGTGTTATGCATCAAGAGATGATGGACATTTTGATTTCACAGTTCAAAACCTTGTGTTTTTTCGTCCCACTGTGCTTGTTCTTCAAACTTTCCAGTGCAGCTGTTGAGTTTGCGCATGTGTTGTTCTTCATGCTCTCACATAAAATGATAAAACATTCTTCATAGCCTCCTTTAGATTCAGCATCGCTGTGAGAATCGAAGAGAAACGCCAACATCAAATACTGTCTTTGTCTCTGTCAGGAGGTGAATGGAGAGCAGTTTGAGTCCAGTAGAAGGCTGTGAAAAGGTCGTGTGGTTAGAGCTGCGTGTTCCTGCTTTTCACGTGGAGCTTTTGGGGATCTGTGGCTTAGCAGTACCACATCTGCTCATTGCTCTGATCTGTCAAGTTAGAATTTGCGTGCAGTTTCATTTTGTTTTTTCGATTTCCTATACTCTCCCTCTCCTTTCTAAATAAATTATGATCAAAAATTGTAAAAAAAAATATGCTACTATGGGAAGCAATAGGTGTCATGTTAACGTGTACAGTCTGTTTAATATAAAGTCTACCATTAGTGCGAGATGGGTGGTGCACGCATGTGTTCCTCACATGTGCACATGTAAAATCCAGCTCCTTACGGCTAACAGACCGGTTTGAGGAGGTACATATGTTAATGTCATATGTACAAGTATATAACGGAGTCCGTATGGTATTGATTTTCTACCTTCCGAGTGGTGTAGAAAATACTGTCCAAGTATATAATGTGAGTATGCCATGTAAAACTACTCTTAGCAGTTCCCCTCAAAGTGTTTTTAACCAGCACTGTGAATGTCCTCCCCATTTTGCTGTCATACCTGAATAGGTTATAAACTCGAGTGTTCCTCCTCACTAATAGGGCAGACGGTGGTGCGTTCATTCCGCTAAAGGCTCCAAGCACCTGAATGACTAGTTTCCGGATCGAAGCGAGCAGTGCGGGTCTAAATCACTTGACACCTTGATGGCACGCCACCCTCAACGGTTGATTTACCGCGACTGCGAATGGGCTGACCGATCGGAAGCTTGTAGGGAAGATCTGCCACGCTATGTATTGTGTGTCTGCAGTCGGAGTTATAGCTGTTCGTCTTTGACATATGTAACTTTTCTTTAGTAGCTCTTGGACATCCTACCCCATCTTCTCTTTAGCTCATATTTTGCCAAGAGGAAGCCATTATAGCAAATAAAACAAGCTCGTTGGCCGAGTGCCCATTCTGCCGAGGGAAATTTATTGAGCCGCCAGCGTGTTCTCCCTGCGGTTGGCCGCTGATCTTTACCGTTCGCAGGCACAAATCTAGATGAAAGAAGCGAGTGCAACAGTTTCTTTTTCTTTCGTGGTGTTGTAGGGCTACGGGAATCGCTTGCTCTGTTTTTTGCTCTTCACTGTCTAGCGTGCAAACACGAGTCGACACCTGAAGGTGGATCATCGTCTGCGTCTTCACGTAGACTTCAGGATATTCCCTCTTCGATAACCAGAACAAAAGGAAAGTATGTAACATTTTTACAGCACTGTCACAGTTACGCATTTCCACTTTAATAAGCACACTTCACGAAAAAGAAATCCCCCCCCTTTCAATCGTGTCTCCTATTTTTTGCCACGGTCCGAGAGGATGGGCATGTCGGACCCCGGGATCTCAGGAGGTTCTCCGTTTGAGCCGGGAAATTACGCCATGAAAAAGCTGAAAGCAATTTGTATGGCATAGAAGAGAGGAATCCGTAGCCAGTCTGCGCAGATTAAACAGCGGGCGCTATCAGGCCATCTCCACCAAAAGCAATCAGACAGGCGTTGGAGAACAGAGGGGCTTCTGGGAAATTGGGGTCAATGTCTTACCACTCAGAATGGATTGTAGAGTGCCAGATTGAAGCAAAAGGCTTTAAAAAAAGCTCTTGTTTCAGGTTTATGGTATGAGGCTTAATCCTATTGGTGGAGCTATCAACATGTGACATGCGTCAGCATTCAAAATGTTTTAATGTTTAGCTTATGTTTAATTGCTTTTACTTGAAACAGTTCTCTCGTAGGGTTTAACTTTTTTAAATATGTTCAAAATTCACCTTCTGTTTCATTTTTATTAAATTACACACGGAGGATTTAAAATCAATCTTAAATGTTGTGAATTCTTTAAATGTTTAAAAATGTTTTTGAAAAGTACATCTGTTATTTTAATTTCATTATACATTTTGTCCAGAATATTTTGATACAGTAGTAATCGTGAACCCATCATGTATCGTAGAAAAAACCTAAAAAATGATATAAATGCATAGTAGGTTTAGCTCTTAGAGGTTGCATCTTTTATTCCAATGCTTGTGTTGTTTCTAGCTATTTGATCTTAAAGGGACAGTTCACCCCAAAATAAAAAATTCTGTCATCATTTACTCACCCTCGAGTTGGTCCAAATCTGTATACATTTCTTTGTTCTGATGAACACAGAGAAAGATATTTGTAAGAATGCTAAACAGTTCTTGGCCACCATTGACTTCTCTGTGTTCATCAGAACAAAGAAATTTATACAGATTTGAAACAACTTGGGCATTGTTCAAGTCCGTCTGGTGGTTGTAAATGGTTGTATTTATATCTTTTAAAGTTGAAAGATTTTATTGAGTTATTGAGGTATATTTTAATCCGTCAAGCAAAACAAAACTCTTTGTAAAAGTTCATCTGAAAAGCCTCTAACTAACAATCTCTAGGACATAATGATTGTAAATTATGAAAGTTTCCACTGCCCTGGCAATGGCAAGCCTACATCCTCCTTTCTCAACTTCCCCGCAATAAGATCTGCCCTTTGATCCATGCCACCTGAAAACATGAAAGCCGTTCACCATTTAAGCAGATTTTCATGGTTTCTGTGATTCAGAGACTTTGAATATGTAAATCGGGGGCTCTCTGACAGCTTCTCTTTGGAGGCTTTAATTCTGTAAGTCAGCGACGAGCTGGCTTTGTGTAACCTTTCAGTGCAAACGCAAACATCTTAATTACTCTCCTGTGTAATTTTCCTTTTAGTGAATTTCACCTTTTCTTGGATTCATTGTGTGAGCCATAGGCTGCATGTGTATGAAGATCAGGTGTTTGTCTTATAAACGGCTGAACACAGATACTTGTTTCTCTAATTCTCTCTCCGACTCTTTTTCTATCCTCTCAGCAAGAACACGGAGCGGCGGAATTAATTAGGCTTGGCACGAAATGCTCCGTTCTAATAAATCACTCCATTATCTCGCAGTGCTCCGTAAAAACAGCGTCTCATTGCCTGCGTGACAGAGGCAAGGTCGTGTTTAAATCTTTTTTCACTCGGTTGCGTGTTCCTAGTTGCGACGAGTGAGACCGTGACTTTTTTGCTAGCCGAGAATAACTTCCTGTTAAAAAGAAAACTGTTTTAGAAATGGTTTAAGAATCATCAGCTTGTGGTTTGATCGTCTCAGATGAGAATGCAGGTACGTTGAGTGAATCTGTCATAGCACCGCCTTATTTTTTTTCCCAGAACGAGCTGATGATGGATGCCCGCTTCTCCAAAAGGACTCCATTTACAACACCTGTGACCCATCACCCATGACAAGCGAAGCTCTTGTGCGATGATGGTGTACATACATTAAAGGGCACCTACCCAACCCCACCTGCAAAAGCAGAAAAAGAAAAACATAAACGCAAGGCGAGACCATCAATAGATCATACTCCTTTCACACCGTTCTGAAGCATCGGTATGATTTATAGATGCTCTAAAAAATGGGTCACAAATATTTTTCTTTGGCGCTCCCACCCAAATAACCGGGGGCTTAAGAGCTTTGTCTTTCTTGAACGCCTGGACAAACATATTTAGCTGAATAGCTTTTTGAGAGGGCGAGCACTAGACGCTGGGCTTCACGCGGTCTTGTATGGGGGCTTAAAGACCATTCGGTCTTTTCGGTCAGATTCTTGTTCATGTTGGAGCTGTTGACTTTGTTGAATGCGGATCTCTGTGTGGTTGAAATGAATTAACTTTGTCGTCGCTAATTCTTCCAAAAAAACCCATCTAAATCTGACTATAGAGTTAACGAAAGCATTCGAAGATGCATCTTGTTGGGAACCGGGAACCACCCCAGCCATGGAAAAGGTACAGTTTTATACTTTTTTCTTATATGTACACTCACAAATACAAAGCATACTAGAATGAAATAAGGAAGGACAAACGGGTTTGAAAAAGATTGGTAGGGTATCTTGGGAGCAGAAAGTCAAGTGTGCTCACCGGAGCATGCTAAACCCTCCTGCTAAAATGTGCCTGTGCACGCGCTGTCGCTGCCAAGTCAACCCACATGATTCATCAGGCTGACTCAGTAGACTTCATACAACATTTATGTAGTTCTCAAGCTTTCTCGGTCTTCTCCACTGCCTCCTACCCAGAACACCACGGGGGGACCCAGACGTCTCGCCCACCTCACAGCTCCCCGTCTCTCCTCTTCGATAATGCGAATGCCTCACTCCTGCTGTGACGGACAACCTTAGCAAAAACCGCTAATAGAGAAATATGTTCAGAGGAAAGCCGCTGTTGAACAAGACGTTGTGTGTGTCCAATAAATGTGCAGAGTTGCCTCTTGGTCGCTTCGTGCTACGTGCATCGAGGCCTGCGTTTGCTAATGAGGATGCGTTCTATTAATGCTGTTGACTGATGCATTATGGGATGGCTAACTTTAGTATGCTGAAGGTCAGAACCGTCACACTGTTGTTCTCCTGGGAAAGCAGTGAATAGAAGAGAACGATGAGCTGTCTTTGTTTTAGAAACCTTGGGAGTTTTTAGAAAACGTTATTGATTAGTGAAGGCTCATTTGCATGTCATACATAAATAAATATATTATATATATTTTCGTAAATACTTAATTACTTGATTCATTTGTTAGTTATATACTTGCAACTTTAATGCTTATAACATTTTTATTTGCGAATGCATTTGAGAGATCAAATATATTTTCGGCTCGTTCTTATTAAATGATTATGTACATTGCTGTTTTCATTTTAATTTCCCTAAAGGCAGATTTTGTTCCATTCACATAGCATATAAATGGGTAACTAAAGAACTCTCATGGAGCTTTTTGCCTTCATCAACATGTGCTTTACTACCCTGCAGGCCGGCAGTCTGTTTATTTGAACGTTTCTATCTGTATCAGATCTTGCAGTAAATCACAGCCGTCTCACTAATGTAAACAGAAGATGTCAAACAGTTCATTAAAATGAACTATATACCCTGTCAAATGACACAACAGTGCGTTTTAAGTCATTTGATTCGGTTTCCTGAGACCGGGCCGGTGGTTTAGATGACAGCTGATGGAGAAGCCAAATGTTTGCTTTTGCACGAGTCCATAAGTGGAAAACATAATAAACCGAAAGGTCATGGTAATCAGCCGGAGGTCAAGAGTCTAGCGGAGATGTGCAGTTTCCACTCGCTGCAAGACTACAAATTACGCTGTCGTCCTGGAGAGAAAACGTCACAAAGAGCTTCTCTCCCTCCAATTTTTTCGACCACGACTCAAGAGCCTCATAGTAACTATTAGGCCGTCATAACATCCGACAGTCATGAACAGAAATCGCCTGGGATACCACATGGCTTACGTGTTATATTTACTTTAGAAGAGCAGTTCTGTGGTACAGTAAAACATTGTTTTACCTCATTTGGTCCTCAGCGGTAAAGATTTTTATAATTGTTGAATTCAGATGTTTTTCTGGTAGTTATTTCTTTCAGGTTGACTGCTTATTTTTCATGACATTTTCAAAAATGAAAATGTCATGGTTCTGCCCCATCTCGTCTTGCTTTTCTTGATCGTGTGGTAGAGCCACAGCAGAAACTCTTGTTTCATGTGAAGGGAGGTAATTTTGGCCGTTATGGCTCGCCATACTCTCTCCAGGTCTCGTCATTGTTCCTGCCCTCTTGTTTCCTCGTTAGTGCTCGATGCCCCACACCTGTCCCCTCTTGATTTGATCCCTTATTTAATGCCCCTTTGTTCTCTGTCCTGTGCTGGTTTATTGTGTGTGTCATATGTGGTGAGGTCTTGTCAGTTTAGTTTAGTTATTTTGTATTTAATTCAAGTGGTGTCATAGTCTGGTTAGGTGTAGTTAGTCCTTGTCCCTGATGTCATGTTTTATACCCGTGTGCGTTGTTGTTTTACCCCCACGTGGGTTTTTGTTTTGTTTATTATTTATTAAAGTTTGTGTTAACCCCGTACCCGCTGTCTGCACTTGGTCCTCTGTCCGTGTCTCACCTCCACGTCCAAGACAGAAAATTCATATATTTGACTTTTTTCTCTTTATCTGAACACAAACAAAGATTATATTATATTACAAATAATTTGAGATTATTTCGTGAAATTTAAATTAAAACAAACATAAGAGTCAAATATGGCAACCTTTCAAAATTTTAACCCTTTCATGCATACATTTATTTGTTTTTTATTGCTTTTAGGTTATGTAAAACGCATAACAAAACACATTTGCACATTTTTAAAAGATTTGTAGATGCATTTATTGTACGTGCAGTTACCTCTATCCATGTGAATAATTTTTAAGGAAATTTCTTTAAAAAATATAGATGAGAGAACTCGTGAATGTTTACTTGGAGCATTACTTAAGAGAAAATGAGAGGGAGTGTGTAAGAGAACACTGGTTCATTTGTCTGGCTTGTTTGGCTGTTTTTTGCCTCTGTGTTTTTGCATTTTAGAAGCCTTCGTGGACCTTGTTGCTGTTGTCCTCTGGGGTCCTTTTAGCCGTATAGTTCGAGGTAATGGACTGGCCTTGCGTGCAGAACCGGTTCAACTAAACAGCCCAAGAATCCACTCCAGTGGGTACAACAGCTGAAGGATTACAAGTTGAAAAGTGCTGTTGACAAAAGCTGAGAGCTGTTTTCTGTACAGGTTTTCCTCAAGTGAAAATTGACCCGGGTCATACATTCCCAAGTCAATCCTGTTGACTTACCCACTGTTGGGTCTTTTACAACCCGTCTGTCAAAAGCCCAGACCTGAACATATAAAAGACCCTGAGGTTCTCTCTCTTCCCCTCTTTTGTCCCACGGGTTTATCATTTTTCACAGTTCTCAGCAAAAAACATTACCCATCCGTTTGAAATAAAATGACTTCTTTTAGTCTTCAATGTAGTCTATATTTATTCACCGTTTTCCATCACATTTTAATTACTCTGCAGTTTATACTGTTCTTAGATCAGCCACCACAGTACTAAAAAGGCTGTAAGCGCTGCGGACAGACTTGTTATCACTAATGTATGATCTGATCTGTTATTTGATAGTTCTGTTAGCCTTGCCCCGCCCGACCCTGAACGGTCTCGCAGCGGACTGATAAATCGCTCTCACAAGGTCAGAGCTAGCAGCGCTAGCAACGCTAATGTGGGATGAGCGCTCAGTTGGATCAAAGCGCGGATACCTGCCCTGCCAAATGTTTAATCCTCCAGCGTGGATTGTCTGGAAGTACACCACGTTCAATTCTCCTCTCCTTTATTTTTTCTCCAGCCTCTTCACGGCTAAGCCTAGCTTGTAGCGACGGGGGCGTGAAGAGGTTAGTGAATGCACAGGTCTGTTTCACACGTGCGCTGAAGGGACGGATTGAGGCTGGAGGTGAACACCGGTAAAAAGGAGAGGCCGATGGAGAATTTCAGACCTGTTTTACCCCCAGACACAGAGAGATTATTGTATACAGACGAGTCTCTCTCTCTCTTTCTGTCTCTCCATGTAGCTCACTCTTTCGTGCTCTCTCTGTTTTGTTAGTCTCTCATGTGGGAGAGGATTAAAATGTAGGGGGTTGAGATTTGTTAAGGTGTGAAGTGTTGTTTATGTGCTAGAAAGGAATTGAAAAAGTGACCTCAACTGACCCCCTGACTTCCATTGTTTGGACAGACAGATGGCTCCGCCCTAAACTCACTCAAATGGCTGTGCCGCATCGCAAATGATTTACTAATTCAGTTGAATAAATGTATAGTTATTTATCCAGCAAGATATACATAGCGGAAGTGATGGTTCTACATTTTAAAAGTAAATAGTTGTTTTTGTGGTAGCTGCAGTGTTCATGTCATAAAAGACAGTATAATTTCCACATCTAAAACTGGAATGGTGTTATCTGAAGAAGACATTTATATTCACTATTGAACTTGAAGAGGATAATCATATGTGCGATGTTCAAGTGGAGATGCATACAAACACGATTATATTTGTGATTCATGTTGACAGCCCCGCAGGGATTTTTCTTTTCTGTGTCTTGAGAGCAGGAAGTGGGTTTTTCAACGCAGACAGTAGTGCCATCAAAACAATTATGTTCATATTTTGTTCCACTCAACATAAATGAAGATGAGCCGCGATTTCTGAGCCTTTGATGTGTGACGCTTATGCTGAGAGGATTTTTAGAGAAGAGAACATTGGGTTTAAACTCTCACGCGTAAGCAGTGCGTAGAGAAAATAGACTCGGCGCCGAAATGATCACTTCTGCTCCGCGAGCACGCGCTGCTTATGCGTGCGGTATGAATGCTCTCATCTGTTAACATGTGCGCCGAAAAAAATACGCACTGCTTACGCGTGCGGCGTGAAACGGGTTGCTTCAGAGACTTAATGGTGATGTCAGTTATGATTTATATTAGTATTGGTTTGGTTTAAGATGTTACTCTCAAGTTGCCTATAGGGATGGAAAAGAGATTTTTGAAATAATGTAAGGCGCCATTCACATTTCGCGCCTAAAACCGCCCAGAAAACGCGAGCCGCACTGCTTTCTCATGTGGTGCACGTGAATGTGAATCGCCCCTAAGGGTGTATAGATATCATATGAATGTAGAAGGCGTACACCTCAGATAGTTTGGAGGAATTTAGATTTTATATTAAAATATTTTGATTGCAATTACTTCAGCATTTTCCTCAAAAGAAACAACTAAGATCTCTTTACTGACACTGATATTTAAAGGGCCAGTCCCAGCTAACACAGTTACGTTGTGACGAAGTACCTGGACCAGACCATATTCGTTGCCACGGCGTACCATAATAACGTTCCAGCAACGTAACTTTGTGATTCCCATATTCGTCCTGACGACGTAAGATTGGACGTTGTTGGGACATGGTGATTACCTCCTGAAGACATAGCTGAAACATACCATATTCGTTGCAGCGATGTACCTAATAACGTTTCTGAGATGTGATGAGCACGTCCTAACGACCAAACAGTCCCGTTGTTAAAATCTTTTTATTTAATTTAATTTAAACAATTATCATCCCTCAAATGGTTTATTAAATTAATTTGTGATTTAATCTGTGCGTTAAAGATGAAATGTTATGCATAATTGGAGTAATTCTCTATTTAAATATGTATAAAGCACAGTATAACGATTATAAAACTCAACACAGCACTGTACATCACAATCAGATATTTTATTTATACTTTAGTACATGACATAAATAATCAAAGACTTCAACACAATATAGAGGATTTAAAGCAGATATTTATTGACAGAGATGAATAAACATTATGTTTAGGCTTAACATTATATTCTTGTCGTACCACATAAGTTTAGCAGGTTGTCCGTTTTTAGAAACAACAATCAAAATCTTCTTTAGTCACACTCACAAACATCAGGGTGTGTTCATTTAAACACGCCAAATCGATCGAAAATCACTAAAATATCTGTTTACTCTCACATCTGTAAGCTATAAAGTAAAGAAAGAATATTAATAAACCGCTAAAGTAAAATCAGGCTGTGAGGTAAAAAGAAATGACCATTAATGTTTAAATGATGAGAGCGCGCGGATCTTTGCAGAACAAAGAAGGCACATGCATGCTGGAGACGCGCACGCACAAAATAAAAAAATTGTAATTGTGGTATCGAATTAAACTCCAGTTTAATAGCTATCAGAAGTCAGATTATTAGCATTCGTCTTGACATTATAACAGATTTTACTAATTTTCCATACAATAACATAATAAACAGAAATGACCAGATTCATTAATCAAATGACCAGTGTCCAGGTCATCTGAAGACGAGTACATCACGTCACTACAACGTTCTCAACGGGATCAATTCCCGACGTTATTTGAGGACGTGGCTCAGACGTTTCTGGAACGTAAGCAAAAATGACCAGTGTCCAGGTTTTCTGAAGACCAGTACATCACGTCGCTACAACGTTCTCCATGGGATTAATTCACAACGTTATTTGAGGACGTCACTAGGACGTTTCTGGAACGTAAGCAAAAATGATAAGAAATGGAACGTTGCCAAGACGTCCTCAGAACGTGGTCACAAAGTAATGTCACGGTGACCAAATGAAGACGAACTGGCGACGTTGTCAGAACGTAATGTGTTAGCTGGGGTGTATGAAATTTAGCGACATCTAGCGGTGCGGGTGCGAATTGCAACCAACGGCTCACTCCACCGCTCCCTTTGCTGATGGAGGTTACGTGTTTATGAAGTGCCCTCTGTAGAGCTGTTTGTCCCTTTATGGCTACTGTAGAAACAACATGGTGAATTCCATGCAAGGGCACCCCGCGTTGTATGTAGATAGAAATAGCTCATTCTAAGATAATAAAAACATAACACTTCTTTATGTAAGGTCTTTATACACCTCTGAAGACATAGTTATGTATATTATATTGCATTTCTGGCAATGAATCCTCCAAATAAATTACACACTGGACCTTTAACAGAAAAGATGCGAAACTGATGAGTTCTTTTTTTTATTTGGTAAGTTGTAAATCTGTGTTGTTCTTGTTTGATAATTCGAGTTAGAAACAAAAACCGTTGGAACCAATCGCCTCATGGCTTGTTTTCTCCAGTATCGACTGTATGCTCCTTGTACACCATTATTTGGTTTCATAAATTGTCAAACACAACACCGACGTTCGTTATTCTGTGTACGTGTGTCCGCGTAGTTAAATTTGGCACACGCGCGGCCTGTTCCTGATGTAAATCTGGCCGCCGCGTCCGATATATTTTAAACACCTGCATTAATGAAAACAAACAGATCAGGTATTTATTGACACGGTGATAAAAGGAGGGTTAGCATTTCCTCAGAGAGAAACGGAGAGCGAGAGAGGGAGAAATAATTGTTTATTGATCTCTCCTCTGCATTTAGGGAGTGCATTAAACCCAAGGACAGATTGCCGGTGTCTGTCAGAGGCGGGTCGGTGGGAAGAGAATGTTCTGCAGATATTGCATGAAGGGGAAGAACGAATCAATGAATGCAATGTGCTGCGAGCATCAAATTCACAACAAGGGACTGGGGAATTAGTGAGAGAGAGATTTAGACATATTTGAGGGAGGAGTCATTTTTTGAATGACACTTTTGCAAGGTAAAGAGCCATTCATTTGGGTAATTCAACCTGGTTTTATGTTTGCATGATCAGAAGAAAAATTGGAAAGAGATCTGTGTCAACATTGAGATTTAATGGAGATCAAATGGCACTTTCATCGGAAAGTCGACATGGAACAAGGTGTTTTACCTTTGTAATGTAACATTTCTGAAAGAAACTGGATATTCTGTAAGAAAAGCGTGAGGGACAGAAATTGATTTTATTGCGAATTGATAGGTTTGTGCTGTATAATGTGGAGGTTACTTAGGAGTTAGGAGTTTCAAGAGAAGCTATTGAAATACAATGAGGCTTGGTTGTGTTAAAACATTCACAATATGTGCATTTTTTCGGAGAAACATCTGAGAAAGTTTTGAGGGAAGCATTTTTCTTTTTTTAGGTTAGGGAAAGGGTTTGGTCATCGCCACAGTCCGCCGTGTCTGCAGATTCAAGTCAGACTTCATTTGCTTTCATTTTGATTGACTTTTTAAGCGCATGCAAGGTGCTGTCTTTCTGTCTCCAGCATTCAATCCTGTCTCTCACACCTCTTTCCCACCGGCTCTCTCCCCTTTTATCACTTCCTTTTCATTTTGTCTCTTATTTAGTCTAGTCGTATTCTGAACGACTGCTGTCTAGGTGTTTCGGAGCCTTATGACGACTCTCTAGTGGCCTCCAAAGTGCGAACGGACATGATAAGAGAGTTTTATTGTGAGCGGCTCTGTCTCGGCCTGTCATTGTTCTGATACCCGTGTGCCCTGCAAGGGACAGTTGGTATATTCGCTCTCTCATTTTTGATGCGGACTGGGAGTTGTATTCCCAGACGTGACTGGATTTAGCTGAAATGTGAGACCGGTGGAACACTGGGCCGGACAGGTCAGCGTTGAGATGACAGAGAGGTTTGTGAAAGAAGACAGGAATAAAGAAGTCATGACACTACTGCATCAAAGCATTTTTCATGTGAAGCAGAACATTTAAGTACTTCATTTAAGCACATATCGATTTACTGATAAACAAGGTTATTAATTAAAACATTTGTGTTAACTGAATTAAAATATTGGTGTAACTAATATTTGAAAAACCTATTTTACTTTATTGATGATGCAACATTTCTCATTTTCATTTAGTTTAAGTTGAGGCACTAAAATGGGGTATATGCACACGGGACGATGACGTACTTCTGCTTAATCTCAGCCGATGTGTTTAGTAAGAAAACGTTCTAGTTTTGGCGAACCGACAGCACTACGGGTGAGCATTGTTAAGTGCCTCTGTAATCATGCCTCTAGTAAGTGCAAAAGCTCACTTTGTATTTTTTTCCCACTTGACCAATCACCTTCCTCGCATGTTGTTATGGAAAAAAAGGTGCTTGACGTAGGGCTTTTTTAAAGAAAAGTTAAACTTTTTTCAACTTCTAAAGATACTCTGAGCTGCAGAAAAGGTTGCCGGCGCTGCCGTTTAAATAAGCGCTCAGGACGTTTTTGAAAACACGGTATACTCCAAAATATTATAATGTAAAACTGACACTAGTAGCTTCAAAAAAGAAGTCAAATGTGAACACAGCCTAATGCTGCTCAGTGATATTCAGAATAAATCATCATAAACAAACAAACAAGAAAAAAAGATTTGCACTAAATGTTAATGTGTCACATAACATGGTGGCGGACAGGTTTCTGCAGGTGCTTGGGCTTTGTTTTGAATCATTAATGAGTGTTAGCAGGCTGACAGATGTGGCCCAGATGTAAGAGGGGACAGGGCAGTGAAATGGGGGTGTGATTGTTAACTGTCCTCCGGAGAGCTTGGGCTCATCTTCGGATTAGGAAGGCCAGGTGCTGGTTCACCCAGTCCCCGGGGGTTCCCAATGGCACGTTAGGATGGCCTTTGCAAATGCCAGTACAGAAAAAGAATGATATGACCGGCTCCACAGAGGCTAATTACCACCGCATGAGTATTCATGAGAATCTGTGAAGGTTTTTTTCCTTTTTTTGCACTTGCATGTTATCAGTTCATTTCCCCAGGCACATTTGAGAAGGTTAACGCTTTGGATAACGTCCACCAGCTGGTTGAGTGGAAGATTTTTGTGCCAGCTTTGAAAGAGAGGGGTCCAGTCGAGAGAAACTTGGGCACACCTGAACCTGAGAGGAAAATCATATTGGCAGGAAATGTTGGGGAGTTGGCATCTGTTGAGCACTGGAAGGGTGACAAGATCTGCTATCAACATTCCAGTCAGACCTCACAAAGTTTTGGATTTCATCAATTTTCATTTGGTCGAGGTAGCATTTATGCAGTTTTTCAAGCTTGTTGTTGTTGGCAGGAAACATGATGTGTTGGAGTCACCTGTTGGGATGAAAGTAGATGTGATTTGGAGACGAGATGCTCTCGTAGGTTGTATGTGTCTGGCTAGGGTTTCAAGGCCAAATCTGGCTTTCATTTAGTCACTTTCTTGGAGGTTTGTCTTTGTGCACGCTACATTTTTTTGCATCACTGAGGCAAGTTTTCACAGAGTAGGCAACACATTTTCATAATGAACTTGTGAATTGCTTTTGTGTTTACATTTACACATTTGGCAAACTTTGAGTACACATCTACTTAACAACTGTTTTTTTTTGTTTGTACTACAGCTATATACTAAAAGTAAGCATTTTTTAAAGTACACTTTGAAGTATATTCTTAGTAAAAAGTATTTATGAGGCTACTTAATCCTTAGAGAGATTCAAAATATACATGGCTGGTAGTTGTGTTTACTTCTTTGGTTGAATACAAGTATATAGTTATTTCAGTTATAGTCAAATGTACAGTGTAATTTTAAGTATATTTCTAAAAAAATACATAAAAAGTAAGCTGAAAGTATACTTTTTTATTTTTTAATTTACAATACTGATAAAACACCTAAATAAACACTTTTCTTTTAAAGGGAGCTACTTGTCTCTAGCTGTTTAGTATGTACAAGATGTTCTAGTGTCTTGTGTGCAAGGCCGGACTTACCATTGGCCTTGACTGGGCTCCAGCCCAGGGGCCCCGCCCTTCAGGGGGCCCGCCTGCTGTCGTTAATTTGATTTGTTTAGTTATATGCCAGTCATTTTATTTTTCATTTAAACTTTGTGCATTGGCCTACCAATGTTCAATAGCACTGCCTTATGTAATGAACGATGTCGTTTAATTGGCTAATCGTTCCGTCAGTCATGTTGGCGTTTCCTGATTGGTCATATGTGGATTCTATCCGTTACGTTTACCGCAGTTGAAACCTGTCTGCTCATTAAGACGCTTGTTCTAATGGCTGACAAGCGCAATCGCAGTGCCGCGCTTAAAGAAAACCAAAAACTGAGAGACAAGAACGCGAAAGAACAGCATTTAGGAAATAATGATTCTTTACACCCATGGCACCACACCTTGATCTTTAGGCAGAGAATCCAGAGCATACCTGTCACCATCTCCCGCCAGGCCGCCACCCTCCGGTTTTATTTCAGTTATTTCTCCTTTGAAACTCGCGGACCGACGTGGCTAGCGCCCGCCTTTGGTAAACGAAGTTGAACGGTAGCCGAAGTAGAGTAGAGAGGATTCACATCCCCGCGAAAAACTTTCTCTTATTACACCGCTATATGATTCCACTCCGCGTTTTCCATTTGACGCTCGCGCCTCACAGTCTGTGTCCGCTCACTGAAGACGACAGATCGGTTCATCCACAGGTAGATGCAGTAGAGTCTACTAGCTGTTGTTGTTGTTACACTTTCTTTGCTTTTACAAAAAACGTGTTATGAAAAGTGTTGTGTTCTGCAGACATCTCTGAATAAAAACAGGTAATATAGAGTTTATTTCTAATATTTCCCGTTCTGTGGCCATAAGCGGTTCTTGTAAATAATACGCAAACACTGTTAAATCCATCCATGTAAATAAAAAATGAAAACATTCTGCTAACTAATAAACAAAGTTAAAACAACCGAACTACGGGACGCGTGAAGGGACAAACTGCGTTTAGATAGTTATTTCATTTCTGACGTTGAGATCTCTGGCAAAATGTAAATGCTAAATTAAGATGATACCTTGCAGATATACCATTCATGGATTCATGGCCTGTGAGCTGCATTAAACTGTCTCTTAGATTTACATTTAAGAATTTGACATTAAAATGATGTTATGTTAGTCATAAAGTAATTAAAACGATTTATAACAGAGGGGTGCCCTATTTGCCCTGCACAACCTCAGTTAACTAGACTTTACAAAACTATGGACCCATCTCATTATTATGAAACTATTTAAGCCATAATAAGACGTTTCATCTCATTATATGAATACAATTTTAATGTATATTTCAAACTCATAGATCTGTCATATGCTTTACTGATGGAATTGCAATAGAATACTAATATATTTTTAACACTTTACACCGTTGCATTTGTTAACATTAGTTAAGCATTAGATTACATGTCTGCATTTGTTAATCTTTATTTTCAGTATTTACTAATATTTTTAAAAACATGCACCTGAACTAACATGAACAATTGTATTTGGCATTAACTAACAATAAACAAGATTAATAAATGCTGACAACTGTATTGCTCATTGTTGGTTTCATGTTAATGCAGGTGTTCTCAAATTTTAGATCCAAGACGTATAATCTCTCAACATCCTCGAGAAATACAGGGAGAACACACACATTTGTTCCTTTTTAGTAGTTTTCTTATTATGGATCAATAAATTTAATTTTAAAATACATAATGGTAGGGCTGTATGATTATGTCAAAAACTATACAATATCAAGGGGACTAATAATGTTGATTATTAATGTTGATTGGATTTTACATGTAAGTATGTTTGAAACTTCCTACACGCTATAAACGCACCACTTGTGGCTCCCACTGTCAAAGCAAGCATTATAAACGTGTAAACCAATGAACACGTGTTATTGTTAGTCATTGGAGAGAAAAAACATTTACTAATGCTAACAAACACATGATTTTAAATAGTACGGGGGCCCCGAAAACAACTCAAGCCCAGGGGCCCCCACCCTCCTAAGTCCGGCCCTGCTTGTGTGTTTAACCCATACTTAGAATTCAGAGGCAAAATGGATGAGGCCCTGGGCCATTTCATCCTCTAAAGTCAAGTTAGGATTATGAAACTGTTAAAAGGTCGAACTTAAATTATATCACATGCTTGATTTAGCATATTTCCACCCATGTAAAATTCACCCATTTCTAAATTTTCCAAATCGAGAAGCTCCGATTTGGGAAAATCTCCCTACGTCCGTTAAACATGCTAATTGTTGTCTGTGGCATGCAGTGAAACACGCTGCTAATTGAAATGTCTGCCCTGATTTGAAGGATTACACCACGTTGGCATGCCAGTCCCTCTGCTGTTTTCTGCCCAATGAAAAATGCCTTTTGCTTAAAACTGTTTAATCAGATTCAGCTTAATCAGTTCTGCAGCAAATGAGAACGTCTAAACAACGTGGCCTCTTCCACAAGGCTTCCAATTGTTGCGGACTCGATCATTTTTCCCAGAATTCCCCTCAGCGCCGTGAAGGCCAACAGACACGGATCGTCTCCGAACAGCTTTCCCTCTCTGCGGTGAGCCTTCCTGTGCCAAGATCGCGTCACGCTAAACCAGAGATTTATCGTCTCCGAACGTCCCGGCGCATCCATCAGCCCAGGTATCCGTTTCTCTCTCAGCCCCGTGTCAAACATGCGCTCCTCTGCCATTTATTCCTCCACAGAGCTGTTACGTTAAAGTTGCGTTTTGTTTTAAGAGAACATGTTAACTTTTTCCCTGATAATGTTGCGTTCTTGGCAGGAAAGAGGAGCAAAGGAACAAAGCGGCAAACAAAGATGCACGCTCTGGCATGAATGGAGCTCGCTGTTGCCCTTTGTCGGCTCTTATCTCCTAGCGCTGTTATTCACGGGCCGGCGTTAGCAGACAAAGACACGCCGCAGCTACCTTGTAAGTCATTTAAACGACCGCGGCGAGATTACGGCTGACGTGGCGAAACCGGGATCCTCCGTCGCTCCGGGATTCGGAAATGAGGCCTGAGTTCGACAAAGGAAACACGGCGGCTTGTTAAAAGCAACATTGAGCTAGTGTAAAGAGCAATCTCTCCTGTAAATTACGGGCTTTCTCTACACGGCGCGCCTCCCAAACGACTGGGCTGACATCACTCCAATTTATTTTTCCATTAGTGCAAAAGCAAGTTAAAGTCGGTTCTTCGGCGAAGGTGAGAGCGATTGCGGGGTGAGGCGTAATTGCTTTAATTGAGTGGCAAGGCTTTTATGCCATTGATAAGGCCCTATTGATTTCTGGAGCTGTGCACATATTTCATGGCCAATTGCCTGCGCTGTTTTGGTAATTGCTGAATGTGCTCCCAGTAGGAGTGGGGGATCCGTCGCTCCCCGAGAGCAGCAGATTCACGACGCCATTGACCCCTGCCGAACAATGTTTATCAGGCTGAAGCCAGGTTGTGAGGTTGTAACCATGCCTGGTTATTGGGCTGTAAGACCTGCTGTTGGTGGTGTTATCTTTACGTATGTTTAGCGCTGTATTTACAGGGTCTTTGTGACTGCTTCTTTCTTTTGAAGTTTCTCACTTGCTGTTATAAATCGCATGGGGTCATTTGTAAGCAATTATGCACTTTTGGTTGGCGTTGGTGCTTTCAGTTCAAATATCGTGTGTTCTGTGAAATATTATTTTCTTAATGACCTCTTTGAATTGTATGCTCATGGCACAATGGGCTGCAAGCGGCATAATATTTGTCTTTACAGTAAGAGTGCAAATGATCTTAAAGGGACAGTTCACCCAAACATAAATATTCACCCTCATGTCCCTGATAGCACATATACATCTGGGAGACGTCTATTTGATGTCTGCATTTGCCTCTGCGAGGCGTATTTTTTGATTGTTTGCTCATCCGCAATACAGTGTATGTCCCTGAGGCGTCTACTGTCAGATGTCTGTCAGATGTTTATGTGTGTAGAACTGTTCTTTTTAAGACACTTATCCAATGGTTTTACACAGCAGATGTTTTCCAGATCTCCAGACCTTTAACAGACATGCATGTATATGACTCTTTTTTTTCTGTAAAACACAAAAGATATTTTGAGAAATGTCTGGTTTTGTGTTCATATAATGAAAGTCAATGGGGGCCAGTGCTGTTTGGTAACCAACATTCTTCAAAATATCTTTTGTGTTCTGCAGAAAAAAGAAGTCATACAGGTTTGGAATGACACGAGGATAAGTAAATGATGACAAAATTGTCACTTTTGGATGAACTATTCCTTTAAGACCTCTCTTTGTACAGCATGGCAGACAGACAAGTAAATAATATCTTTCCAACTTCTCAGTTTATATAAATATTGTTGGGTTGGCTGCCTTCTTTTAGTTCTCTTTTAGTGTTTATTCTCTCAATCTCCAAATTGAGGCTGTATAAGTTTTTTTTGACATCGTCTTGTATCATCCCACACGCAGGGGACCTTTGCCAGTGTAAATAAATGTCTGAACACAACCGGTAATATATGACTTTGAGCCCAAATGAGTCTGATGAGAAATCAACATCCATCACTGGAGAAAAGGGACAGAAAAGCGTGTAAAAGAAAACAATCCCGGGGCAAGAATCTGACCGCGTTAAAGGTTAAGCGGCCAGTTAGTCTATTCAATGACTGTCTCTGTAGAACCGCAGTGACATAAACTTCACGCTGAGGAATAACCGTTCCCAACTTAATTGTGTTGCGGAAAGGCTACAAGAGACCTTTCTGCCGGGCATCTCTCAGACGTAGACATTTTGGTATTCCTCTGAGAGAGAATAAAACCAGATTTATCTGTCCTTTCACACACATACTTCTCTGTCACCGCTATCTGTGCTAGACACAGCGATTCGGCCCTCAGAGAGAGCTAGAGACAGGGATATTGATACGAAAGATGGATAAAGAGAGAGAGAGAGAGAGAGAGAGAGAGAGTGTTGAAAGTGCTAAGCTTGGCTGAGACACTGCCATTTGTTTAAACTTAAAACTAGTTTTAGCTTTGGCTTCATCCGTCGTTGCCTCTGCACAGCAGGTCAGTGTGTTGCTGATATACTCAAAACAGAGGCCTGAGATCACAGGACTCATTTGTAGACCACTGAAACTTGGCCTGGCCGGCACCTTTAGTGCTCTCGTCTGCTTTTTGTTATATAGAAGGGTACATAGAAAGTCATAAAAAACCTTTAAAGGTTTTATTCTTTGTTTCAACACAATAGGTGTTTTGAAGGTTTGAGCCTTTTTACTTCATACAATCTAAGTGAACTTTGATTTTACTGCCAAGCTATAAAACAGACAAAAGAGCACCATAAGATTAACGCATGCAACTCGAGTAATGCAGTTGGTTTGGGTCAGATTTTTGGTAGTGACATTTGGTGGTTTGCTGATCTAGTTTGCTGTAGTTTTTAGAGATTTTGCACCGTTGCGGCAAAAAGTGATTTTTAGATAAAGAATCAAGAAGAAAGGGATAGTTCACCCCAAAGTGACCCTCATATCATTCCAAACCTGTACGACTTTCTTCCACAGGACACAAAAGAAGATATTTTAAAGAATGTTTGTAATCGAACGACGGTTGTTCTTCGGGTACCGACATTCTTCAAAATATCTTCTTTTGTGTTCTGCGGAAGAAAGAAAGTCATACAGGTTTAAACTGACTGAGGGTGAGTAACTTTCATTCTTGGGTTACTATCCCTTTTTAAATTAAGATCCTTACTTTAGGTACTGTACTTATTTTTATATGCATATGCATGTTATCTTTATCTATATACTTATCGAAATCATAACCCAACAGCTCAAATTATAAATCATTATTTTAAATGGATGAATTTTGATTGTTGCTTAAAATCAGATTTTTGTTCATTTTAATCAAAAAAGTTATGGTTAAGATTCAATAAAATCAAGATTGTATCATTTTATTTCGGTCTTCTCGGTTTGACCTTAGACGTTGGAGTATTAAACAAAAGATACATGGGTGAGTTTTAAAATCACTTTACTGTTCAGTTTTTTACTTTCCGTTTGAAGGGACAGTTCACCCAAAACTGAAAATTCTGTCGTCATTTACTCCCCCTCAAGTTGTTCCAAATCTGTTTAAATTTCTGATAAACACAGATAAAGATTTTTGGTAGAATGCTTAACCAAACAGTTTTTGGCCACCATTGACTGTAACCATAGTAGGAATAATGGCTGGGTGAGTAAATGAAGACAGAATTTTCATTTTTGGGTGAACTGTTCCTTTAAATGTATAGCTTTAGTGCAAGTTGGGGGGAGTGAAAGTTTAAGGAAAATGTTTAAGAGATTTTTGTGCTGTTTACTCAGCCATGTTGTATGAATTGGGATTGTGACCCTAAGTGTTTAGTTATACATTTTCCAGGAATGAACCTGGTTCTCCTGCGACTGTATTCCTCACAGCAGTAAAACTGCAATTGCATGAAATGTTAACACCTACAGAATGGGATGAAAATAATGGATTTTTCCTCTCGTTTGGAACAAGCTGGCACAGGCTTGTCAGAGTCAATTATCGTAAAGACGATAGGCTTCTCTGGGTGATCTCACACCTGATAAACTTGATCTGTTTCAGCAGTGCCAGCTGTCAAAATACCCGCACGCTGCTGCGCGCCATCGGGCCGATGAAGCTCGGGGTAAAACAGTCCGTTTTTTTAAACATTGATTATTTATCTGAAACTGGTTCATTTAAACCAATCTGCCAAGTGCCAACCAATCAGATCAGTCAGTCAAAAAATAAATCATAATCCAAACTTATCTTTCCTTGCAAAGAAGGTTTTAGTACATATTCTTTTTGACATATTTTTGCAGTAAACTGTTATTTATAGCAATAATAAAATAATACAGATTTTAAGACATGGAGTGCATTTCATATGTACTGTATATTTGGTTATTTAGCCTAAATGATCTTTTAATAGCCGATCAAAAGTTAAATTTTGAGTATATCAATCGGTTCTCATCTCACTAGTCTCACACATTTTACACACAGTAAATTTAGTAGTCTGGTATTGGCGTGTTAATGCCTCCGAAGAAGAGTAGGTGTTGCAATGTTTAGCCTTAGTTGTGGGGGTGAGCGTTCCTTTGTCCTGGCTCTCATATGTCCAGCCCAGGGCAATGTGTGTGGGACGAGAGAGAGAGAGCAGAACTTAAAATGGACACATTTGATTCAGTGAGAATTACATTCGAGTCAGATGAGTTCATTTAACTCGTTTTCACCCCTTTTCCCTTAAAGAAAGTAGAGAGCTGGTGTCAGATGGTAATACCGTGGTAACTTGATTTCCCTGCAAGTTTGCTGGTCTGGTTTAAAGGTTGAGCGGTTGATTTGGAAAGGTGCTAACTTTAGCCTTCTAGCACTTAAATTATAATCCCACCCTCTATGCGATTTGCTGTCAAAAGCCAGGCCTCCTCCAAACACATGAATGTATTTTGTAAATCCACGTAACGAATTACAAACTAAATCCATTCAGTTCTTCTCGAAGCATGTACATACCTGTCCAAAAGAAAGAGAGCAGCCATGGTATCGTTTTTCAGACCCTTTGCCTGCCTGCTATCTATATCGTGTAAAAGGTGAACCGATGTTAATTCGAGTTTTTCCTCTTTCATGATCCAGATGTTTTTTCGTCACTGCTTTTTCAAAAACGGACTTTAGTTTTGTAGATTTACTTGTTGTTGGTTCCGCAGGAAAGTTTGATTGTTGTTGATTGTCCGCCATTCTCCCTACATTGACACAGCGGACGTGAGCGTGCTGATGACGTATGATGTCTGCGTGAACAGGGTGCGCAGTGGTATGCAAAATCTTTTGGCTGAAAATGTACACATGACCAGTCACAGCGTTCGGCCAGAACGTTTTGATCGGGCGAACGTTTTTTGGTCATACGCCTTTCACCGACGATATATAATTATAAAAATATTATTTGACCACTGTACTTCTTGATTACTATCAGGATGTAAAGCGATTTCTAACCAGACTGACAAAAAAATTTTGAGACAGGATCACCTATTCTGCCTTTAAAAGGTTTGAAAGCTCACTTTTGTGATTACCTTCATGCTTTTTCACTGTTTTGTAATGTTTTTAGATGCGTACCATGTTATTACCATGGTATTTTTAATATACTACCTTGGAGTGCCTTTTAATAACCATGAAACATTATCTTCAGTACTGTGGAATTACCATCTGATACCATTATTGTACCATAGTACCTATCTGTAAGCAAAGGCATTTTGTGTCTCTGCTTGGTTGTTCCTTTTTTTAATGCCACGCACACACGCAAACAGAAGCCATTACCTTATTTCATGTCCTTACAACTGCTGTCACACACTTCCCTCAGTGCCTGATGACCCTGAACACATTTTATGCCGCGGGTTGATTAAAGAAGACTTTCCTAGTGTCGCTGTCGTGTTTATCTGTCCTCACGCTGAAGAAGCGAGGTAAAGGTGCATGTACATGCTATTTGGTGACCAATGAGGCACAACCAAGAGAAAGAAAGACTGATATATTACGCAGAGACGCCGTCTGCCACCTAACTCTTGATCTGCTGCACTTTCGCAGGGCTTTGAGCGCGGATGCTCGGAGAAAAGAGGCGGAAAGAGATGCTACATGGAGGGAGAAAGCGAGAAGTGCAGTCAGGGGAAATCTCACCTGCGAGATTACCGACAGCAGCCTGCCTGAGACAGATGAATTCCTGATAGCTTCAGGGGAAATTACTGTGTGCCCCGGCGAAGAGTAGTCTTATTTAGCCACAGACAAGAGATGTGAATTTAGACTGGCTCATTTTGAAGGTGCTTCTAGAAAATCACTGTCGGAGAGGAAAGTTGTGTACCGTGGAGTGGCTGAGGAATAACAGGCTCTGCTTTTCAAGGCCCGAGGCTCAGATGAAAGATTTGCGGAATTTTACGTTAAATCGCTTACAGATGTCTGAAAAATTTGACACTGTGACTACACTAAAGATGCTAAAATATAACAATATTTTTGTAACAACTTAATTCCTATAGTTCCGTGTTATTTCACAGTTTGGATGGTGGACGGTGTATATGTGTGCTGATGCAGATGTATGTTCTGGATTATAAAAATCCAGCTTCAGAGAACAAAAGTCTGCTCTCGTTTTAGTGTTTAGTGTGGGACACTATTTTTTGATTGTTTTAAGCATGCACTGTAAAAAAAACTTTTTTGTTAACTTACATTTTGAAGTACAATCAAATTGGCTTTTCAATGAATTTCAACTTACTGTTTTTTATGTGTTTTCATTACTTCAACTCATCAAAATAAGATAAACAATTTAAAATTATTTTGATGAGCTACAGCAACTCACCACTGGCCAAAACTTTAAACATTAGGTTAAAATGACATGCAAGAGTAATTTGATTGAAATTTAACAAAATTAAGGCTAAAATATTTTAAAGTGTGTTCTCTTTAAGATATATTACTTTACAAAAATATATATTTTTTATTCTGGTGTGTTTGTCAAGTTTTTGATTATTTGAAGAATCAACAATGTTGTTGTGTTGATTTTAAAAGGCGTAGAATTCACATTTTGTATGAAAAACTTAGTTTAGTTAGTATGTCTATCAAGGTTTCAAAAAAAGATAGCTGAAGCACTTTTTGTTTCGTAATGTTTCATACTATCATTGACTGAATTATATATAAAAAGAAATGGCCATTACCACATGGTCCTCAATATAAAAACCTTTTTTATTACATTTGATTAAAAAAGCATTCATTGTATCAAATAAATACAAATAAGTAATATCAAATTAATTTAGCTTTGTTGACTAGAACTTTTTAAGTATCATTGTAACAGGGGCGTTGCTAGACCCCTTTTACTGGGGCATGTTCCCCAATATAAATCTGCTGTGCCCCAGTATAAATTTCAAGTTTAAGTTTTAACAAGTTTGTTTATTTGTCAGTGTAATCACTTACATTGATAATAGCTGCAAAAAACGGATATATATGCAATGTAGTAACCTAATTCACACTTGTAAAAGCGACGCATTCGCGCATTTTAACCGGTCCGAAAACACAAACTCCATACTTTCGTGCAGAAATTCTAGTCTGCGCATGTCTGTGCATGTTTCCTTGCCACAACTGCAGCACGCAGCTGCGACGACACGCGACTGAGGTAGGCTATGAAAACATGACGAAACTAAAGTAAGTTTCTATATAATATCGATCATCTTATTCTGACTCGATCATTAAAAATCATTAAATGTTTGTGCAAACATATGGGAAATGGAAGCAGAAAGGAGATGATGAGTTAGAGGGAGGTAAGACTTGCTAAACAAACTACTGTACATCCCCAGCCAGTCAGGTCTCAGACATAAGAGGAAAATGTCTCATGAAAACCTTTGTCAAGTTTGTAAAATTGCATTGTTGCTTCAAAAAACATTTGTGTTCTGTACTTTCAGAAATGAAATGAATATTTAATTTACTAGCTCTAGTTTAGGACATTACATAAAAAGTTGTCAGTATGGCTGAGATAACTATGTGCTATTATAGGCAGTACAGTTCAATGTAGTACAGTTGGTTAAAAAAATGGCTGTGAAACCCGAAAATATATATATTTTTAAAGATAAAATATGTTCTTTATATTAGTTGTAGCCATAAAACGACTGGTTTCTTTAAATATTGTAATTGTAAATTCTTAAAAAGATGTCATTATTCATTGTTATCATTGTGTGATTAATGCAAGAAATATTTCATCTCTGCTTTCATTATTTCCATACAGTGCATGGAAACATGTTAATAAAGTTTATTGTTAAGTATGTTGACGATACTTAAATATTCTTAAATACATAAATGTTTACCTTCCCCAGTATTGTTGCGCTGTAGGAATCGTGGTTTAAGCAAGGGAAGTTTGTGTAGTGCATTGTGTTGCACGTTTCTTGCACACAGCAGGTTTTTAAGAAAAAAAATGATTCGGGCCTGTGCCCCAATAGAGCTTTAGGTCTAGCAACGCCCCTGCATTGTAATACAAAATTACTGATAGCAAGGTTAGATTCATTGTGGTCATACCGTCCATCTCTATCTCACGATGTGAATATTTGGTTTCTGTATTAAAATATCTGTATTATAAATGAGGTGCACCATTTATTATAAAATATTCATAACGTTTAACAGAAGTGCAAAACCATTAGTGCTGTCAAACGATTAATTGTAATTAATCACATCCAGAATAAAAGTCTGTGTTTACATATATGTCTGTGTACTATGCATATTAGTTTTTGTATATTTGTAATATATATATACTGTATATATATATATATATATATACATGTGTATGTGTTTATAAATACAAAATTAAGATGCACAGACATATATTATGTAAACACAAACTTTTATTCTGGATGCGATTAATCACGATCGTTTGACATTCCTTGAAAAATCTCATACAATCCCCACATAGATGACATATGGACACGGTTCTCCTGTCAGTGTTCTAGAGTCAAGTAGATGTCACAGCGAAAAGCGCTTTAGTCCTTCAGCAGGTAGCACATCGACTGTGGAATCTAATGGGCTGTGCGCTTCTTTGTAATGGGCCAGAACGTATGAGCTCCACGTGTTTATTTGCTGAAGGGAAAGGCTTGTTAACTCCATACTGAACACATTCAAAACTGTGCCGGGTTAGAAATATAATTAAGTTTAAAATAGAAATAAGTTGGGTTTTCATTCACTTTAGCTCAGTTTGTTAGAACTTCACATTGCTGTTTTATTTCTTATTAGAAAAGAGTCATATCTTAATGGGAGACTTTAAAGGATAATGACTCATAGTTTATTCGGCTGTTAAAGGAACAACCGGGGAGACTTAACAGCTCAAAGCGTTCCAGTAGAGAGTAGGTGGACTTGGAGTTGGCGTGAAAGCGTCTGAAAGACCAAAAATAGTGACACTTAATTGATAGATCAGTGAAACTTGCACTTTAAAAGTGAAGTGTGTTCTTTAACAGAGTGATTGTTTCTGGACCGACTTACCTTATTTGGCCTAACAGGAACTGTCGCCCGTTTCATTGGCCGCTGATTCACTGGCACTTAGGAAGTTGTCATATTCCAACATGGAGATAGATGATTTCTCTGGATTTTCATTCCCAGTCACTGTAGTGAAGTGATAACGCTTTTTATTGTACCGTAGTATATTTCGGACATTTTTTGAAAACAACTCTCTTGTGCAAATGACACGATTTCTCCCATTAGTCAAGTGAGGCCATATTCATTTGCGATATATTTATGTATCAACACTGCCTCTATTAAAAGAATTATTGTGACCCACAGCATCTTTGTATTGTTGTATTGTAGTATTCTATTGTTGTATTCTACACAAAGTGTCAAATCGTAGTTGTTCAGCACTTGGCAATGGTCAGGAAAGATTTTCTGAATGATTTTTGAGTCGATCAAAGATGTCGATTCAGGCCAGAATTAAATTACACCCAAAACGGTGACATTTCCTATTTGTGCGGCAGCAAAAATGGCAACTAGTCATTTTCCACTTTCTTTTCTTTATCACTTTAACATTTGTCTTTTAATTTATATCCTGCCGTCTAGCAGAATGTGTTTTCAAACAATCAAATTCAATGAAATGACATTTGATTCACTATGTAGCTTTACACTAAAGGTTATCAGAAAAATTTAACTAACTGACATTTCCTATTCATATGATTTAAAAATAGCCACCTGTAAATGCTGAAAGTACCTCGCGTCCTTATGCCAACCGTTTGCCGTCGAAATAAGCCACGACCAGCAGGTTCGAGTCTCGTACCAACAAAGGTGATGAGAAAGTTTGCTGCTCATCTTTTCACACCGCTGCAGAGCTCAGTGCATGAGATGATCTTCAAACGATCCCCAGAGAGAACAGTTAATTAAATTACAGCCAGTGATGTACACACACGTGCGTGTGCAAACACACACACACAGCTCTAGAAAGCCGACCCATTTTTGTGTAAATCAGTGTTATGCACCTATTGTCATGTATTAATTTACAACTTTTAAATAGCATGGGGTAGTATTAAAGGGATGATCAATTCTCAGCCTCATGTTGTTTCAAATCTGTTCAAATTTCTTTGTTCTGTTAAACACAAAAGAGATATTTGGAATAATGTAGGAAACCAAACCATTGACTAGTTTGGTTTCCTACTATGGAAGTCAGTGGTGCCCCAGAATTGTTCGGTTACAAACATTCTTACAAATACCTTATTTTGTGTTCAGTGGAACAATACATTGTAAACAGGTTTGAAACAACTCGAGGCTGAGTAAATGATGACAGAATTTTTTATTTTTTGGGTGAACTATCCTATTAAGCTAGTAGTTGAAATGATACTTTTACATTTTCTCAATTCAAACTTTATATCTGTGAATAGAATATATTGCACTTGTAAGAAATCATTTTGTAATCATTTTTTGAAATATCTTATTTGCTTTGATCAGTGTGCATGTATGTACTTAGTTTCTGTTCCCGTTTCATCACTTCTGGAAACGTTATCAAACCTTCCCACTTATTCCTGAGAAAAGACGGCCAAGGACAGGTGATGGAGGTGTCACATTCTTTATCTGGCAACCATCAGCCGTCTCTCTCTCTCTTTTCTCGCTCGCTTCTCTTTCTCTCTCTGTGTGTGTTTGTCTGATAATATCTGGGCCTGGGATCATGGTTTGGAGTTGGTGTGGTGATGTTTGTGTTGTCAGTTGATCGGTCTGTGCAAGGGTAAGATAAGAGTGATTAAACAAGAAAACAATGAAGATTCTTAACCGCTTCCCTCTGTTGTTTTCTTAATATCTCTTCCGGCCTCTTTATTCTGACCATCTGGCATGAAAATCAAATGAAAGTTAATCAAATCATATTACATTTTTATTCAATATAAAAATTATGACTTAATTTACAGTACTTTACATATTCCTAGTCTTATTTTTCATCGGCACACGTTGAACGGTGCGTTTTCATAACATTTCACCAATATGCAATAACTTTTCTCTGACTTTTTTTCTGTTCAGTAATAGATACACTCAATCCAATTCAGCATTTCCTTTGGTTTCTCATGAAACCAAATTGCATCTTACATTATTTCCCACCAATTCAATTTCTAACATGTCACTTTAATAAAGTATTTATTTGGTAATGTTGAGACTGACTTAAATAACCTTTCCTGTATACCTTTGCTTATATTCCAGAAGCAGCAGTTCCCAGCATGCATTGCAGTACTCCACGGGCATTGGCGTGTCTTCATGCCTGTAATTATTCCATACCCACCATTTCGCAAAGCTCCCGTGCATACAGGAATGAGTTACCAATTATGTTCTCCGGCTGTGCTTTAGTAAATAGCCTCTGCGGCCAGGCGGGCGTGACGCTGCAGGATTTATTGCATGTATTACATGCGTGTAGCTGTCATGAATGACTGAGAGTATAAATAAACCCATAGGCTAGTTACTGTATAGCTATGGTTTGCAGAAGCACAACAATTCATTTCTCATAACAATTCATTTCTCATTCTCTCTTTTTCTTTTGCATTGATATCGTGAAGTCTGCGGCCGGGTCAGTGAGCAGTTGGCTGGTGATACAAAGAGCTGAAAAAATCAGCAGTTTAAATACACAAACAGAGAGGCTGAGCTCATTATCCAAAACACGAGACGATCCTCATTTTTCACAGTCTGTTTTCACAGTGCAGTGGCTGTGGGAGCTACTTTAAAACTGTAGTTTGCCAAGCTACAAGCTTCTCTTAATTTGAAGCACTTTAACTGCAGTCAAGCTAGCTGTTGTGAAATATACACTACTCTCTTACAAAAAAAGGTGTTACAAAAGTTTCTTCACAGCGATGCCATAGAAGAACCATTTACTCAAAAGTTCTTATAAAAAAAAACATTTCTTTTGTACTTTTTATAGTCTAAAAATAACCTTTTGTGAAACGGAAAGTGTCTTTGCAAGTTAAAGGTTCTTTATGCAACCATTCACCCATGGTTCTATGGCATCGCAAAGCACCCATTTTTAAGAGTGGGTGTTCAAAAGTTTCGGGTCACTTGAGTGAAGTATTTCTCTGGAACTTTTTGATCTAAAGGTGAATGCTTAAATTTATTTTGTTGACAAAAACATACTTGTGCAAACATATAGAATATATTAAAACTAATACATTGTATTTTTTATGATGCTATGTATTATATTATTTATAAATCAGAAAACATTGGAAGTCCTTCAGTACTGTTTAAAAAGCATCTCTGGGTGAGACCTTTTTGATAAAACGTCGCTGGATGATAAAATGACAAGAGAACATTTCTGCGATTTCAAGGCAAAATGTGATAACACTGAAGATGATAAAATAACAACATTGTAATAAAAAATATATATATATTATTGTTTCTTCAATTATTATTGTCATGGTTCTGCCCCATCTTGTCTTGCTTTTCTTGATCTTGTGGCAGAGCCATGGCAGAACCTCTTGTTTCATGTGGAGAGAAGCATTTTGGCCCACTTGGCCTTCCACATGCTCTCTCCAGGTCTCCTCATTGTTCCTGCCCTCTTGTTTCCTCGTTAGTGATAATTATTAGTTCATGCCCCTCACCTGTCCCCTCTTGATTTATCTCCTTATATATTGACCTTGTGTCTCTTGTCTTGTGCTGGTTCATTGTACTGTTGTGTTTGTGTCATCTGTGGTGAGTTCCTGTGTTTTGTGTAGTCTAGTTTATTGTAGTTATATGTCTAGTCTAGTCTAGTCTAGTCTAGTCAGTCCTTGTTCCCATTGCCATGTTTTGTTATGTTACCCCCCTGTGGGTGTTTGTTTTGTATTTATATTTTATTAAATGTCTTGTTAACCCCTTACCTGCTGTCTGCGTCTGGGTCCTCTGTCCTTGTCCTCACCACCCACGTTCATGACAATTATTTTTCATTCATTCCTCCTCCTCGTCCCCCTTCTTCTTCTATTATTATTATTGTTATTATATACAGTCATTCTTAAGTGTGGAAAAATATTAAAAACAGAATAGTTGACATTAACTTTGTAAATATGTCTATTTTATCTTTATGCCACAAGATGTAAATGTCATATGGGGATTTAAAGGAATGTTTTGGGTTTTGTACTGTTTGAAAAAGAACCTATTCATTTGATTCCATTATAAATGACTCCTTCTAAGTGCTTCATATGAGATTTTAGTACAGCGTGTTTGTTTATTTTACAGTTTGCCCAGCTGTTAAGCAGTGAGGACTGTGAAAACAGTGTTTGCGATTGAGTTTTTTATTGGAAAGCCTGCTGTAGACTGGAACAGCTGAGCTACTGAAAATAAGTACTTTAGTTTTTAGCATCTTTACTTGGTTGCTCCCCAAACTCCCTCGGAGTCATTTCTCTGGACATTCTTTTTATATCTTAAATGTGCAATATTTCTGTCCTTTATCCTAGAGAATACAGTAATTTTAGGCATCTCAAACTCTGCCTTCAGGGTATAACTCGGCCTCGGAGTTGGCCTTGGTTTGTAGACCGTCTGTATGCGAGTATGTGTGTGTGCGTACAGCTGTTGAGTCCTGCGAGCTCAACGTGCCCGGGTGTGTTTCCGTGGGGACTGCTGGTGTGTGTTGAAACGTTGCGTGCTGATTGGTCCCTCAGAGTTCTCATTAAAAGATGAACTGTTAATGAAATGTCGATTCTCTCACCTTCCCCATTGAGGCAGGAACCAATGAGAGCGCAGCAGGAAGCAACCCCGCGCTCGAGCTTCAATGAGGGGCCAATTAAAGATTCTTCATCCCTCCTTCCCTCACACCCTTTTACTCTTGATCATTTTTTATCTTCGCCGCCGTACATATTTCACCGGTGTTAAGTAGAATCGGGGTGGACGTAATTGCATGTATCATTGTGTGATCCTATCGCATGTTTAATGTATGTTTTAATGCGGAATATTTTTGAACGCACCATTTAACATTTCAGAAGTGTTGTTTTTATCTCAGAGGAGCGAACGGTTTGGTGCTGGCAGATGGGGAGGAAAATGGAGCGACGCAGTCATTGGTCTATCTTTTTAATGCATGCATGAACGCATCGTAATGTCAGATTTGATTGTGCAGGTGGAAAGAATACGAATCCCTCCAGAATGCTAATGGCATGTTTAAAGCTTATTAAAACGTTAAGAGGATTCCTGAACACCACGCTTGTTCCAGAAGCATCTAATGGTTCTGTGCCATTAAAAACACTGCGCTGAGTTAATATCTTTGTTTGTGTTTATACAGAGTTTTTTTGCTGCTAGACAAAGCTAGGTAAGATGATATATTTAAAAAAATGTTAAGGTTAGTGGTCCGGTCATAACATATAATCCATAAAAATATTTTCTTCTACTTAAGGCTCTGTGTAGTTTGGTTCCTTTGTGGTTGAGTTTGTGTTATAAACTCAAGAATGACACCGCAGATCCAACTCCCCGTTCCATTCGCAGCGTCCGGTCATAAACTTGAGCTCCAGATGAGCCCTTGTCTCTCCAGAGAATGATGATTGAACATATTTCACGTAATTAAACTGGGATGTAGGGAAAATGTGAGATTGAAAACATTACTCACTGCACACATGTGCGCCGAGAGCCTCTCGTAAATGTGAGCGTTCAGTAAATGTTCAACATGGAATATTCTTATTTTAATGGATGTAATCAACATTACAGCCTGTCAGATCCACGTAGACAAAGCACAGATCCAGACCTTGCTGCCATTTCTGTATACAGCACATTTAATGTAGAAGAATTATGAGCAATTTGATGACGAATCCTATTAAAAGCTGTGCTTCAGATTCTGTTGAGTATTCAAGAATGTCACTTACTCTCCATTGTGTGCTTGTACTAATAATCTAAATGGACAAAGGAGAGCGCAACGAAAGAAATTGTAAATCGAGAGAAATGAAAAAAGCGATTTCAGAGGTCTGTATCAAATAGGTTTCAATAGGCCATGTTCTGCCATCATTAACTATACTTTAGGGAACCAAAAATGGCAACACCTTTTTTTAAGATTCTACCTGCCAAATCAAAGGGAACCGCAGGCAGGGGTCATATGAATGTTTTTCAAACCCCAGCCTTTGCCTTAAGCATAACTTAAAGTGTGATTATTTGATTATTTAAGACCCACGGACCGTTGGCTAAACGTCTGATGCATAAGGCACACTTTTCTGGAAACACTTTAGCACGTTCTAAGTTGTCATCTGATTGGTTGAATTTCACAGGAGACGTGTGTGTCGCGTTCTTTAACGGTCCGCCTGGAAAACAACACAAAGCCGTCTGATCTAAGAAGTAAGCTGTCGTGTTTACAACGGTTGCTATAAGAATTCATTACGATCGCCTAAATGCTTAATTCTTAAAAGTATGCGAGGTTCACGGCATAAACGTGTAATCATTGTTGTTGCTGTTAACTTTTGACACGTTCATGAATGTACACCGGTCTGTTACTGCAGGGACATTTCCACGCCTCTAAACATGACGCGGCACAAAACGAAATGTGATTGGTTGCTTTACCTGTCAATCATATGGCCTCTTGGGTGGGCCTTGGCCAAAGAAAGCAGCGATAAGTTTTGCAAGACTAAGACATGTGTAAATCATTGCTCTTATTAACGCCACAAAAAAATAAATTCTCAGCAGAAAAGTTTCTTATGTGGTAAAGGTTTTGTAATTTTGTACTATAATTTAGTCGCTTTAGTAGCTTATATGCCATCTATATATTTTTTCAATTAATAAAAATATTGTAATAATGAGTTAAAAGCTGAGTAGATCATTTGGATAATGCTAACGTTAGCCTGCTAGCAGTGCAATCATACGATCCCTCCCTCTCTTGAATCACCATAGCCACGCCTCATCCAAAACACATGAGCGCTCACAGACCAGAAGCTCTGAATGTTGTAGTTTGCTCGTAACTCTGAAAACATGTAAACAGTTCCCAATTGGCTGGTGCAGATGAAGAAGGGATTATGGGATAAATTAAAGATGATCATTTGGCTATTTTCTACCAGCGTATTAATGTATGCAAATGATCTCTGACTGTAGACAAAGAGAGTGCATGCTGAGAGGCTACTTTGTCATTCTGCACCTGCTTTGAGCTGCGATTGGCCGTAGGGAATACTCAGGAAGATGTATTTCTCTGTTGCTGTTTAGCATCTTGTGTTTTGGACTTGTGTTTGACAAGGTTGAAGTTTGTCTCTCTCTGGAAGCCTGTCTCACAGAAATGAGTTTATCTGACATCAACCAGTGGATGCAAAGACCTAGATGACGGTGTGCTCCGAGAACAGATTTTGGAGAATTCTATGACTCATTTAAATTGCTTTGCAAATAAGAACTTTAACCTGTAATTTATCGTTCATTGCAAGAATCGGAGAGATTTTGACTAGTGGTTTAAAGTTTTAGGTTAAAACTATTCCAATATCAGCCAGTTCTCACTGTTTTTGTGTGACATGGTCTTTGAATGGCAAGCAGGGGATCGGTGGGTGGGCCGTCTGGTACTGAGACTCATGTCATGTATCTGACATGAAATCTGACAATTAGAAAAATAATGTGTTTTAAATCACACTTACTGCGTTGAGAAACCCCAGGATTTCAAATGAACTGCTATTATTACATGTCATTCTGAAATGACTGCAGGAGAATTTTTGCTTTTGTCGGAAATCCAATTTTTTACTGTCTCTCTCACACGCTCACACACACAAATTCTCATAATAATCCAGACGCCAAGCTCCTTTTTTTTAAACATTTCTTTCTCATTTAAATCCATCCATCACAAAAGTGTCCCTTCTCTCCACACACTCTTCTTTCCTTGTCTTTCACACATAATGATTTCCCTCTCTCATCGATGATGTGTGACTCCGCTAAGGGTTTTCCTCTCTCCCGTGTCACACACACACACACATGCACGTGGCACAGGCCTCATTTTCACCCCGTCTGCAGGACGGACGGGTGTTGAAGTGTCTGATAAGTGCGTGTGATTTAGGGCGAGGCGCTCGTACAGAGACGAGACCCGTTTCGATCCATCTGGTTGTGCCGTCACCAGAGACTCCCGGATCAGATCCATATATCACCAAATTATGAAATAATGTAGAAATGAATTCACACAAAGCGCAAGGCTTGTTTTAACCAGGAACGTCGCTGTGTGGTGGGAAGCAATAAATCACATGCTTTCATGTTTATCTGATAGTAATAGATGAAAATTTGGTCACGAGACTTGACGTCTGGTTAGGTTTAAGGAGGAAAAGGATGTGACTAAATCTTGCTCATTGAAATGGCAGTTGAATTGGTTTCGTAAAGCCACATTGTTCACCCGATGTGATGCTCCTGGGTCTTACGTCTTCATAAGTGCAACCTGTGTCCTCTGGTTTGGTTAATATAACGCTACAGTGGTTGTGTGTCTGTGTGTGTGCGCGCAGGTGAGTAATTTCATGGCGAGGACCACGGTATTGATCTGAGACCCGGGGCCTGCTCAATGTTTAATGTGCTCTTTCTGTACTGCCACGATCCAGCATTAAATATTAAGGCTTCTACCCTGACCGCTAGTGTAAATACGACAGACAGGGTTGAGTGCTCCTGGGGTCGCGGGGTCACCGGCCCCAACGGCCGATGGGTGAGTGATGCGATGGTTGCCGTGGTGAAGGTTACACCTCTGCTGTCACAGAAGCACCCGGCGAGATGAACAACCTTATTTGCACGGCTTTATTTAAGGGCTCTCAGGAGCAGAGTTCTCTCTCTTATTGCGCCGTGTTTCTTCAGGTTGTGGGATGTCACCTTGGATTTAATACATGGAATGAGCGAGTGTTCCTGGAAAGGTTTGTTTACTTGCTGCACAGATTATAGGGATTTCCTGTAAGTATTCTTTTGAAGGTGAGGGCAGGCTTTTGAAATAGACATGGGTGACCGCAAAGATTTTGAAAAAGTAAAACGAACAATGAAGATAAATCTCTCTTATGCTATTTTATATTATGAATATAAATATTGATAATATAAGTTAAGATATTATTAACAGTTTTATTTTCTACATTTTTGCTGTCACACCATATACCCACATATTTTTCAGCCAAAGTTCACCCAAAAATGAGAATTCTGTCTTCACGTGTTTATGCTATTGCTGTTCCAAAACAATATTACATTTTCGTTCATTTGGCAGTTGGGTTTCACGGTACCTGTGCTACGGTAGCATCACGATGCTAGCTTCAAAATACCCGCGATGACCTATTTTTAATGGTTGTATCGTAGTACCTTAAGTCATAAAGATATAAATAACTAGATGCCGCATTAGCATCTGTTTCTATGGGCTGCTATACGTAGGTCGTCCGCTGTATTGGAACGGTGCGAGCCGGTCCGTTAACAACACTCAAAATCAAGCTGACTCTATATGATTATGAAAACATATTTATTGTTGTGTAAACTCAAACATTATGTCTGCTACACTAACACAGACAACAACGAAAGGTTATCCCATTTTTCGGGAATTTAAATCCCCATGGTTTTCACAGCAGTGGCTGCGCAGCACAGTGTTGTGGCATTCTAGTCAACTGTGAGTGACGTCAGTGGATCGTTCCAAGATGGCAGTCACGTCTACGTGCCTGGAGCGCTTCAATGCGGCATCTAGTTGTATAGATCTACGCCTTAAGTAATGTTGAATATGTGCATGACGTTCATTTGAACACTAACATCTGCCCTTTGCTGTTTCTCTTTTAAACAAATCCTTGTTTTGAATCACTCTGACGAGATAATTATTCAGTGAGTCATTCATCAAGACACTTGCTTCGTTCTTGAATAAACAGTCCTTTTTATTGAACTGGTTGAATGATTCAGTGACTCGATAAAAAAACTTCCGCCACCTACTGGCCGTTTTAGTTTCATATTAAAAGTAAACCTAACATTTCCTTTTATAAACATTGCTGTATAAATGAAATTTGTCGAAAATAAGAAAAACAGAAAAACACAGAAAAGGTAAAACACAACACATTGCATGGTGTTTATAGAACAAGCAAGATCATTCTAGTAAATAATATCTAATAAAAGCAGTCTCCCGGTGAGCAAGCCAACACGGCCCTGTGGCGAGGAACCCAAACTCCAACGATAAATAAATGGAGAAAAAAAAAACTCGGGAGAAACCAGACTCAGCCGGGAGGGCCAGGTCTCCTCTGACGTGTCACAGCTGCACTCAGTGACTTTGATTAAAAGTTACCGAGTAAATGTTTATGAAGAATAGGGAGAGCTTATTAGTTGTGATTTAGGAAGTTTCATTTGTTGTAATTGTAATTGTTCTCGTGAAACTTGGAAATCTCACGTGAATAGAGTCCGCATCGATCCAGGAAGTCAAATATACATATCTAATAGGGAAAATCGGCCGACTTTTATTGAAAATAATATATTAAAGTTTTTAAATATCATTTTTTAGGTCATCACAGAGGGCCTAGAGGGCCCTGAGTGTTTGCTACTTCTACAGTATTTGCAACAATTTATCCAATTACTTTAGTTAATACTACAAAATATTGTAGTGTACAGTATAATAGTGTAATATAGTAAATATAGGCCCTGCTTCACAGACAAGGTTTAGCTTAAGCCAGGACAATGCCTCAGTTGGATAAGGATATTTGAGTCACTTTTATAAAAATGCTTCAGAAAGAAACATTACCTATGTGCATCTTTAGACAAAACAATAGCACTGACATATTTTACGATATGTTAGGGCAAGTCATTTTCAGTTGAGACAGCTCAAACATTCATTTAAGTCTGTGACTAGCCTTAAACCTTGTCTGTGAAATCGGGCCATAAAATGTTTCATTTAGATCTGTGTATTAAGGAAATTTGGTTTATTTTGAAGATTTTATTTATGAACATGGCACAGCATGTTTTATTTTATTTTCCCGACAGGTGATATTTAAATAATTGGCTGAAAATCTGGCCCATTGCTGTAACTATCGGATCTTATTTTAAGAAGTAAGGTGGAATAAAGAGAAAAGACAGCTGAAAACAGAAAACGACCTTTTGTGTGATGATAGAGCGAAAAGAGTCACAGGGTGTAAATGAGATTGACTTGTAATCCCCCCCCCTCTCTCTCTGTGTGTGTGTGTGTGTGTGTCTCTTTGACTCACTTCTTTGTACCTTTGCGATCTCCATTTTGTTGGCATTTTACATCCTAACAAGATTCCCTGATCTCATTGCGCTATTTATGCTAATGTATTATCGGTCCCATGTTGCATATTAATGAGCTCGAAGCTGACAAAACCTCTAAAAGCACTAAACTCTGAACTTGCTGCCCCCTGATGCACAAGCACACACATAGCTGTATGATTTCTCTAGTGGAGGATGTATCTCCAGGGGAACTGATGTACAGAGGTCCCTCTCCTCAGAGACACCAGCTCCCTGCGGTGCTGTTCAGAGAAATTAAATTATTTTGTGTGTTTAATAACACTGCCTAGCCACAACATGTGTCGACGGACATTAGTGTGAGTCCAGACTTTTGATATGGCCAACAATCACACTTTGCTCCACCCACATCTGTCTCTGATTGGCTCGTACTGTCCGCTTTTTCCAGTTATGTCACATTTGATGACATGATGGATTATTGTGTTCTTGTCATTGCCAGCAGTGGATTATCAATCATTATGATCAATAATAATGTAATCAATTAGCATGACCTCAGTGTGGTAATGAAGTTTGTTTCTCATAACAGGTTTTATTGCCGATGTGTTGAAGTTGCTGAAATAAAGCTATGATATATTGTTGTAGCCTATAGTTATGCAGCATATAAACATATATACAGCCGTAGAAAAAAATACCATTTCAAAATTATTTTCAGTTTTTCTAAATGTACTATTTATAGGTATATGTACAATTTGGATAAAAGCGTCTGTCAAATGAATAAATGTAATGTAAATGTAGGTATGTGTTTAGGTAAAATGATCATTTTAGTTTTATTCTGTGAACTACTAACAATATTTCATATTTTGCATTTATTTGTAGAAAATGGAGAAACCGCTCAAAATAACAGAAAATATGCTCTGTATTTTATTCAGACCTCAAATACGGCAAAGAAAACAAGTTCATATTCACTTTTAAGCAATACAACAGTAATATTTTACATGTATTTATTTGAGCACACACTGGACTGGAATGGCCACAAAACATCTAGAAATGCTTATTAAATGAAAATTTGGAACTGTCTGAAGGCGTATATAAAGAGAGAACGTTTTTACAGTTTTTAATAGATTTTTTATAGTCGGTTTTTATATTTGTTTCATCCCTCATCAGATCTTTTCACAATACGTTAGTTTGTGTGTGCTGGGGTTTATTGTAAAGTATATTTTAATAAAGTACTGCTGGCGAGGTAATGTTTTAAAGCGTCTTTCTGTCAGAATGAGCTCTACAGTTGTTGACAGTGATGGATTGTATAGAGTTTAACTCTGTCATTAGCACCAGAGTATCTTTCAAGCAAGTGCATGTATCACATCACAACAATATAACTCATAATGACCTAAATGTACTTATAGGTGCACAATTCACAAATAATTTTATATAGCCGTTACAGTGACTCTGTTCTAGTAAGCTTTCTTACTTTCTTCATAGACAACTTCCTTTGAAGGCAGTATCCTGACTTGAATGGAATTCATAAGGGACTGAATTAGAATGCTATACTGTACGTAGACAACAGCACATACTTAATCACAAGTAGCACTAGCACATATGAATATGGAGTGGTGCAGTATTTTTGTAGCCCAACCCGGAAGTTAGCGTCGCGCTGGTTCCTTTGCCTTTGCATTTTTCCCATAGACTTTTGGAAGATCGCAAAAATTAAGCTCTGTGATTTACAAAGATTTATGATACTCACAAGTTTTGTCTATCAAGAAAATCTTTACAAATTAACACAACATTTGTTACTTTTGAAGCCTAAATACAATCGGCAGAAGTAAAAAGCTAACACGAGGCTATAAACAGACTACACCAAGGTCGCTCGGTATCAACGCACCACCACCAAACCTCCGACAAATTTTTCAAACATTATTAATAACGTGTTCCCTGGTAAGTAATTACTCCGTGAATGAATCCCCATCCACGTTTTTAGAAATTTGTGCCCATGTTGCATTATTTGTGATATTCATATGCGCGATGACATCTAACGTCCCCGCCAAAGCATTTTAGCAACTTATTTGCAACAACCATTTTTAAGACACAATATGGCTTTAAAAAATCATGTCATAGATTAAAACGTGAAAATATATAGAGGTTTTGTTAATCACAGATTAACAAAGACGATTCACCAACCCATTCAAAAAACCCATAGACTTTGGGACGATGAAACCGGAAATTCTAAAATGCTAACTCACTTTCGAGGTTTGCATACAAAAATACGTCATCTCTGAGGTACTGCATCCTTCAAATACATTTGTAACCAAAGATGGATGATATTGGATTAGTAGGCTACTATATTTTTAATTCCCGTTTCACTCACTGCATAGATTTAAAAATATGGGTTTATAACAATGCAGTCTGGGATTGGTTTATACGCTATGAAAAAAATAATTTTGCCCAAACAGGGTATCCTATAAGTCTGAATCATGTTGCAATATGTGTCCTGTTTACAACAGCTTTCATTTCTCTTAACAAGATGTCTAAAATGTGGTTAGCTACTCTAGTCACCTCACTAGAGTTTGGAACAGAGCCCATGTGTCGTAACTGAGTGAAAGTGCCTTTGAAATGGATTGGTGGTGTTTGGGGAAGTTAAGTGGGCATTACCGTCTCAACATCAGCAGCTGCTGACTTGTGGATGAAAACTTTATGAGCGTTATTGATGCCTTCCTCGCGACGGCTTGACAATGCGCTTTATGATTCATACGAGTGAATATGTGTTTTCTTGATCAGCCGACGGTGAATGATTGGTGGCTGGGAGGAGACTGTCACGTTATCATAGAATTATACATCATGTTAGAAATCCATCAGCAGGAAGTCAGAGCGATTGTCGTCTGCCCTTCCTCATCCCTTTCTTTTTTCTCTCCATCAACATCTCTTTTTTTCTTTGCATGACATGAAGTCAGAATTTTCATTTAGGTCCGTACTTTCAAGTTGAGTGATTGAGAGTCGAGGGATAGAGAAAGCGGTGGAATATGACAGTTTGCTTTGGGTTCATAGTGTGTCAGATTGTGTTTGGAGAAGAGAGTCGAAATTCTTCATCTTTTCTCTCCAGTGACATAAGTCCTTACTTATTACCCTCTCAAACTGACAGGCGCAGCTCCGAGCGCAACTGGACTGGGACGCAATTAAGTCGTAATGCGTCATACACGTGTGTGTTTGTGTTGTGTGTGTGTGTGTGTGTGTGTGTGTGTGTGTGCGTGACAGACCCGGAGGGAAGGGTAGAAGGAGAATGGCTGTAGGTGGGAGTAAAAGCAGGATGTAGATCTGTTTACACTGATGTGGTTTGACTCCAGAAACTTGTGCTTTACTTCAATGATGTCATAGTGCAGTAACCCCCTACAGCGCAACACAAGTGAAGTGGACAGCACTACTGTTTAGTTCCCTCTCCAGTGCCCTTGTTGTGCAAAATAAAGACTCATGCATGCAAAACATGGACACTTAAAAGGATACTACATCAAAATAAAAGTCCTGTCATGTCATTCAAAATCCGTATGACTATATTTTGTTTGTGGAAAACTGTCTCAGTGGTTTTGTGTTCATACAATGGAAGTCAATGGGGTCCATTATTGTTTCGTCGCTAACATTCTTCAAAATATCTTCTTTCGTGTTCTGCAGAAGAAAGCGAGCCATACAGGTTTTGAATGACAAGGGTGGTGAGAAAATTGATGAAAAATGTTCATTTTTATTTGAAGTGTCCCTTTAAAAGTTACATAATGCTAGATTTGGAGCAAAGCATGATTTGGCTCATTTAAAGTGATAGTTCACCTGAAAATGAAAGTTCTGTCATCATTTAACCTGAATGACTTTTTTTCTTCCGCAGAACATAAAAGAAGATATTTGGAAGAAAGTTGGTTACGGAACAGCGTTGGCACCCATTCACTTCTACTGTATGGACACAAAACCAATGCAAGTGAATGGGTGCTGGTTAACGACATTCTTTAAAATATCTTCTTTAGTCAAAGTCAGTCTAGAAAGTCTAGAAAGTCTAGAAAGTCAAACAGGTTTGAAATGATAAAGCATGAGTAAACGACAGAATTTTAATTTTTTGGTGAACTATCCTTTTTTACACTTTACTGTAAATGTGGTACAGCTGATCCCCACATACAATATGTATACATATAGAAATCTTTTATATTCATTTGGTGATGTGTTTTTATTTTGCTTCAGCACTGATGGTGGAATCAGGTCCCAGTCCGTGTTTTCTATCGTTTTCAACCGTCTTATCTTTGTTTTGTGGAGGGTGTGTATGTGGATAATTCTTTCAGGTGGTCAAAGATATCCCCTTCGATAAGGCTGACAATAGCTGACCGCTTAAAGGACACAAACAGCTTATCCTACATCTCGTCTTCAGAAGTGCAGGGCATTGTGGGTGATCTAGAACAGCTCTCTCGGAATCTGTGAAGGGTGTAACTGTTCTCTAGTGCACTGTGTTCTAATAAAGTTTCCTCTGTACTTTGTCTCTGCTCAAGTGTGTGTTTAGCAGACTCAAACATACAGAATATCTGATACATTTCTTTTCTTGTGTTGTTTACAGAAACGCTGATGGACACCCGGACGGCCACAGCGGAGCTCGGGTGGACGGCGTACCCTTCTTCAGGGGTGAGTGTGCATTTGTCCGAGGAACTGAACTGAACTGCTCACACTACATTAAAACTAACCACAAGTACTTTAGTTTTAGAAAAGTACACCGCCTTCTATTGACCCTTCTGCAAGCGCTTTGTGGAGAGAACGACATTAAATGCCTTCATATTACCTCTGAAATCCGCCATCAAATATGTTTGTTCCGCAGGTGCTGTTATTAGATTGTCTGAACGGTGAAATTAAGCAGTCAATGTCACGCTCGCACACTCAACTCTTTCTCTCCACGCCGAAGGGCATAAAGTGACACCCTTGCGGCACAATCACAGTACGCATTACACTCGGCGGTTCAGAGCAACTTAATGACATAATGGGTCCACTTAAGGTAAAAAAGCACCTCTGAATACATCTTAATGTGGTCCGGAGGAGAGCGCGAACGCTGTAATGACAGCCGCAGCACTGTTGAACCTGCCCAGAAATACAGAGGTTTGGGTTGAGTTTGACAGACTGTGTTTGATGTGATTTTGGGCTGTTTTCACTGCAGAGAAAGAGAGAGAGAGAGAGAGAGAGAGAGAGAGAGATATGAGGAAAAAGGTATTGTATAGGGTGATTTTGCAGATATAATGATGTCACATTCAAACACATACATTTGTGCACAAGCACTCTTTTATCTTTTTTTTTCTTTTGTAATTGGTTGTGATTTGGGGTTATTGTATGTAGAGTTAATATCAATGAGGAGAAATATTACAATTACAATATTACAATTTACTGAATACAACTGACGCCCCCTTTCTCTCTCCATCTAACCCCCTTCTCTCACACCATCCATTCATTTGACCAGCTGTGGTTTATAATTAATAATGAAAGTATCCACAGATGGTCAATGCGGACCACACGTGCGCACACCCACATAGGCATATGACACAAACGTCTGACAGTGATGGAAAGGAAGTCAAGTGAGAGGAAATCCATTAGCTCATCAGATGTCCTACTACAGACAACCACCCATTCTCTCTGATTTTTACTGATGCTCACTGTTTTTATGCTATCACGGTTGTTTTATATATGATAAAACAGTCACTCTGAACATTTATCAACATATGATTGATTTGTACAGCACAGGTTTACTAGAAATGCATGAGTTCTAAAACTTTAATGAATTCAGTCAAAAATTGAAGGAAGTCAAGAATAGAATGCAGTTGTAACTGTTGTTTTATCATTTTTTTTGTGCTTTTTTAACGTGGCTGAGTCAGGATGTTTCGATTTTGTCCCATACCCCTGCTGAAAAAACAACAGAAAGCATCACAGAAATTCTAATGCTTTCCATTAAAATACCATTATGAACCACTAGCTTTTTCCATTAAAGGATTACACAATTCCTTTCTGTAGTGTTTTGGGAATGATCACAATAGGATTTAATGGTGTTCTATTGGTTCCCATCTGCCAGATAACATCCCACCGAAAGAATCCATTACGTACCAGTAGAGACCAATATCGTTTCCATTAAATTCAAAACAACTCCCATTATAACCATTAAAGTGATATTTCACCCACAAAAAAAATTCTCACGTCATTTACTTTCTTCAAAATATCTTCTTTTGTGTTCTGCGGAGGAAAGAAAGTCATAAAGGTTTGAAATGACAAGAGGATGAGTAAATGATGAGAGAATTTTTATTATTGGCGGCCGATACGTCGGTGCATCCCTAGTTATTGTTTCGCTGAATGGAGGTATTTATATAAGACCCTGAGAACTCAAGCCTCTTTTTCTTAAATGTTTTCTTCCCTCCCTCCTCGTATCCTCATTTTTCCTCTTCGTCTGCTTTCTCAAGGGTCACACGAGGAGCTTGAACCCTGCTCGTCCTTCACACGCACTGTTGACTGCTTTCAACATTTATTCTCACCGTTTGACAATATCTCACAGCTGCCCCCTTCAACATGCACACGCATTTCCATTAGCCCCGCTTCTTTTAACTTAAAGAAATCCCTAAAACCCCCTCTTTCTTTGCCGATCCTGCTAAAAAAGCGCACACACACAAAGCAATCGTTCCTAGCACACTATCCCTTCTGTCTCAGCAATTATCCTTCACGCCTGCTTGCCACATCTCTCACCCAGAGGTCAGAGGTCAGCTGCTTCTTCAGCAGCCCATATTTAATTCATTGTCTCAGTCTTTATGTGTGTGCGCACATGTGCGTGTATATAATGTTCCCAAGAGACTTTGAGACGGGCTCTTGACCGTATTAATTACGTGCACACACATGTAAGGCCGCCCATAGCATGATTTCAAAGCAAGCGGTATAAATCAAAGTCTTATGTTTAGTTTTAGGAACAAATACGTGTTTTTTTTAGAATGTATGCATGTATGTTTGTGGGGGTTCAGGTGATTCGGACACAATGTTGATGTATTGGGCTGTGCCTTGTGAGAGACTTTTAGACTTAAATTGAGCAGCTGACCCACAATGCAACAGGAACAGTGTTGTTAGATATTTATTGTGTCATAATAGCATCATCACTATTTGAGCTGAGAAACACAGACAAACACAATAGATGTTAATGCCAGTTTAAAATCATTTCACACTCCCACACACAGTTAAGGGTTTATAAAGTTCTGTGTTTCTCTGTCTCTAAGCATCATCTGTTCCTTACACTGACTCTGGTCTTGACCAGCTGAGACTGGGTTGTATGTTTGTGTTAGATTATAAGAGACTTTAATTGAAGTGTGCTGTTTTGCTTGTGTTTTTCTGAAAGCGGCAACGCCTCTTCAGAACACTAAAGAGAGACGTTGACCATCATTCTGTCTTCTCTGTGCTCTTCACATGCTCTGTTTCATCTTATCTCTCTCTCTCTCTCCTCTCTCTCTCTCTCTCTCTCGCTCTCTCTTTCTCTCCTTCATTATCTGCAGCTGTGTAGTTGTCGTGCAACTACTGTTGCTGTCATTCTTGTCACTAAACGGCCGCCAGCAATGGACTCGATCACACTTTTACTTGTATCTTCCTCTCTGTCCTCGCTCTCTCTCCTTTTCCTCCCTGTTTCTTTCTCTTTTTCTGCCTCTTTCTCTCTGTGTGTATCTTCCAAATGCATGTCGTCTTCACACTGGTATAGCTTTAAACCTTAAGACAGTTAAAAGCTGTGGCATAGAATACACTCTTAAAAATAAAGGTGCTTAAAAGGTTCTTCACAGTGATGCCATAGAAGAACTATATTTGTTTCCACAAAGAACCATCTCTTTCTTACCTTTTCATAATCTGAAGACATTTTTTTGCCGCAAATAACCTTTTGTGAAACATCTTCGGATGTTAAAGGTTCTTTATGGAACCATTTAGACAAAAAAGGTTCTTCTATGGAATCGCAGAACCTTTTGAAGCACCAGCGAAAACCAACGCACACTGGGAGAGGAAGGCTCGACAGGCGTTAGGGTCTCCGTCATACACCGGAGGACTGTTGGCGTGAGGCTCAGCCTCTAGACAGAGTCCTCGTGCGGCGAGGGGTGCGCGAGAGTCCACGGCGTCTCGGCGGAGCTCGTCGAGCCGGTGATGTAGATCAGCAACTTGGGCCGTGAGAACTTCGACATCTTGTGAGGTGGCATTCAGCCGTGACGCCTGGTTGCCAAGCATAGCTCCCTGCTGCTGAAGCGCGTTGCGTAGATGATCCGCGCCCGCTGAGTCTGGTGAGTGGTCAGACCGTTCTGTCATGATACAGAAACGGTAGACTCAGATGCGGGTGAAACAAAACACTTTATTGCAATCAATGAAGACAACGTAAAAATGTCCGTCGTGCCACCGGCGGAAGATTGTCACGGGAGGGTGCTCGGTCCGGTGTGAAGATCCTCAATGAAGAGACGCGGCACCCGTGAAGCAGGAGCCGCCGAGCGTGACTGGACGGTGGATGGTGGTGGGAGAGGTCTGGGTCCAGGAGCGCTGCGGGACAGAGAGCAAGGACTAACAAAAATAGGCAAACAGGAGACAAAGTAAAATGGCTTCGAGGTGCCACAAAAACGAGAAAACGAGACGAGCAAGACTAGACTAGGACTAAGACAAAATAGGCTTCTTCGGTACTAGACACGCTAGCACCGGGGCAGTCAGAAAAGACAATTGTAACAAGTACGGTCTGACACCAGACGAGAGGACGAAAAGGGATAAATAGGAAGGTCTACAAATAAGGAATAAGCTACAGGTGTGAAGAAAACACAAGAACAGGGGTGAGTACTAATTAGAAAAGAAGCAACGGGTGAGAGTGATGAGAGCCGGTGAGTGGGGAACTCCTGACAGGGAAACACGAGGGCGGGGCGAATGACAGCACGGACACGGAGAGCTGTCAAACGGCACTCCACATGTTCGACAAAACAAAACAAAACACAAACCACCAAGCCTACAGACAGAGCCGGATCGCAACAATAGACGAGAGAGTGCGTCAGGCTTGACGTTCTTAGAGCCTGGCCGGTATGAGAGGGAGAAGTTGAACCGACCGAAAAAGAGTGCCCACCGGGCTTGGCGTGAGCTCAACCTCTTGGCTGAACGGACATATTCAAGATTCTTATGATCCGTCCAGACCAAGAAGGGCTGCGCTGCTCCCTCCAACCAATGGCGCCACTCACCCAAAGCCAGTCGAACCGCCAGAAGCTCTCGGTTACCGATATCATAGTTTCGTTCAGCGGGGCTAAGACGGTGGGAGTAGTAGGCACACTGGTGCACCTTCTCATCTCCACAAGAGCGCTGAGACAAAACCGCGCCTATCCCGACATCTGAGGCATCGACCTCGACAATGAACTGTTGTTCTGGGTCTGGAAAACAAAGCACAGGAGCAGAGACAAAACGGGACTTGAGATTGTCAAAGGCTACCTGAGCTTGAGGATTCCATCTGAACAAAACCTTGGTGGAGGTCAATGCTGTGAGCGGAGCGGCGATCTGGCCGAAACCCCGGATGAATCGCCGATAAAAGTTGGCGAACCCCAGGAACCGCTGAAGAGCCTTGCGAGAGTCGGGAATGGGCCACTCGGCGACAGCCTTGATCTTAGACGAGTCAGGTTCAATCCCCCTGGGGGATAAGACATGGCCAAGGAACGAAACAGTATCGGCATGGAACTTGCACTTCTCTACCTTGATAAATAGTTGATTCTCTAACAATCGCTGGAGAACCTCACGCACGTGTCGGGAATGTTCCTGGAGAGAGCAGGAAAAGATTAGAATGTCATCCAGGTTAACAAAGACAAATCGATTGATCATGTCGCTCAACACGGCGTTTATGAGGCCCTGGAAGACGGCAGGGGCATTAGTCAAACCAAACGGGAGAACCAAATACTCATAATGTCCCGAAGGTGTGTTAAAGGCCGTCTTCCACTCGTCCCCCTCATGGATACGGACCAGGTGATATGCGTTACGGAGGTCTAACTTGGTAAAGACCCGAGCTCCCTGCAAAAGTTCGAAGGCAGTTGACATGAGTGGTAAGGGGTACTTGTTCTTAACCGTAATCTCATTCAAACCTCGGTAGTCAATACAGGGACGCAGGGAACCATCTCTCTTCTGTACGAAGAAGAAACCGGCCCCAGCCGGTGAGGAGGAGTGTCGAATGAGCCTAGCTTGGAGAGATTCATTAATATATTCGTCCATGGCCTCTCTTTCAGGACAAGACAGGGAGTAAAGACGACCCTTGGGCGGAGAAGTGCCTGGGAGAAGATCTATGGCACAGTCGTAGGGGCGATGCGGAGGTAGAGAGGTGGCTCGTGACTTGCTGAACACGGTGTGAAGGTCGTGGTACTCCTCCGGGACCCCGGTCAAATCGAAGGCAGTAACCTGTAACACAGAAGGCACAGAGACAGAAGAAGGGGCAGAACCAAGACAAGATGCATGACAAAAAGAGCTCCAGGCCAAAACAGAATTATTAACCCAATCAACGTGAGGATTATGTTGTGACAACCAAGGATGCCCTGAAATGATGGGAGTATTGGGGGAATCGAGGATGTACAACATAATGCTCTCACAATGATTTCCAGAAAGGTAAAGTCTTACGTGAGGGGTGACGTGAGTAATAGTGCAAAAGGGATGCCCCGCGAGCGTCAGGACCGAGACCAGCAGAGAAAGGGGTGTGGCCGGAATCCCCCATCGACGAGCTGTGGTGCGATCGATGAAGTTTCCTTCAGCGCCGGAGTCGACGAGGGCACGGCCTTGGTGAGAACTGCCCTCGTGCATCAGCCGGAAGGGTAACAACGTGCGGTGCAACGGGGGTGAAACATCAATGGCACCCACCCGGATTCCCCGGACTACTGACGGGCTCGCCCTTTTAACGGACACGACATCACCTGGTGGTCGGGCTTGCCGCAGTAAAAGCAGAGACCCTCTATGACACGCTGTTGTTTCTGAGCCGGAGTGAGACGTGATCGACCCAGTTGCATCGGTTCCTCCAGCGGCGTCGGGGCGGAAGGAGACTTGGGAGGATCGAACTCATGTGATCGCCAGGAGGTGGGTGAAGGACGGCGGCGGCGACGAACAGAGATTCGGTTTTCAATCCGCAGACATAGATTAGTGAGAGCTTCCATGTCCCGCGGTGCCTCCAAGGCAGCGATCTCGTCGGCGATAGTATTATTGAGACCGTCCAAAAAGCGCGCACGAAGCGCTCCCTCGTTCCACTCGCAGGCGGCCGCCAGCGTCTGGAATCTGATCGAGTAATCCGTAACAGAGCTCCGTCCCTGGGAAAGACGAGAGAGCTGGGCGGCCGCCTCGTCCCCTCGAACCGACCGATCGAACAGAGACGCCATCTCGGTGCGAAAGGTTGCAAAAGACCGGCAACACAGGGCTTGGTTCTCCCAGATGGAAATACCCCACTCTCGAGCGTGCCCAGAAAGTAGTGTGAGGACGTAAGCAATTCTTGTCTCATCCGTGGCATAACGTCGCGGCTGCAGAGCGAAAACCAACGCACACTGGGAGAGGAAGGCTCGACAGGCGTTAGGGTCTCCGTCATACACTGGAGGACTGTTGGCGTGAGGCTCAGCCTCTAGAGAGAGTCCTCGTGCGGCGAGGGGTGCGCGAGAGTCCACGGCGTCTCGGCGGAGCTCGTCGAGCCGGTGATGTAGATCAGCAACTTGGGCCGTGAGAACTTCGACATCTTGTGAGGTGGCATTCAGCCGTGACGCCTGGTGGCCAAGCATAGCTCCCTGCTGCTGAAGCGCGTTGCGTAGATGGTCCGCGCCCGCTGAGTCTGGTGAGTGGTCAGACCGTTCTGTCATGATACAGAAACGGTAGACTCAGATGCGGGTGAAACAAAACACTTTATTGTAATTAATGAAGACAACGTAAAAATGTCCGTCGTGCCACCGGTTGAAGATTGTCATGGGAGGGTGCTCGGTCCGGTGTTAAGATCCTCAATGAAGAGACGCGGCACCCGTGAAGCAGGAGCCGCCGAGCGTTACTGGACTGTGTATGTGTGGTGGGAGAGGTCTGGGTCCAGGAGCGCTGCGGGACAGAGAGCAAGGACTAACAAAAATAGGCAAAACAGGAGACAAAGTAAAATGGCTTCGAGGAGCCACAAAAAACGGGAAAACGAGACGAGCAAGACTATGACTAGGACTAAGACAAATAGGCTTCTACGGTACTAGACACGCTAGCACTGGGGCAGTCAGAAAAGACAATTGTAACAAGTACGGTCTGACACCAGATGAGAGGACGAAAGAGGATAAATAGGAAGGTCTACAAAATAAGGAATAAGCTACAGGTGTGAAGAAAACACAAGAACAGGGGTGAGTACTAATTAGAAAAGGAGCTACGGGTGAGAGTGATGAGAGCCGGTGAGTGGGGAAATCCTGACAGGGAAACACGAGGGCGGGGCGAATGACGCAGACACCGGACACGTGGAGAGCTGTCAAACGGTACTCCACATGTTCGACAAAACAAAACACAAACCACGCAAGACACAGACCCCAAGAGGCCGGGATCGCAACACATGAGTTCTAAAACTTTAATGAATTCAGTCAAAAATTGAAGGAAGTCAAGAATAGAATGCAGTTGTAACTGTTGTTTTATCATTTTTTTTGTGCTTTTTTAACGTGGCTGAGTCAGGATGTTTCGATTTTGTCCCATACCCCTGCTGAAAAAACAACAGAAAGCATCACAGAAATTCTAATGCTTTCCATTAAAATACCATTATGAACCACTAGCTTTTTCCATTAAAGGATTACACAATTCCTTTTTGTAGTGTTTTGGGAATGATCACAATAGGATTTAATGGTGTTCTATTGGTTCCCATCTGCCAGATAACATCCCACCGAAAGAATCCATTACGTACCAGTAGAGACCAATATCGTTTCCATTAAATTCAAAACAACTCCCATTATAACCATTAAAGTGATATTTCACCCACAAAAAAAATTCTCACGTCATTTACTTTCTTCAAAATATCTTCTTTTGTGTTCTTCGGAGGAAAGAAAGTCATAAAGGTTTGAAATGACAAGAGGATGAGTAAATGATGAGAGAATTTTTATTATTGGCGGCCGATACGTCGGTGCATCCCTAGTTATTGTTTCGCTGAATGGAGGTATTTATATAAGACCCTGAGAACTCAAGCCTCTTTTTCTTAAATGTTTTCTTCCCTCCCTCCTCGTATCCTCATTTTTCCTCTTCGTCTGCTTTCTCAAGGGTCACACGAGGAGCTTGAACCCTGCTCGTCCTTCACACGCACTGTTGACTGCTTTCAACATTTATTCTCACCGTTTGACAATATCTCACAGCTGCCCCCTTCAACATGCACACGCATTTCCATTAGCCCCCCTTCTTTTAACGTAAAGAAATCCCTAAAATCCCCTCTTTCTTTGCCGATCCTGCTAAAAAAGCGCACACACACAAAGCAATCGTTCCTAGCACACTATCCCTTCTGTCTCAGCAATTATCCTTCACGCCTGCTTGCCACATCTCTCACCCAGAGGTCAGAGGTCAGCTGCTTCTTCAGCAGCCCATATTTAATTCATTGTCTCAGTCTTTATGTGTGTGCGCACATGTGCGTGTATATAATGTTCCCAAGAGACTTTGAGACGGGCTCTTGACCGTATTAATTACGTGCACACACATGTAAGGCCGCCCATAGCATGATTTCAAAGCAAGCGGTATAAATCAAAGTCTTATGTTTAGTTTTAGGAACAAATACGTGTTTTTTTTAGAATGTATGCATGTATGTTTGTGGGGGTTCAGGTGATTCGGACACAATGTTGATGTATTGGGCTGTGCCTTGTGAGAGACTTTTAGACTTAAATTGAGCAGCTGACCCACAATGCAACAGGAACAGTGTTGTTAGATATTTATTGTGTCATAATAGCATCATCACTATTTGAGCTGAGAAACACAGACAAACACAATAGATGTTAATGCCAGTTTAAAATCATTTCACACTCCCACACACAGTTAAGGGTTTATAAAGTTCTGTGTTTCTCTGTCTCTAAGCATCATCTGTTCCTTACACTGACTCTGTTCTTGACCAGCTGAGACTGGGTTGTATGTTTGTGTTAGATTATAAGAGACTTTAATTGAAGTGTGCTGTTTTGCTTGTGTTTTTCTGAAAGCGGCAACGCCTCTTCAGAACACTAAAGAGAGACGTTGACCATCATTCTGTCTTCTCTGTGCTCTTCACATGCTCTGTTTCATCTTATCTACCTCTCTCTCTCTCTCTCTCTCTCTCTCTCTCTCTCTCGCTCTCTCTTTCTCTCCTTCATTATCTGCAGCTGTGTAGTTGTCCTGCAACTACTGTTGCTGTCATTCTTGTCACTAAACGGCCGCCAGCAATGGACTCGATCACACTTTTACTTGTATCTTCCTCTCTTTCCTCGCTCTCTCTCCTTTTCCTCCCTGTTTCTTTCTCTTTTTCTGCCTCTTTCTCTCTGTGTGTATCTTCCAAATGCATGTCGTCTTCACACTGGTATAGCTTTAAACCTTAAGACAGTTAAAAGTTGTGGCATAGAATACACTCTTAAAAATAAAGGTGCTTAAAAGGTTCTTCACAGTGATGTCATAGAAGAACTATATTTGTTTCCACAAAGAACCATCTCTTTCTTACCTTTTCATAATCTGAAGACATTTTTTTGCCGCAAATAACCTTTTGTGAAACATCTTCGGATGTTAAAGGTTCTTTATGGAACCATTTAGACAAAAAAGGTTCTTCTATGGAATCGCAGAACCTTTTGAAGCACCTTTATTTTTAAGAGTGTGCAATAGATTATAATGGAATAGAATGTTAAAAAGAATATTTAACCTCTTGAGACACACTAGTTCGTGGGCTGTATTGACATCACTTTCTTTAACGTTGTTTACAATGACTAAATAGATTAATGTCTAAAACTATTAACAAGATTCACAAACTATACATCGTTTGAAAGGTATAACGTTTTAAACATTACTGTCATTATATGGTCTCCGTTTTGCGATTTAGATGCTTCAGCAACAATTATATAGTAATTTGTGATGTGCAAATAACAACAGGCAGAATAAAAATGGGACTGCATACCTTTGTTTATTTATAACGATCGCGAGTTAAATCAAAAGTCAATGAAAACCGTCTAGTGAAATACATCCAATGGCTTTTTTTAGAATATGAAATGGAATTTTGAGTGGAATATTGAAAATAATGCAGAATAAAATATAGAATAGAATTGTAAATGTAGCTGGATACACCATCTGTATGTTTCCCAAACATTTGAGAAGTGAAGTCCAGGCATTGAATTTGAATTTTAAATGTAATTTTTTAATAGAATTTTGACTATAAGTTGTTAAGTTTAATAGAATTTTGACTACTACACAAGACTAGACTAGACTAGACTAGACTAGAATAGGATAGAATAGAATAGACTTGTCAATGTAGCTGCAGACACCATCTGTCTGTTTCCCAAACATTTGAGAAGTTAAGTCCAGGCATTGAATTTGACTAGACTAGAATAAAATTTTGATTAGACTAGACTAGAATAGAATTTTGACTATACTAGACTAGACTAGAATAGAATTTTGACTAGACTAGACTTGTCAATGTAGCTACAGACACCATCTGTCTGTTTCCCAAACATTTGAGAAGTTAAGTCCAGGCATTGAATTTGAATTTTAAATGTATTTTTTATAGAATTTTGACTATACTACACAAGACTAGACTAGACTAGACTAGATTAGACTAGAATTTTGACTAGACTAGACTAGAATAGAATTTTGACTAGACTAGACTAGACTAGACTAGAATAGAATAGAATTTTGACTAGACTAGACTAGAATAGAATTTTGACTAGACTAGACTAGAATAGAATTTTGACTATACTACACAAGACTAGACTAGACTAGACTAGACTAGACTAGAATTTTGACTAGACTAGACTAGAATAGAATTTTGACTAGACTAGAATAGAATAGAATTTTGACTAGACTAGAATAGAATTTTGACTAGAGTAGACTAGACTAGAATTTTGACTAGACTAGACTAGAATAGAATTTTGACTAGACTAGACTAGACTAGACTAGAATAGAATTTTGACTAGACTAGACTAGAATAGAATTTTGACTTGACTAGACTAGACTAGACTAGACTAGAATAGAATAGAATTTTGACTTGACTTGACTAGACTAGACTAGACTAGAATATAATTTTGACTAGACTAGACTAGACTAGACTTGTCAATGTAGCTGCAGACACCATCTGTCTGTTTCCCAAACATTTGAGAAGGTAAGTCCAGGCATTGAATCTGAATTTTAAATGTATTTTTTAAAGAATTTTGACTATACTACGCAAGACTAGACTAGACTAGACTAGAATATAATTTTGACTAGACTAGACTAGAATAGAATTTTGACTAGACTAGACTTGACTAGAATAGAATTTTGACTAGACTAGACTAGACTAGAATTGTCAATGTAGCTGCAGACACCATCCGTCTGTTTCCCAAACATTTGAGAAGTGAAGTCCAGGCATTTATTGATGTCTAAGAGCAGATATTGTACAGACACTGCATATTTCCTTAGAGACGCCTGCATTCTCTTTTATAATGAAATCTGTCTGCAAAAAAAAAAACAGTAAAGAATGATAAAAAGAGAATCTGTCTGATGGTCGAAATATATTTCATCTGTGTTTCTGAGGGTCTCTCCCCTCTCCTAGAGAAATCAGTGTTGCTAAGATGAAATGTAAATGAAATACAGCTCCTCCAATTGACTTCTCATTTAAAAAACATATCGTATTTGTTTCTTTCAGCCATCGTAGTTAGGTTTTACGCGAGCATGAGCGTTTTCCACACCCTCTCAGCCCTTTAGAATCAAACAGACTGTTTTTGCTGCCGTACTTGTACGATTTCTTTATGTAAATGACCTTAAGACTGGAAACCTCTTCTGGTGTGAAGTGATTAACAACGCCTCCGTCGAGCTGCTGAATTTTGCTTATGTGTTGATGTGTAAATGTGGGCGGTCAAAGGGTTAATGGTTGAAGTGCCTCGAATTGTGATGGTATAACCGAGACTGTTTCTGATTGACCTATATTGATTTAAATTGCATTTCTAGATTAGATTTTTATAATATTACATTCAGATTTCTGAAGAAAATGATGTGGTTAAAGGTAAAGCATCCTTCAGGATGCTGGAGTGTTTTGGGTGGTGGGATGTCAATGTCAGTGGTCAAGTGGTTGACGACTCCCTAGCAACCACCCATAACACCCTAGCGACAGAATAAAACCATGTAGAAAGCCTTAGCAGCTGCGTAGCAATGCCTTGCAATGTCCTAGCATTGAGATTGTGTGCTTTATAAAATGTACAGATGCTGTGTTGAAGTATTTAAAGGAACACACAGTGTGTTAAGTGTGTTATAGTATTGGCCTGGGTCATGTATAGCAAGTACCCACATCTATTTATTCCCTACCTGTGTTTTGCAATAAGTCACCTGTATATTAAGTGCTGTTCTCCATAGTTCCAACACAAGCGCTACCCAAAGTGCACACATATCTCACCTCCAGGCACAATATGTGTGTTTTAAAGTGTGTTTTCTCAGTGTTAAGTGCTCTGGGACACTTAGGAAGCCATATGGATGAGAGTATGCGTGTTTGTAAGGTCTGCCAGCAATGGACTTGTAAGCCGTTTTGATTTAACACTCAGTGACGTGTGGTGGAGTGGACAGGCTTTCCTCTCCCATCTCCTGTTGAGGTGTGTGTGTGAAAGTGGACATTTCAAGCCGTGCAGCGTTTTAGCCCTCAAAAACGGCAGACTATGAATGTAGACTAGAATATCTGGCCTTTTCTCTTGTATATTTAATGTCCTCATCTTTTTTAAACTTATAGCAAAAGCGCTATATAAATACATTGATTAGCTGAGGCCTCTTTGAGGAGTTGATGTAATCCAATGCATGTCCCTAAAACAAGTTTTTTAACAGTTTAAATCTAGTTTTAATGTCTTTGGCTTTGCAAAGCCGTACTTTTCCATGCCTGCATGACAGTTTGCATTGTTTCAGTTGTGAGTAAGTCTGAATAGAACCAGGCCAGCAATTTCTGAAGACGCACATTTAAAGGGATAGTTTGCTCCCCCTCCCCAAAAAACCTGTGATTTACTCATCCTCTTGTCATTTCAAACCTGTATGACTTTCTTTTGTCTACAGAACACAAAAGAAGATATTTTGAAGAATGTTGATAACCAAACAATGCTGGTACCCATTCACATCTATTGTATGGACAGACAAGTAATGGAAGTCAACGGGTACCGCCGTTGTTCGGTTACCAACATTCTTTGAAGCATCTTCTTTTGTGTTCTGCAGAAGAAAGAAAGTCATACAGGTTTGAAATGACAAGAGGATGAGTCAATTGTGACAGAATTTACATTTTTGGGTGAACTATTCCTATAACAATGTTGGTTTAAAACCCCACAAATAACAATTGGTAAGAAGATGTGACCAGGAATTCATTTTTGCTTTTAGAGAATTTTAGAGATTTGCATTTTTCTGTCAGTGACCACCACAAAACATTTGATGTAAACAAACAAATTAAAGCCAAAATCACCGGTATAGTACTCATTGTGCAACTAGGGCTTTGGCATACTTTTATTTTGGGTGTGCCGGATGCTTCTAGACTAGAGAGAATCGGATGTGTGGCCAGGGGGTAGATGCTTTCCAGAAGGATTTGGCCTAATGTAGTGAGGTTACCACAGGGGTGTGTCTTGAGGTTTGGATGCTTTTAAATGCTCCGGAATTGAAAATGATGTAGGGTACCTCAAGAGCTTCAACCCCAACTGTTAATGTGCATTTGACTTGCCATTTAGAGATCGAATTGCAACATGCCGTCTGCATAACTCAAGCTCACACATTAAAGGTCCATTGTATGAAAATGTATGAAACACATACACAAACACACAGTGAACTTTGAACTCTCTAATGAAAGGAAAAAGCTTTGATTTGCATGATAGCATCTAGGATGTTTGTAACGGTGAAGGCACAAACATTTGGTTATCTGGCTTCAATGGTTGACCATCTGGATATTTTTATTCTGTGTGTAATAGAGAACCCGGGATGGGGGTAAATTTTGATGTGGATAATAGTGACTACAAAATAATGCTTGGCAAAATTTCTTGTGATCATAATATGCAAACATAGCACCATGTTAATCCTTTTATACAGTTTTATGTGTGATTTGAACTTTTGTACACATTTTCAGAGATTTTTGTTTGTTTGTTTTTTATTTGAAGAGAAACTAGTTGCCCGCTGTAGTGAAATCGATGCATAAAAGGGTTAAATAAAAAATTGAGATGTGTAGGCAGCTGGTCTGTAAATCTAGAGATAAATACAATAGTGTTGTATTTCTGTTGTTTACAACATAATTTGGAGCTTTAAGATCTTGATTTTTAAGGTAATTGGCATTTTATTAAATTAGTCATGTTTTTATTTTTTCTGTGTAATCTACTTTGCGCTTTTCATTTTAGGGAACAAAAGATTACGGATGAATGCTTACTTTCTAGTTTTTTTTTAAATACCAGCTGATCGTAGACAGAAACATGGTGCATCTATAATTTCATTTTAAAGTGTCCCCAGCACTGTCACAAAGCTCAGATCCTAGCGAGAAGTATTTTCATGCCTTCCTGGCTGTTATTTTCCATCTGACTTTAATCTGTTAAGTGGAACTGACATCTCCTGTTGGTCTTATTTGCGTATTTGGACGGTCCTGTCTCTTTCTCTCTCTGTAGGATATCACCATGATGAATGGTTATGAGAAGTATCATGTTGGAGTCCTAACAGCAGTAGACGTTGAGTTTTTCCTCACTGTTATGGTTATTAATACAAACATTAAGTGTCTCCGTCTCAATCTTTTATGAAATGACCAACCAAATATGACACATCTACAGCAATTCAGACAAAATTTTTGATGGATGTTTGTCCAGTGATACTATTGAGAACACGTCTTTCTCTACAAATCTTTAAATAAAACATGAATAGTACTCTGCCCGTGAACAGTGATGTCATAACGTTTTTAGCAGGTGGACTGTAAAGGAATTTCAAGTTTGATTCTTTGCAATGACTGTATCTATGTGTGATTTAATGGATATCAGTATTTGATCCATAATGTGTCCGTTTTCCCCAGGCAGATGGGTTGAAGCGCTCCAGTGCCTCTGCTAACGTTGTTTACTCTCATCTCATGTATGAATTATTCAGCTTCAGAACACTTTTAACACACACACAGGCTGTGGAGCTCAAACATACGCACCCTCACATACAGTGCTATTTAAAGGCTTGTCATAGACGGCAAATGGATGTTTGGATCCTGGAGAGTTCCATTATTATTGATGGATGATGAAATACCTTCGCTTTTCTTGATCTTACTTTTTCTTTGTTTACTTTATTGTTGACTTTGGAAAAGTGGCAGGGATGTTGAAGCTTTTGCGTAGCAGTTAGTGCATTGAGCTGTGATGCTTATATGCTCGATCTGGGTGTGCACCCGTTCCCCCTTTTTATCCTATTTTTTTTGTCTTAAATAGTTTTGCAACTATCCCTATCGATTAAAATACTAGTTTTGACATTTATAAAGAAAATTTGTATTTTGGTGGTTGTTAAGGCAATGCTGTGTGGTTGCTATGGTGATCTGGATGGTTGCTAGGGCATTGCTAGGCGGCTTTTTAGTGACCCAAGTAAAAAGAGCCCATCTTTGATATTCTGCAGCCAGATGCAATAAAGCCCGTCCTGTTTTTGTTTGTTGTTGTTAAGGCAATGCTATGTGGTTGCTATAGTGATATGGGTGGTTGCTAGGGCATTGCTTGGCGTCTTCTTAGTGGCCCAAGTCAAAAGAGCCCATCTTTGATATTCTGCAGCCAGATGCAATAAAGACTTTCCAGTTTTCTTAGCACTTGTCCCTTTGAGGTTTCGTGTTCACTTGTATTTGGATTCTTCAAAGTTGCATTCCTTTAATGCATTATTTGTTCACAGGGCCCTCCATCTTGTAGAGTTTTTAACCATCCACTCGAATGGAAGTGTGGCTAACTCAATCCATGTGCTTAATGTCTGTGTCTGGAGATTAATGTGTTCGGTTGGCAACAGGTCCAGCTCTCGGCCATAACGGTTAGATGTACTTTATTGATCCCTGCGGGGAAATTAACTTGCCAGTGTAACAAGAACTACACGGGATAATGACGTTCTCCAAATGAAATCTGTAAAACCCGAGAATGTCTTTCTACATCTTTCTCCCTGATGTATTTGTGGTCCCTCTCGCGTCTGACCGGACCTGTAAATCCAGGGTATGGAAGCAGGCGGCTTTAGTTGAGATCCGCGCTGATGAAAGTGTGTAGCCTAAAGGTTTATGAGCGTGATTATTATAGTCCAAGCCACAGGCCTTCAAAACAATTTTACTTCTGTCCTACACACCGGACAGTTTTAATGGCTTCATCAACGGTTTATAGACCAAGTCTGAGATTGCGAACGCTCAGATTGCCATTTCTGTCTATCTTTTTCACTCTGTTTATTTGGGTGTGTATTTATGTGTGTGTGTGTGTGTGTGTAGTCGTGTACAGTAGAGTCTGTTGCTCTATATCTGTGTGTGTGTTTTGTGTCTATGTCCTGTTTGTTTTTCTGTGTGTATTTGAAATTGTACTTTTTTATGCTTACAGCATCATCCTAAATTTTGTCTATAATCAAATAATGTTACTTTATTAATGCTTTCGAAAAGTATTATGATTCAAGCAACAGGCTTCATGTCAAAAACATTACTCCAAACCTGCCCGTAGCGGTTGACTGTGGCTATGACTGTGTGTTAGCGTTATATGAGAGACCGTGTCCGTGCATTCGTGCTTGTGATTTTATGTGCAAATCTCTGATGGTATAACACAGTTGGTGATGTGATATATGAGGTGGCGCTGGGCTCTGTCTGCTGTAGCCGGTGGCATGAGTCCGCTTGAGTGATTGTGGTCATTTCAGCAGACAGAGAGACAAGCGTCCCCAGATCAGGGCGGGGGACTGGGCCTTCGTCCCGCTGTATTAATGGCAGCGAGGGGCCGGCTTGGACTGGTCCATCTAATACAGATAAATCATCATTACAGAGGTGTGGGGGTGGGGGGTTGCTTTGGCAGGGGCTTTCATTTGTGCCCGGAATCTCTGTAAACTCATTTATCATGCCAGCTATGTAACACCGCTTCCCCAAAACACACACACCAGTCCCATCTCTCTCTTCTTTGCACCCCCTGCCCCTTCCTTCTCTCCACAGCGATGCCTTCCAGCTCCACTATGTCTCTACTGCCAATGATACAAACCCTGTTCCTTTTGCAGTCAATGATTCCTTTACGGCATGTCTGCAACACGCTATTATGTGGTGGCCATTTCATATGAATGTAGACAACGTGAAACATGCAAAAACATACAAATATATATAAATAAATATATAGTCCGATGTGAATATACATACTATATATCAAGCTTTTATGTGTAATTGTATGTTTTGCATGTTTGACATAAATATAAATGTGTGTGTGTGTGTAATATTTATACTGCCATATTTATATTATATTTTATATAAACATACAATTGCACATAAAACTATATATATAATATGTATATATGTATACATGAAGAGTTTGGTTGCAAAATGAGATGAGAAAAAAAATAATGTTTTTTATTATGTTATCATGTTTTTCTTGTTTTATTGTGTTAGTTAGCTGTATTTTTGTTAGTTATTATGACTTAAATCAAAACAAAGCAACTGCAGTTTGATTGATATTAATTGGAATGCACAATAAAAAACATTGCTTTAAAAAAAATTCAAAAATCGAGTTCTCATTTTGGAACCAAACTCTTCATATATAAACACACACACGTGCACACGCACGTGCACACACACATGTATACATATATATATACACTGTAAAAAGGTATACAATCCACAGAACTAACTACAACACGATTTAAACATCGACGAGAACAAGGAAACACAGGTCAAAAACATCCACGGGAAACAGGTTGGGAACTAGCGATACGAAACTTACAACTAGACCAGACAAAGAGTACAGAATACATATAGTGTCCAGTTGATGAGGTTCAGGTGAAAGTCATTAGAATTCGGGTGAGCGGGAAAGTGTGTAGTGAGGTGAAAGCGCTGATGCAGGGGGCGTGGTCGACGGAGAAGACGTGACCGTCACAGTACCCCCCTCCCGCAGGCGCATCCTCGCGCCTAAACGAACAAACCGGGGAGGGGAGGTGGGGGTTCAGGAGGTGGACGAGGGATGGGCGAAAGGAAGGTGGCAAGGTATAGTCCATGGGACTGGGGGTGTAGATGGTGGAAGAAGCCAGGGGTGAGTCCAGAGGAGGAGGAGCAGGGTGATGATCCAGAGACCAGCCAGGAGGAGGTCCCAGGGCGGAGTCGAGGGAGGGAGGAGCCATGGTGGAGAGCAGACAGATGATATCCTGGGGACGAGTGACGGAGACGACGAGGGAGGAGTCCAGGGTGGAGCCACGCAGGCGGAGAGCCCGGGCGACACCGAAGGTCCAAAGAGTCGAGGCGCAGCTGATGGCTCAGGCGACCGAGGCAAAGACGTGGACTACTGTACTCGCACTCACCACTTTCCCCGACGCGGAATTCACACCCCACTGCCTGGAGGACTCGGTTAATAAAGTCCTCCAGGGGGTATTCATCTGCATCAGGAAGCATAATGAGAGCGAGTAGCTCATCATCCAGTCCAGACAGAAACAAATGGTTACATTCGGGGTCGCTCCAACTCACTAGCCTGCACGCCTCGAAGAAATCCTCCGCATACCTCTCCAGATCCATGCCATTTTGGTAGAGCTGCATAAACTGAGTCTCTGGAGAGGTGATGTCATAGTCCAGGTCTGAAAGAGGGTCAGTGAAGGGCTCTAGGGTGGTGAAGGGGTACGGTGATGTAGATGGTGAAGGAGTGGTCATCGCGGTGTTTGGGTCTGGTCTTCTGTAACAGTACACAGAGAATAGACGATGCCACAGATGGTTGAGTGAAGGTGAATCAATTTAATAACAAAAACAGGAATCAGGAACAAAAAGGGTAATCCACAAAAATATAATCCAGAGGGAAAAGGCGCAAAAATCAAGAACATCCAAAAGGTATACAATCCACAGAACTAACTACAACACGATTTAAACATCTACGAGAACAAGGAAACACGGGTCAAAAACATCCACGGGAAACAGGTTGGGAACTAGCGATACGAAACTTACAACTAGACCAGACAAAGACTACAGAATACAGTGGGGAACATATAGTGTCCGGTTGATGAGGTTCAGGTGAAAGTCATTAGAATTCAGGTGAGCGGGAACGTGTGCAGTGAGGTGAAAGCGCTGATGCAGGGGGCGTGGTCGACGGAGAAGACGTGACCGTCACATATACACATATACTTACATATACATTATGCATATCCATATCCATACAGAGAGAGAGAAATTTTGTTTTTGAATAAATGACAAATTACGCACAATAAGACTATAGTAGGGACACTTATTAAGAAAGTCCCAAAAAATAAAAAAGAGGCCCATTTTGAGTCTATGTTTTACTTAAAGATGGAAAGCAAAAACGATGGGGTGGAATTCTCTCAGCTCCTGACAGTCGCTGTCTCTTAAAATCACCAGAAAGAACAATTGAACCTGATTCAATCAAAAGAGGTGAAATGACAGCATGTATAATTAAACGTGGAGATATGAAATTGCTGTGAAAGTCATGACAGATGTGTCATATAATGAAAATAACATTGTTGAAGAGGCTTTTGATTTGAATTTACTGCCATTACAGCCAGCGTTCCGGCTTTTTATTCAATTTCTCAACGTTATTTATTGAATCGCGAGCTTAGTTTGAATGTTGCATTTATCGTGTACATCTCGTGGGCGCCTGTTCACATAAATCTTACATTTTACAAATATGAATCATGCAGGAGGCATTACTTTAACAGAAGAGTGAGATTAACTTTTGATATGGTTTTGTATTGAGGATGATTTAGTTCTCACGTTTAATTTATCCTGTTCTAAATACTTAATACTAAATACTTACTCACTATTTCAACCACGTTTTGCCATTTTCAGCCTGACACTTGGAAATGACACTTGTTTTGTTTCCAACACCTCACGCTTCGATTTTTCCTCCAAGGTCTGCCACACAAACGCTGATCCATCACTGTTCAGATTAGATTTACTCTGATTCCCCCTTTCCTCTGTTTCTTCTTTCCTAATGTCTGTTTTGGGTTCACACGCACACAAAGACAAACAGCCAACATATACACACATCCAGATACACCCATTTTACAATCTCTAAGACCGCTTGGATCTGAGTGCTTTTCGGCAAGGTTCTGTACGTAAACGACCCTCCAGAGGCCACACTCGCTTACAAAAAACAAACAGCGCCCACACACACCGCACACATATTCTCAGAAGGCTGCAGTGTGTAACTTAGTCCACTCACAAACCCTGTGTTTGTTTCTCTCTCCCTCAGCTGTGCAACCTCAGGGGAATTCTGGGATATTGTAGGATGCTTTATTCGATCAGCTTGCTCTGTTAAAAGGGTGAGATTTTATCCATGGGGCTGTGCGGTTGTGTGCCTGTTGTCCAGGTTTAACGATGAACTGAAAAGGTTCAAGCAGCAAACTGTCACGTTCAGGTCAACATGACCCTACTGTTACCTCACAGCTGTCCACAGATGGGACTGAGATCGCAACAGTCGGACAGCAAAGATGAGTCCTACAGGCTTGACCTGCAACAGGTTGTGTTTGTTTATGTGTGCAGCGTATCTGTATTTTTATTGGTTTGTGGTTTATGTATGTGTGAATGGGCAGTACTTACCCTATCTACAGTATCTTTGGTCATCACATATCGTCATCTTTAGCACGTCTCACAAAACGACGACTTATTGTCAGAAAGTACTACTAAAAAAGTATTGACTTTTGTGTTTATATTTTTTTGCTGCTGCAATAAGTTTGGTTGTACAAAACATTTCAATTTGCTTTTTTGCTATGAAATTGCTTAACTTATTTTGATGAATCAAAGTATTAGCCCATTTAAAATAGTAAGTTGCAAAAACAATCGGCTTTACATTCAGATAAATAAACTGATGTTTAGATAAACCTTAAGAAAAGATGACTTATACTTTATTTGCTCTTGTCTTGAAACTTAGTTCTTCAAAGTTCCTGCATCAGGAGTCTACTGTATACTCGATCTCTCTCTACCTCTCTCTCATGTTTCCGCTTTAACAGGGTAACAGAAGGACAGCCATATACCGCTTTGCTTCCTTCTAATTGTAATTCGACAGTGTATAATCTCAAATTTGTTACGCATCACATTTTATAATATGGTAATGTTGTAATAGTAAGTGGTTGGTCGCTCTTAGGCCCGACAGAAGCAGATGTTAGAAGCTTCCTCGCCCTCCTCAGGTGATTATAGCGAGACAGATTTTGCGATCTGAAACTCCGAGAGACAGTAAAAGTGTCATAAAAAGCTTGATCATTTCGGTGAGGGAGAAGAAAATGAAAGTTTCAACACGATTAAGTGTTTAAAAGCTTTTAGAGGGTTTTTTGGATGAGTGAAATGGGGTTTGGAGAAATTTCTGGGAACTCGATTTGTATCAATATTTTATGAAAGTCGGAGGTCTAGCCACGGTTCCACTCTGATAGCATCAAATGAACCGGCGGGGATATTTCTCAACTTTATTCCACAAGCACCTCCTGCCATTTGAATGCGTTATTTTACACCAATGACCTGAAATCGGAAAGTCAGCTTTGTCTGCTGATGTGTACGTTGCTGTATATGATATATTCATGTTCTTCGTTCTGTGATGGGAATTTTGATTCATTCACGTGATTTGACTCTTTTGAATCGATTCGAAAATAAAAACAAGTCTTATTATGTTACACTTCATGTATCATTCTTTTTACTCTATTTATTATCGTTTTGTAAATCTTCTGGGCTTGAATGCTTGGCTTTTTTATGAAGCTATAGACAAAAATAATTTCAGTCATTTCAATTATAAATCGTTTTCATCAGTTCTTTCACAAGTTTGTGCTAAAAACCTGTTGTTTTCTTTTCTAGTGGGAGGAAGTTAGCGGCTACGATGAGAACCTGAACACCATCAGAACATACCAGGTGTGCAACGTCTTTGAATCCAACCAGAACAACTGGCTGCTCACCACTTTCATCGCCCGTCGCGGCGCTCAGCGCATCTACGTGGAGATGCGGTTTACCGTACGGGACTGCAGCAGCATCCCGCGGGTCCCGGGGTCGTGTAAGGAGACCTTCAACCTCTACTACTATGAGACGGACTCTGTCATTGCCACCAAGGGAACGGCGTTCTGGATGGAGGCCCCGTATTTAAAGGTGGACACCATTGCGGCGGACGAGAGCTTTTCCCAGGTGGATTTCGGCGGCAGGCTGATGAAAGTGAACACGGAGGTGAGAAGTTTCGGGCCGCTGTCCAAAAATGGCTTTTACCTGGCGTTTCAGGACTATGGGGCGTGCATGTCCTTGCTGTCCGTGCGTGTGTTTTATAAGAAATGTCCCAGCGTGGTGCAGAACTTTGCCATATTTCCTGAGACCATGACGGGGGCGGAAAGCACCTCGCTGGTGATCGCTCGTGGAATGTGCATCCCGAACTCTGAGGAAGTGGACGTGCCGATAAAGTTGTACTGTAATGGCGATGGAGACTGGATGGTTCCGATTGGAAGCTGCACCTGCAAGGCCGGGTTCGAGCCGGACAATGGGAACATCTGTCGAGGTAAGTTTTTTTTTTAACTATTTTAACTGGTCTATCTCTACAGGCACAGCTGAGTCATGTTAGACAAACCAACACAAAATGCCCAGTAAAAAATAAACCAGTCTGGAAATTTAAGATGCTCAGTTCACATTTTACACTGTTTTTGCTGGTTTTCTGGTCTGTCTTATGGAAAAGCAGCTATGCTATTCGGCATTTTATCTAATCAATAATATCTGCTGGTTATGACGGGAGAGGATTTTGAGCAGCAGAATTTTTCGGTTTGACTAGATTACCTCAGGATTGTTAATGCAAAGTGTCTTTATGGCACTGCAAGTTGAGAACGAGAGAGAAACCCGGTGAAACCGAGAAATGGGTTTGAGTAAAAAAACAGACATCTTGATTTTAAAATTGTTGTAATAATCGCAGTGGTCTCCACACAGCTATATGGATTGACCACTATTCTGAAAGTAGTGTGCGTTTAAACATTATCAACAATTATTTGTTAATGGTTACAGACCTGCACTGAGGTGTCTGAGGCCATTCAGAATGCGGTCACACGCGCACAAACATGTTTGTTTTCATGAGGCCTTGACCTAGCATTTGGTCCCCACAATGGAGGCTCCACCTCTACACTTGTTTTTCTATCACTATAATGATGAACTTCTGTTGTGTTTATAGTGCAATAGTACCATTTTTAACCCATCTCTCCTAAGGTTAACCCTGAAACCATTTTGACATTTTTAGTAAGACGTTATTAAGTATGTTCATTAAGCCATATTGCTCATAGGGACCATTGCTTGTAGGTATCACTATCCCATGTGTCCTTACACACCCACACTTTTTTGGTTCAGCTCTCTGTTCATGCACACATGCATATATATACAGGTATATATACATACATTATATAGTCACACACACACACACACATACACATATGTCACCCTGCCTGCAAAATCCAAGGTAAAATCTCATAATCTAATTCTGAGATAAAGATAAACTAAGATGATTTCAAGCATTAATTTCGCTCTGATTTCAAATCTTTGATGTGGCCTTACTCAGTCAATATTAAAGATTTCTTGGTGTACTTTACATTATGTAGGATGATTTTATATAAAAAACAGTAAATTACAAAAAATACTTTTTCACAGGCAGGGTCACATACTGTAAACAGTCATATTCTTCTCTCAAGGTCTGTGATTGGTCACTTCAGTTTTCACTCAAGGCCAGTGCCATATCGGCTCCCTCAGGACCAAACATGTTGAGAAGTGATAAGCTTGAATGACAGCCACCTGTCTCGATCAATAAACAGATAGGACTCTTGGCTTCAGCTTTACTACCCATTGGTGTGGGAGGGCTAACTTTGAGGACCATGTTTGCCCCCCCACACACACAATGGTGGCAGTGCATTGGCATCCTCGGGCAAGGTCTTCTTATCAACTGAGAGACACTCATGATGTCCAGGCATTTTTTTGGGTCGTTTGGTTTCTATTTTTATTGTAGGCTATCGCTTGGGTAGCTCCATCTAGAGTGAAATTTCATTGGTCCAAAATCAGGCATGAGTTATTTATGCATATTTTATTTATGTTGCTTGAAAGGCAATATTCAAATGAACTCAACAAAGTTAAATAATCACACATACTGATGAAATGTACCTTGAATGCACTGTTCAAACTTTGGATAATAGCGTCTGCCAAATGCATTCATGTTAAAGGTGGGATTTTTAGGAGGATCTACTGACAGAAATGCAATATAATATACAAAACTATTTCTTCAGAGGTGTATAAAGACCATTAGAAGTTTCTAATACCTTAGAATAAGCTATTTCTATCTACATATAGAGTGGGCCTACATACATTGAATTCGCCGCCATGTTTTGTACAGTAGCCCTAAATGGACAAACAACTCTACAAAGCGCGTTTCCTCTTCCTCTCCCTCTACCCTGCGGTACGTACAGTAGTTCGGTTGTCCCTGACTTAAAAAAAAAGTTTACTAACTTACTCCTAACTGCTATCTTGCTGTCAGATCAAATGCCTTTAAGAGCGTTGCTGTTTACTGTTAGCTAGCTCTGCCCTCAAACGTGCTGTGCAATGCAAGCACGAAATGCTTAGCTTTATCATATCTTAGACCACGCAAATAATAATGCAAATGAATAAAATAAGCGAAGACGACACAAGTATATACAAGCAGCGCACTGGTTCCAGATAAACAATGACTCTCAAAACTGCTCCGTTACACAGCTAATATTACAACAACAACATATTTTGGTTCTTTCAAACAGAAAAAACAATGTTACTCACATACTGATCCGAATCAAAGCAACCTCCTCGGGAGAGATTTTTAGACGATCTTTCTCTACAACGTCTCTCTGCTGGAAAGTATCTCCATAGAGTATCGCTGCTAAAAGCCATTGGACCGCGGGTCCTGACGCTTCTCTGCTGGGAAGTCTTTATAATATTAGCGCAGGTCCTAGCTCCTGCCTGACTTTTATCCTTCTTTTTATACTTAAAACCCACAGACCTTTTATTTATGTAATATAATAAGACATCGCTCTTTCTACAGTCTTTCTAATTCTGCCCGCATGATCTCTTCCCTGCGTCAACATGAGAAGACACGCTGTCTCAGCCGACAACATCTTTTTGTACTGCGGTGGCCACCGTCGTGTTTGGACTGAGATATTGGTTGCAATTCTCAAACTCACTGCTAGTGGTTGCTATAAATCCCACTCTAGGCCTTTAAATCGCCAGAATCATCCTAAACTGTGCTGGAACCACAAAAATGTGAAGATCGTTGCGGTTGGTTAGAAAAGAGTTCTAGAACGCTCAGTGATCTGGGAGATAAAATTGTCATGAATCTTGAAGATTAAAGAATATCACGTTTTCTTTTTCTTGTTGGTGTTAGCGTATAGCGTTCTGCCTGTTACATGTGGCCGCGGTTATTAAAAGCCACTGTGTTAGCGGATTAGCGATTTTGCACACAGCAAGTCACCACTAATTACGGATGCTTTGATCTGTGAGTTCCCATAAAGGCTTTTGATAGAGTAATATACTGCATTCTCAACATACACACACACACACACACACACACACACACACATTGTATGCTTGTAAAGTTTCCATAAATTCCTCAGGGTTGAATTTACCGGCGCACACATCCTGGGATAATAAGGACCCTGTAATGTTCATTAGTCTACTTTTGTTTATGACCGTCTGGATCCAAACTGTTCCACCCCTTCTGGTTTTCTTGTTATTTCATTGGTTGATTTGGATCTGAAGAGGGTGATTAGAGGTTGATTAGAGTAATTGCTCTTCGGGTTTGAACGTGTCTCAGCTATTATCAATATGCCTTAAAGGATGTGTGGCTTTAGTCTGTGTCTTTAGCTTTCTGGCTTTGTTAAAATGGAATACTAGTGTACTACTCACTACATACTGCATAGCATGCACTTAAAAATAGCATGTTAAATGGGAAATTTGAAATAGTAATATCCTACATTGTTGCTATAGGGACTCATGATGTTTGTCAAAGCCGTGTCCAGTTGTCATATAAATACAAATATTGAATACGATCATTTTATTGAATTTAAATGGACTCTAGTGGACATTTGATGTGCACTGTGTTTATAGGCTTTTTTGGGGTAATATATTAGCTCATGTGTTTATTCAACGGGACTCACTGCATGCACATAACATACACACAAAAATGTTTTGGGTAAAAAATGGACAAACCCAACCGTTGGGTTAAATAAACCCAGCAAATGGCTATATTCGACCCAACAATGAGTTAAAACAATCTAGCACAGGTTAATTTATATCCCAACGGTTGGGTTAGTCCATTTTTTACCCAACGCTGGATTGAAATAACCCAATATTTATTCGAGTCTACTGTAGAAAAACTAATAGTATGGTAGCATGCGATACCAAACACAGCCAAGATGTTATTTGTCTGTCTCTGTTTATCTCTTTCTTTCCTTCACTCACTTTCTTCCACTTACTCTATCTATCTAGCACACAGCTTGGGTTTGTTATTTTGACCCGGCTTGGAGGGAGTCCGAATAATCACTGTGTGGATGTGTCTGCATATCTGTGTATGTGTATGTGTGTGTGTCTGAGTAAGATTGTATCTCGCACTCGGGGTGAGAGATGATGCCTGTCACCCGAAGTAAAATCAGCATATTAATAAAATAACCTTTCCCATTAGCCACAGCACCCACGCGCCTCCACGGAGCGGCCATGTTGGCTCAGCTCGCTCCTCTGGGTTTCTGTAAAAGTAATTGGGGTTGCTGCAACTGGGCTGGGTGGAGCCAGAATGAAGGATGGTGCAGTGCTGGGTGTGTATTCTGCCGGCGTGTGTTCCCGAGACTCTGACAAGAGAGGTGAAAGGTCAGACAACCCCTCACAGACTGTGGAATTGAGCAGAGATGCACTCGCTGCAAGAGCTGTCTGAACTGACACACACTTGAAGAGAAGACAGCTCTATACAAACACACAGACACACACATATCCTTCTCTGCACACACACGCACACAGACATAGACTGTAAATATATATGCATACACAAAAAGCATAGCAATACATACCCACACATACGTAAGCAAGGCTTCGTGCAAGTACGGTATACATACACTCACTGTTATATAAACACACACCTACAGCTCGGTATAAATTCCCACATGTACCCCGCGATGTACAGCAAAATCGGCAGTGTTAAAAAAGGTCAAATGAACACTCACAGTGTATATATAATCCACACTCTCACAGTGTGGATTATATATACACTGTGAGAGTTGATTTGACATTTTTTAACACTGCCGATTTTGCTGTACATCGCGAAAACTGACACAGACAAACAAAGCGTGGATCTACATTCTCTCTTTCTCTCCTAACACACTCTTTTAGCCTCTTACTGTCAATTTAATTTAAAGTAGCGCTGTCAAATCGATAAGTCGCGATTAAGGTGATGTTTGTGTTTATAATATACGTGTGTGGCGTATATTAATTTGTATATATAAATACACACCACACACACACACACACACGCACACACACACACACACACACGCACACACACACACACATACATAAACACAAACATTTATTTTGGAATCAATTCATTGCGATTAATCAAAAATACAATATCTCATTAACAGGACACAATTTAATACAACACAATGCAAACAATTAAGTGGTATGAAAAACGTCTTGGTTACGGATGTAACCTCAGTTCCCTGATGGAGGGAACGAGACGTTGTGTCGAACCGACAGATGGGGTTCGCTCTTGAGAACCTATCAACTTCTGACTAGTTTAGAAAAGGCCAATGAAATTGGAGAATGAAATTTGTATGCCGGACTCCGCCCCCGGATATCCGGGTATAAAAGGGAGACGGCATGCTGCATTCATTCACCTTTGTTCTGAGGAGCCTGAGACCTCTCGCGACTGCTGCAGCGGGCAGCACGCGTTGTGGCATAAGGGACACAACGTCTCGTTCCCTCCATCAGGGAACTGAGGTTACATCCGTAACGAAGACGTTCCCTTTCTGTCGGTCTCTCAACGTTGTGTCGAACCGACAGATGGGGTTCCCATGGAAAACGCCACGACGCTGTGCCCTGTCACAATCTCTAGCGAAGCGACGGTGCTACTGCTAAATTGTAACCTACCAGTGGATAGGTAGGGGGTCCCAGAGCTTTTCATGAAAGGTGGGAAGGCCCCTGCCTTCGGCCTCACAGGCGGCGGCCTTGTTTCTCTAACAGTGAGAAGCCGCTTGGTACCGTAAGGCCACTGGGTAAGCGCTACTTCCTCAAATGGGGGACGCGCTAAATAGACCACTTCCTACCGTAAGGAGGAGCTTTAGTGGAGATACCAACATGGTTTTGCCGTTTAGGGGAGAACTCATGGGAAAAATGTGCGGACTGAAGTAGTTTACCGCGAGGTGGAGGTCCACCTAGGGAAGGTCATGGGTTACCAAGGTGGGAACCAATCATGAGGATTCATCAGACGGAACCGCCCTGCTGGGGGGTTACAATGTCCGGTAGAACTAGGTCCGGTTAGAGCTATGTTGTGGATAACTCAGTTGGTACCCGGCCTAAGGGGCAGGGCTGCTCTGCCCAGCCCGCCCACAGGAGGTGCTTGCTTAGTGATGGATGGAGTGCCTGTTCTTCACCCAGTGGGGAAAGAAGGGAGGCTAAATTAGTACGCTGACCCACCTAGAAGAAATGGGGGAAGGTACTGTCATAGGCGTACACCCTACCCTAGCTGATACCGGTTTTACGCGGAGGTTGTAGGACCTCGCAAAGGTGTTGGGTGTAGCCCAACCCGCAGCTCTGCAGATGTCTGCCAGAGAGGCGCCTCGAGCCAGTGCCCACGAGGAGGCTATACTCTGTGTGGAGTTAGCTCTCACTGCCAGTGGGCACGGGCGATCTTAGGACAGGTACGCCGTAGTGACGGCGTCCATGATCCAGTGCGCCAATCTCTGTTTGAGACAGCCCTCCCCTTTTGCTGATCTCCAAAACAGACAAAGAGCTGCTCAGAGCTCCTGCGGCTCTGCTTGCGGTCCAAGTAGAGGCGCAATGCGCATACTGGACACAACACGGATGGGGTTGGGTCTTCCTCCCCGGTGGGGAGCGCCTGTAAGTTCACCACCTGGTGTCTAGGGGGAGTGGTGGGAACTTTGGGCACGTAGCCTGGCCGGAGTCTCAGGATAGCGTGAGAATCACCGGTCCCGAGTTCTAGACAATCTGTGGACATGGAGAATGTCCACGTCTTCATCGTGAGGTGAGAAAGAGCGGCATCTCCGAGGGGCTCGAAGGGGGGCCTCTTGAAGCCCGCCCAGACCGCATCAAGGTCGCAAGAGGGTACGGAGCGCAGACGAGGCGGTAGCCTTCTCGCGCCCCTTAGGAACTAAATGATCAGGTTGTCCTAGAGATTTACCAGCAACTGGGTCGTGATGAGCGGCAATGGCGGCTACATACATGTTCAGTGTGGAAGGGGAGAGATTACTCTTGAGTCTCTGGAAGGACAGCACGTTCCCGATCGAGCAACTCCGCGGGTCTTCTCTTCGAGAAGAGCACCAGGATGAGAAGAGGCACCACTTATAGGCGTATAGCCGCCTAGTGGCCAGGGCCCTAGCCTGAGTGATGGTCCACTTTACACAGTAAAGCACTGTTTTACAACTTTCTTTATACTGGGTTCCCATGCAGTCCAGTCTGGAACTATAGGTTCTCTGTCGACTGCAAATATTTAATATTAATATTTTGTTAATGTCCATCACAAGATTAATTGTTAACATATTTATGTGCTTGTTTTTATTGTAGATTTAAATAAGTGGTTTTTAATCCTGGTCCCGGGGACTCAAATCACTGTATATTTGCCTTGTCTCTCATTCAACAAACCTGATTCACCTCATCAGCTTGTTATCAGAAAGATTCATGAACACAACTGAGGACTGTCAGATACAGCAGACATGCAAAATGTGCAACACCCCTGGACCAGGAATCACTGAAATACGTTGTAGATTATTATTTAATCTTTGCATTGAAACCTGTTGTTCTGTTTAAAAGGTTGAACAAAACGTATAAAAATCAATAATGAAATGATTCAGAAGTGCACCATTTGGTGCGGTTTGTTTCAAAATGATGTGGCCTGTTGAATAGAGGCATGCTATTACTTTTTCATCAGGTTGTAAAGTTAGAGTCATATCTAGGGACCAGAATATCACCACTTCGAAAGAACACCCTAGCAAGAACAGTACCCTGGGACCTCCCCACACACCATAACTGACACGATCGTGGAAGAGAACCCAAATGCAGGCAGGTGGTAGTGAAGGGGTTAAACAAGGATTTAATAACAAGGGACAAAGTACAGAACAAAGGAAATACCCACGAGGGGGTGTCAAANTAACTAGAACGAACAAAACTACAAAACTAGAACAGAACACTTCCCATGATGGGGCAAAAGTAAATAATAATACAAAAACTCGACACAACGTCACAAAACAAAAACACGGCAGGGTAAAAACACACGAACCTCACAGAGCACGGACAAGGCTAGGGACGGGACCGGGAACACTGAATTCAAGCACAAGCACAAGCACAAGCACAAGCACAAGCACAAGCACAATGAAACATGAGGGCATTATATAGGGGAATACAAACGAGGGATAATGACACAGGGCAGGTGAGGGTAATGAAACACGGACGGGAAGCAATACGTGAAACGAGAGGGGCGGGGCTAATGACGAGACACTGGAGAGAAAAGGACAATTGTCAAAAGGACAATACAGGTGCTGGTCATATAATTAGAATATCATCAAAAAGTTGATTTATTTCACTAATTCCATTCAAAAAGTGAAACTTGTATATTATATTCATTCATTACACACAGACTGATATATTTCAAATGTTTATTTCTTTTAATTTGATGATTATGGAGATGCAGATTTCATTTTCCAACAGGACTTGGCACCTGCACACAGTGCCAAAGCTACCAGTACCTGGTTTAAGGACCATGGTATCCCTGTTCTTAATTGGCCAGCAAACTCGCCTGCCCTTAACCCCATAGAAAATCTATGGGGTATTGTGAAGAGGAAGATGCGATATGCCAGACCCAACAATGCAGAAGAGCTGAAGGCCACTATCAGAGCAACCTGGTCTCTCATAACACCTGAGCAGTGCCACAGACTGATCGACTCCATGCCACGCCGCATTGCTGCAGTAATTCAGGCAAAAGGAGCCCCAACTAAGTATTGAGTGCTGTACATGCTCATACTTTTCATGTTCATACTTTTCAGTTGGCCAAGATTTCTAAGAATCCTTTCTTTGTATTGGTCTTAAATAATATTCTAAATTTCTGAGATACTGAATTTGGGATTTTCATTAGTTGTCAGTTATAATCATCAAATTAAAAGAAATAAACATTTGAAATATATCAGTCTGTGTGTAATGAATGAATATAATATACAAGTTTCACTTTTTGAATGGAATTAGTGAAATAAATCAACTTTTTGATGATATTCTAATTATATGACCAGCACCTGTAATATGTTTCTCTCCACACATAACCAAAGGCTTTGTCATGGCTCTGCCTCAGGACCAGGAAATCCAAGACTAGGTGAGGCAGAACCATGACACTAACATCGTGGCAATGAGTTCTGCACTAGAAATCACTTGTATTTTCCTCAGAAAATGTAAAACTGTGCTTTCATTATTTAAAGAGTGATATGTGTGGCCTGCAGACAGGAGGTGTGTTTGAGTTGGGTTGATGATATACAGCTCCTCTGATGCTGCTGTTACAGTCTGACGGTGTACAGGGGAACAGAGCAAATCAGATGGAAGGACAAAAATGAATAAAAGTAGGAAGAAATGAATTCCATTTCCTTTAGAAGTAATCAGCATTGGGCAGTGTATATGAGGACAGCTGCCCCAAGGCATGCTGGGAGATCTGTGATCATAAGAGAAGAGATAAACCTGAAGTCTGCCTCAGTCTGTCGTCCCCTGTCTATCTTCCCCTTTGTCTGTCTGTCTGTCTTCCCATCTATCTTTCAGTATGTCTATGTTTATCTTGCCCTCCATCTTTCTGTACGTCTATTAGTCAATCTTCTCTATCTGTCTGTCTGTCTGTCTTCCCCTCTATCTGTCTGTCTCTTTAACTGTCAGTCTGCCTGGCTATCTACTAGTGAGACTAGCTCCACCCATTAGGTTCCGGTACTATTGGTACTACTGTGCTAGGTACCCTTACGAAAGGGTCCCAAAAAAGTGGTACGGTACGGTTCGCTATTTTGGTACCATTCACAGTGGAAACTGAAAAAATTGCATACCGTAGTGAACCGTACTGAACTGTACCACTCAGTGGAAACGAGGCAAAAAAAGGTTCTTCACAGCAATGTCATAGAAGAACCATTTTTGGTTCCACAAAAAGCCAAACCTTTCAGCCAAAGGTTCTTTAAAAAAAACTTATTTTTTCTAAATTTTTTGTAATCTAAAGAACCTTTTTCCATGACAAAGAACCCTTTTGTGGAACAGAAAGGTTCCTTTAGATGTTAAAGGTTCTTTATGGAACATAAGGTTCTTCTATGGCATCGAAGAACCCTTTGGAAGAGTGCACTTGTCTGTCTTTCTATTGTTCTGTCTGTCTGTCCTATATATCTTTGTGTCTGTCTATATACCTAACTGTCTCTCTGCATATCTCTGCATCTGTCTATTGTTTTTTCTGTCTGTCTGTCTACTTGCTTGTCATCCGCTATATCTGTCTGTCTCCATGCCTTATATCTTGGTATGCCTTTCTATCTACAGTATCTGTCCGTTTTGTATATCTACAGTATCTGTCTGTCTGCCGGTCTGTCTATCTTTCTGTTTCCTCCCCTTCCTCTCTGTCTCTTAATCTGTCTGCTTTCCTGCCTATCTACCTGTCTGTCTATCTACACTATCTGTCTAATGTGTTTTTCTGTATGTTCGTCTATCTGTCTGTCTTTCCGTTTGTCTGTCTTTTAGTCTTCCCCTCTACCCTGTCTTTGTCTTTTTACATGATCTGACTCTCTTTCTATCACACTGTATTCCCCGAACAGTATAATCTACTGATCAAAAATAAGCAAACTGTACTCAAAACTGTGAAAAAGTTTCATTTATCTTAACAACTTTTAAAGTGTGTTTTAACTATTTTTGATATTTTCAGTTCCAGGGACACAAAAAATAAGAAGTCACTTAAACTCAAAAAAATTTAATTATATCTTCCAATGACGTCAGAGCGATTCCCAGCCATGCTTTGTGTGGACTGGATAATGGAATTAAATCTCAAAATAAAGTGTTATTTTTATGTATTTATATCAAAATTACAATGGGAGGAGGCTTATACTGTTTAGTGTTCTGTTCTATTCTGTTATTTAAAGAGTTTTTTGGGACATTGGTGATTTTAATGAGGTAAACCATTGTGCAGACGCGTAGAGCATTTTGCTTGGGAAGAAAACAGACTCATTTTCAAATTTTATCTGAAGGCATTACATTGATAATGCTACAGCTGTAATTGGCTGTTGTTCCTTCATGACAACATTGAAAAGTGAAACTCAAGTAAAATGTAAAAATGAAGTTTATTCAAAATGAATATTATTTTGAGTTTTTACTATATTTATGTGTTTAGTGTTCTTTACTCAAAAGAAAGTTGAGTTGAGTTGTCAAACTTAAAAGTTTTGTGGTAATAATTTTCCACAAATGTTTTGAGTTATCTAAACTTATCGGGGTTCCTCCTCTGTCTGCCTATCTGTCTGTCTGTGTGTGGTCCGGTTGAACGCAGTTTCTGCCAATCTCATATTAATCGTGAGTACCTATAGAGTAGTATTGCATACTTTGAATCTTCGATGAGTATTTAGTTTGAATCACATTATATAAAAGATAGATACATTATTTCCCGGAAAAATACGACCTCCTGGGGGTGTGCGGGGGGGGAGGAACTAACCTCAAGAGCACACAATACAATCATCGCATTAATTAATTATAAGTTAAGTGTTGTTTACATTATGCACGTACGCGCCGATTGCCAAACTAAACACCAGACATATGACTTAGTTTCACTTTACCGCATGCGGTTCAACAATCTTCAAATCCAGCGTTATATCCACCATTTATATAACAATCCATCCACTAAAAATGCCGTAAACAAAACAAACACACCTCAACTTCTCTCACTATCGCAAGAGTTACGGAGCTGCAGCTGCAGCTGCAGGCCCACAGCGCAAGCCAATCTTGATGGTAGATGGGTCTTCCTATCGCTCGTCTTTTGACGCGTGGGCCGGTTTATTTTTTTGCCTTGCCGTGGGCATGCTTTTCCGGGAATGTGTGGCCCAATAAGGGACTTAAGAAAAAGTTGTTACGTAACGGTTTTTCATGTTCTTAAAAAAACTTTCCGAAACCTCTACGAACCTTGGGGGAGTGCATCAAGCACAGAAATACTACGTACGTAATACGTCCAACTCTTTTTTTAACAAGTTGACCATGTTAAGCATGAGAAGCCAGCATGTTTAACATGGTAAAGAAGTCAGAATGCACTAAACAGCGTTAAATCCCCCTTTATGGAATTTTAGTTGAAACACTCAACACAATATTGATACATACATGAAACCAATACTCAGTGAAGTGTCCTGAGGTATGAAAAAGTCATAACACTTTCTTCCGGAAACTTTGTATGCTTTAAATATGATAGTTCAAGTTGATTTGTTTTCTCATCTGAGCTCTGCTTAACATATTTTCATTTACATCAGTAAATCTACAGGAAGCCACATGTTGTTCTGGGTTCTTCTGCCTCAGCGGTCCGTCAGGTCAGCAGTAAGCGTAGGTCAGTCATTGATCTGGTCGGGGTAATGGTTCGGAAAGCCTGCCCCAGCAACAAAGTCCCCGTATGGGGCCCGGAGCCAGAAACATGCAGGGAGAAATCTGTTTCCCAATCAATCAAAGCGCTCAACACACAGAGACCGGTGATTGATCGGCTGCTGGTTCACGGCTGCGTGCTTTTGGTTCTGACCCAGATAAGCTGTTTTTATTCTGATTTGACAGTTTGTTTCATCGCAGATAATCACTCATGTTGTTAATGAACGGATTGGCATTTTTATCTTTTATGAATGATCGTTTACTGTGTTTACTGACATTTTCATTGACTGAATCGACTATAAGTACTGTAGGCCCACTCGGGAATTTGCACACTCTTTTGTACAGTTTTCAATCTTTTAAATAGTGTTGATTGGTTTACTGAATATTCTGTGTAGACACAATTGTTTTTATAACACTTTTATGCAGTAGTGTGTGACCGCTTTGCTTTGCTCTATCTTTTGCACTTGTCGTCTACGTTGTGCCTTGTATTGGTTTGAATTCTTGTGGAATTTTTTTTGACAGCTTGTTTTGAAGGCCAACAAATATATATAAATCAAGGCAAAATGTACATACACATTCAGAATAGTTAGAAATCAGCCCAGTTAATATTTATGGGCTGTTTTATAAAACGTCAAATTGCAAGAGTCCAGTGAAAAAAACAACAACTGAGAGAGAACCCGGTGTGGAGTTACTTCAGATGTTTTTTTACACGCCTCAGAATGATTGACTTGTTTTATCGACACACAGTGGCTTCAGTACAAATAATTGTCAGTCAAACCATCTCTGACCTGCTAAAAACAGTGACAAGGAAAATAGAAAAAAGCAAGGATTTGTGTGTGCGTGTGTATGTGTGTGAGGCTGTCAAAAGTAAAAAAAAGACTTCCTAGCCGCCTCTCTTGAGAACAACCTCTGAACAAACTTCATCAGCTTGATAAGCGTCTTTGACATTTGTGTCTGAATTTGGATACGACTTTATTATTGGTAAAAGTAACATTTTTCAGCTGTGTTCCAAATACTAGTGTGCTACCTACCTAGGTAGCATTTCGGATTAAGTCTCTTTCAAACAGCAGGTGGCAAATTTATGCCTAGATTTGGTGTATCCTTCATATGTTATCATCCTTTGTACCAAAGATGTTGATACACAGTAGCTTTGCATGCAATATTTCAAGTATTTATGTCTGCTATAAATTTTAACTCTTATCAGGCCATCATGGTGTTAACTTAGCAACATGCCAGACTCCGTTGAAAACGACATTGTTGTAGTCAACTGGTGTGGTTTGTGTTAGCAGCGTTATTTTTGTAGAAGTAAGTCCCAGTTAGTAACATACAGTAGAGTTTATTTTGTTAATATTTTGCTTAGAAGTCATTCACACACACTGAAAAAATAAATGTTGCTATTTGTCCAATGCGTTTAATTTAAACAAGTTAATTTAAAACAGTTTTGAAAATATTTTTGTCTCAACATAAAACTTAATCCATTCAAGTGGAACTAAATGAATAATTTCGGTTTTGTTAAAATGGAATTGTTAAAACTAGGCGGAGGGTTTCCAGTTTTATGTGCTGTTTTATGAAACTGTCATCATTTGACCCTCTTGACTTTTTCTTCCGCATGCACAAAATAAGATATTTTTAAGAATAACTGGCACCAATTCACTTGCATTGGTTATGTGTCCGTACAATAGAAGTGAATGGGTGCCGGCGCTGTTCGGTTACCACATTTCTGTGTTCTGCACAAAAAGAAAGTCATACAGGTTTGTAATGACAAGAGGGTGAGGAACTGATGACAGAATTTTCATTAATGGGTGAACTCTCACTTTAACAAACATATTTGGCTATTTATGTTAATCCAACAGATTTTTTTCAGTGTATGACATAATCTTGCATGACTTTACACTTTAAATGCTTGGTTGTTTCAACCCATGATTGGGTAAAATGTGGACAAATTAACCGAAAAAATTCAGTATTTTACCTGACCATGGCTAAAAAAACCCACTGTGTTGAGTTGAAACAACCCAGCGTAGGTTCATTTAACTGGTTAGCTTTATTTTGAGTGTACTTTGTTATTCTTGCTTGTTTTTAATAGTTGATGCTTTTGGTAAGCTTTTTCAAAATTCTGTTCCTTTCTTTTGAGTTTTATCTTGCTTGTTGTGTTTGTGGACAGCTAAGCGACTTAGTTTTATTAACTCCAAGTTCAGAGTCCTGCGGCACCGTTACCAGCAAACCATCCCCAGTCTGGTTTACATCAGCGTCAGGATAATATACAGAGTTCTTCAGTGATAGAGTCTGTGCGTGTAAGTGAAGTGAAAGAGAGGAGGACAGTTGGGACCCATAAATACACAGGCCTGCGGTCTGCGTGTGTGTGCGTGTGTGTGTGTGTGTGTATTATTATCTCCACTCAGTCTCTGACAGCGCTGATTTGTAGATTGGTTGATAGTCTGTTGTTTGTTTGGTTATTTATTCAGAACTTGTGCTCTCCATTCTATGAACTGTCTAGTGCATATTTAATGCTCTGGTTTAGAAGCTCAAATTACTTAGCTCTTTGTCTTTTAAACCCCGATTGTCTGAGTGTGTCTAGGATACTGAAAAGTGTGGAAACCAGAGAAATGTTTTTTCCTTTAAGAAAGCTGCGAAGCGGGTCAGAACTGATCATGGTGTCAGCTAAAGCAATAAGCCACGAGCCTCTAAACGTAAAGCCGAGCGCGATTGAAGATATCAGCATTCGGTTAGTAATTAAATGTATTTATAATAATCACAATAAACAATTCTCCAAGTAATTTAGTTCATTAGCAGAACTTAACGTAATTTACGGTTGCCCGCAGCAACTTGCCACATTATTAGAAAATACGATTGATGTGCAGTCAAGAGTGTTTTAGGCTGTTACAACATAAAGCTCAATCTTTTATTAGCGTTCTGGTTTTTAAATGTATTTTTTCCTTTCGTGAAGATCACCCTTGGTTTACTAAGGCTGCAATTCTGGTCCCTAGATAAGACTGAAACTTTTTTTTGTATAGCTCTCACGGGACTTAATGTCGCGGTGCATTTTTATTCTTTTGTAATTGGTTAAGAGTGCTGAAAACGTATTGCCACGCTGGAAGCCATTGTGCAATGGCCCATTCCTATGCAAACCACATACTTGCTTAAATCCAGCGCACACACACGCATAGTGAGACTGGATGGCCACGTTCATTGTGTAATGTGTGCAGAGAGCATTCGGAAAGGACAAGTTGACCCTTTTTCTGTCTGTGCTGTTGAATGGAACGGAAGGGACGAGTGTGTCAGTTGGTTCTTCATCAGTCACGCCTTTACTCGGTTGATGGAAGCTGTGAAGGTCTGGATTCACTGCTTGAGAATGTGAGCTCATGTTTTTTGTGTGATCAATTTGATCATCCAAGAGTCTGGACAAAAAGGCCAGGTCATTCAACTTTGTTTGAGAAAACTGAATTTAGTCATTTAATGTTAGTCTCGATGTCACAAGCATATGCCAGCGGCAAGCTGGAAACAAATACATGGGTCTACTAATAATGGCTATTCTGGTCTGTCTGGAACCAGAATAGCGGGAGCGGTTGTATTTTCACGTAAATAAAAAAGGCAGCGGCTCTCCCCGTGATACGGCTTTTGGATATTGTGAGTGTGCCGGCATATTCTACAACATTCCCAGAATGCAATGGGGCTTTTCACAGCCCGCCGGTGGTGCGTATGAAGAGAAAGAACGTCTTAGTTTTGTGAAATGCCTGAATGGAAATTGAAAAAAGGCAGGAAGTCTGCTCAATCGGAAGATCTCTCAAGTTCCTCCGGTGTTTCACTGTTAGAGACAACATTAATGCTCTATTAGTGTGTACAAACACACCGCGTAATGATCCCTTTTCGCAAACACGCACGCAGTGTGAAGTCACCTTGAAACCCAATTAGGGAGCTCTCTGACCTCTCTTAGATCAGGATCCTTTATGTGGCTTGAGAAAAGGCCATAGTGACAGAACAAATGAAAGAAAGAGACATCTAGACAGAGAGACGAGTTAGAAAGACTTGGCATGGGAGTGCGCTGAATAGCCTGAATGGCTGAAAGGTGAAAGTACGCACACGTCGCACACACACACTTGGTCTTAATGAAGAGCACGGCCTACAAAAGCCACATTGTCCTCATCATCCACTTCCTCTCATTTTTTTGGTTTCTCTTCACTGTGGAATCGATCTCTGTATTTATGTCTGTCTGTCTTTATCTGTTTTTGTTTCTTTATGTTTCTTTGTTTGTCCGTTCTTTCTTTTCAGTATGGACACAGATATATTATACTGGCTTTACATGGATTAAAAAAACTTTCTTAGACCTTTGTTCCCTTTCTAATCTCTCATTCTTGTTATTGTAACTTCTTTTGCCTCAATATCACTATCTCTGTTTGAAACAAAGTTACTTTATGTAGCAGGCTACTTTACATAGCTGCTTGTCTTTACAAAGTCAAATGACATCAACCTGACATTTCTTGTGAAGTCTTTTTAAATCAGAAATGATTCAAATTAGCTTACTGTTATGAATCATGTTAAGGAAAAGATAATTTTTTAATGTTATGCTAGTGCTGTCAAATCGATTAATCGCGATTAATCAATTTCAAAATAAATACTTACGTTTATATAATGTGTGTGTTGTGTTTATTTATATGTATATAAATGAACACGCATGCACGTGTATACATAACAAATATTTACAGAAAAATGTTTATGTTAATATAGATTAATATACAGTATATGATGTATAAATATAAATATTACACATATTTATTAAATATAAATATGTAAATATAAATAAAGACTTGCGTGTTTGCATTTCATCAGACGCACATGCCTGGCCCAAAGTTAACCTCGGGTCTGTTTGGTTATTGGTCTGGCTAGTGGCTAGTAATATAACATTTCTTGTATACTTTCATTTATATTATTATATTGTATATTAATTGTATTAAATTAATTTAAAACTACTCAACAGTTATAGCTTCTTTGCGGAGGTCTACATGAATTTGTTTATGTTGCTGCCGCTGAAACCGTCTGTATACGTAAATATACATGCCACACATAAATATATTGTATAAGCACAAACATTAATATGGAATCAGTTAATCACGATTAATCAATTTGACAGACCTAGTTCTTTCTCAATGACTGATTTTTTATTTTTAACCAAATCTTCTGGCTCTAAAATCAAACATGTAAACACAGAGTTAGATTTTTTCTTATCACCGGCTCTGTCCAGTGTGTCAACATGATGAAATATTCACCCATGTAATCTGTATGTTAAACTGCCGTTTGTCTGTTTGCCCCAGAGAGCTCATTTCAATCTCCAGACCTGCGGCTCAGAGTTCACATTTCCCATTAGTAGTCGTAAGCATCTCTGCTACACCCTCACTAAAGCCCAGGCCAATGTCAGGGATAGTTTGCGTTGGGGATCACTGAGGTTATTTAAAACTCGATTTCTCAATCCACTCTCAAATTGACCCTGAGTGTCATTCCTCAAGTCAGCATTCGGGTGTTAAAGGGACAGTACATACTCAAATTAAAATGTCCTCAGATGTTGCTCCTTTACAGATCAAGAAAATTACTGGAGATCTTAGATGATTCATTGGTTTGTTTTCAGGGCCAAGTGCGGATTAACGCTGCAGCCTAGGGGCCCCACCTGTTTAGGGGCCTCTAATTGGATTATTTATTTTGAATTTATTTCAACGCGAATAAAAAATAGACCCTCATTGGCCCATAAGAAATATAACAAAAAATAAGCCGGTGATTGGATAGATGTTACATTTGGGTCACATCTGTCCATTCAGCTGCTGGTGAAATCACGTCAATCATTTTCATTTACGTCACTGCTATTGCTAGACGGCATAGCGGCAAAATGTCTGAAAGAAAGTACAATAGTGGGGCACAAAAATGGAAAATACAAAAGGTTAAAAGAACAACGTGACTAAGATAGCAGCAGGAGGACTGGCAGCTCGCATTGGCTAACATCGGTGCTGCGGTTGAAACAACTGCAGCTGGATCCTTAGCTGTTGCAGAAGTTAGCTCATCATGTAATCGGGAATATTTCACGGAGTTATTCCACAATGACACGCATATTATACAGGTTGGTTTTTAATTAGTTGGCTTTGTTTTATTCACAGTTTATGTAATGCACAGTGGTTTGTGTAAAGATCCACGAGGCGATATTAGGGGCCATTTATATTTTGCTTATACTTGTATAAAACTGGAGCTTGCGCTCTCGTGGTGTTTGCCGTTGCAAAGTAACCCGGAATGTAGAGGAAACACTGTAGTATTTCATGTGTGTGTATCAGAGTGCGTCAGTGTGATTGTTCTGACGCCCCTCGCAGCGTTGGTTTGTGTCTCAGCTTGATTCTATCGAACCCTGGTGCATTTGCATTCATCTTACGTCATGACACATGATAGTAAACAGAACACAGTCAATTTATTGTGTTTTTTAATGACTTGATGCTATTATGCGCAGAGTAAACAACACTTGGTTTTGCTGTATGTTCGCTTGCAGAGCTTTCTGCTGCTTGCAAACAGACTATTTATCAGGACTATTTTTAAATCTGGAAACATCGCATTACCATTCATTTTCCGCTCTGATTCCACTCACAACGCGCAAAACAATGCAGGCTTACTCTTGCTCAAATCCAAGGTAAATTACCAACGCTATCATTTCTTACACATGCTTTAATGAATACATTGTAATCGGCTAAAGCGCATGCGCAGGGTTCGGTACACTGGTGCGCACCTGAGTTCGCTTGAGGGGTGGCGACCTCGGCCCGAAGCACGGGAGCATCCTTGCCTCTGACTGAGGTTTGAGAGGATGCCCCGAAACTTGGGTGGGCATCTGGGGAGTCGGATAGTGTAGCCGAGACGGATCGTATCCTGTAGTCACCGTGACGGTTTGGGAAGCTCTTGTCAGGCTCCCAGGGACCAAGACAGGGAGGCTAGGGGTACGTTCTGCTTCATCGACCTCCTGGGGGGTGGTTCGATGGCTGGCAGTGCGGATCCCTCGCCGTGGGGAAGCCCCCGGAGAGGAGATCGGCTCTGCTGATTTACCTGCCTGGCGATGATGTAGCACACCGCATCGAGTTGCCGAACACCGTCATGTAGAGGGTGAGAGCGGCTGCGATAAACACCCAGAGAGAGAGGAAACTCTTAAAAGTGGGCTGTTGGGACAGGGCAGGAACCGTCCCGGATCGACCACCCAGCGATGGAATGGCTGGTGTCGGGCCCGATAGTATTCTCGATCTCCCTGGGGTCTTCCCATGAGGGTCGCTTCGTTTTCCGCCACGGCTGCTGATGAGGTGGTGGTCTCCTCTTCGACGTCTTCTTCTGGGGGGCCGCCTGAGTGGGGGCACCGGAACCGGAGGGCGTCGAAGAGGACCAGGGCTGCTGGGAAGCAGACGGTGCACGAGAGCTCGACGGCCGGAGGGCGGCCGAATCGCGGCAGGGGAGGATATGCTTGATAGCCTCTGTCTGCTTCTTTGCTGTCGAGAACTGCTGCTCGACAGATTTACCGAACAGCCCCCCCTTGCGAGATGGGTGCATCGAGAAAGCGGACTTTCTCGGCATCACTCATCTGTGCAAGGTTCAGCCAGAGGTATCTCTCCTGGACCACAAGTGTGGACATCGCCGGACCCAGGGCCTGCGCGGTCACCTTAGTCGCCCGTAGAGCGAGGTCGGTGACGGCGCAGAGTTCCTGCATAAGCGCTGAGTCGGTCTTACCCTCGTGGAGCTCTCTCAACGCTTGAGAAAAAAAGTGAATGAATGCGGCACGCCGTCTCCCTTTAACACCCGGATATCCGGGGGTGGAGTCCGGCATGCAAATTTCATTCGCCAATTTCATTGGCCTTTTCTAAACTAGTCAGAAGTTGATAGGTTCTCAAGAGCGAACCCCATCTGTCGGTTCGACACAACGCCGAGAGACCAACAGAAAGGGAACTAAGGTGCTACGTGAAATATATTTTTTTTTCTTTTTTTCTTACTGTCTTTTATATACTCTTTGTCCTCTCTCTCTCTCTCTCTCTCTCTCTCTCTGTTTTTCTCTCAGTGATTAAGCATTGCGGTTTGAAAAGCGAGTGTGGTTTAATGCTGCTTAAAAACACATTGCTGCACTCTTGTCTCTTATGATCTTTATGTTTACATCATGTACACAAGACTGTAAAATCAGGAGCGGACAGATTTGATGTGTGCATTGAGAGACGTCTGGGATCATGTTGAGGGTGGATAAACTCCAGCTGTGGGTTCTCTCAGAACACTTGGTGTGTTTTAAGATGCGCTTTAAAGCGGAACCTTTGAGCTTTAGGCTGTGGTGAAATCATTTGTTCTTGTGATTCTGCACACCCACTTTACACAGTAAAGCACTGTTTTACAACTTTCTTTATACTGGGTTCCCATGCAATCCAGTCTGGAACTATAGGTTCTCTGTCGACTGCAAATATTTAATATTAATATTTTGTTAATGTCCATCACAAGATTAATTGTTAACATATTTATGTGCTTGTTTTTATTGTAGATTTAAATAAGTGGTTTTTAATCCTGGTCCCGGGGACTCAAATCACTGTATATTTGCCTTGTCTCTCATTCAACAAACCTGATTCACCTCATCAGCTTGTTATCAGAAAGATTCATGAACACAACTGAGGACTGTCAGATACAGCAGACATGCAAAATGTGCAACACCCCTGGACCAGGAATCACTGAAATACGTTGTAGATTATTATTTAATCTTTGCATTGAAACCTGTTGTTCTGTTTAAAAGGTTGAACAAAACGTATAAAAATCAATAATGAAATGATTCAGAAGTGCACCATTTGGTGCGGTTTGTTTCAAAATGATGTGGCCTGTTGAATAGAGGCATGCTATTACTTTTTCATCAGGTTGTAAAGTTAGAGTCATATCTAGGGACCAGAATATCACCACTTCGAAAGAACACCCTAGCAAGAACAGTACCCTGGGACCTCCCCACACACCATAACTGACACGATCGTGGAAGAGAACCCAAATGCAGGCAGGTGGTAGTGAAGGGGTTAAACAAGGATTTAATAACAAGGGACAAAGTACAGAACAAAGGAAATACCCACGAGGGGGTGTCAAATAACTAGAACGAACAAAACTACAAAACTAGAACAGAACACTTCCCATGATGGGGCAAAAGTAAATAATAATACAAAAACTCGACACAACGTCACAAAACAAAAACACGGCAGGGTAAAAACACACGAACCTCACAGAGCACGGACAAGGCTAGGGACGGGACCGGGAACACTGAATTCAAGCACAAGCACAAGCACAAGCACAAGCACAAGCACAAGCACAATGAAACATGAGGGCATTATATAGGGGAATACAAACGAGGGATAATGACACAGGGCAGGTGAGGGTAATGAAACACGGACGGGAAGCAATACGTGAAACGAGAGGGGCGGGGCTAATGACGAGACACTGGAGAGAAAAGGACAATTGTCAAAAGGACAATACAGGTGCTGGTCATATAATTAGAATATCATCAAAAAGTTGATTTATTTCACTAATTCCATTCAAAAAGTGAAACTTGTATATTATATTCATTCATTACACACAGACTGATATATTTCAAATGTTTATTTCTTTTAATTTGATGATTATGGAGATGCAGATTTCATTTTCCAACAGGACTTGGCACCTGCACACAGTGCCAAAGCTACCAGTACCTGGTTTAAGGACCATGGTATCCCTGTTCTTAATTGGCCAGCAAACTCGCCTGCCCTTAACCCCATAGAAAATCTATGGGGTATTGTGAAGAGGAAGATGCGATATGCCAGACCCAACAATGCAGAAGAGCTGAAGGCCACTATCAGAGCAACCTGGNGACCGCATCAAGGTCGCAAGAGGGTACGGAGCGCAGACGAGGCGGTAGCCTTCTCGCGCCCCTTAGGAACTAAATGATCAGGTTGTCCTAGAGATTCACCAGCAACTGGGTCGTGATGAGCGGCAATGGCGGCTACATACATGTTCAGTGTGGAAGGGGAGAGATTACTCTTGAGTCTCTGGAAGGACAGCACGTTCCCGATCGAGCAACTCCGCGGGTCTTCTCTTCGAGAAGAGCACCAGGATGAGAAGAGGCACCACTTATAGGCGTATAGCCGCCTAGTGGCCAGGGCCCTAGCCTGAGTGATGGTCTTAACCGCCGCAGGGGGTAGGCCACTCAGGATCTCCTCGTCCCGTCCAGGGGCCAGACATGGAGGTACCATAACGTGCCCTTCCCCTGGGAAAGCAGGTCCTTCGTCAGGGGAATCGGCCAGGGGGGAGCTGTTGTCAAGAGCATTAGCTCCGAGAACCAAGTCCGGTTGGCCCAGTACGGCGCAACTAGTAGCACTTGATGCTCCTCTTCCCTGACCTTGCACCGGATCTGTGCAATGAGGCTCACTGGGAGGAAGGCGTACTTCCGCTTGTCCCACGGCCAGCTGTGTGCTAGAGCATCCGTGCCGAGGGGGGCCTTGGACGGGGAGTACCCTAGCGGGCAGTGGGTGGTGTCCAGAGAGGCGAACAGGTCTACCTGAGCCTGCCCGAACTGTACCCAAATGAGCTGGACTGCGCGGGGGTGGAGTCGCCACTCTCCGCGAGGCGTCAACTGACGAGAGAACGCATCAGGTTGTCTGGTTCAGGTCGCCTGGGATATGTGTGGCTCGCAGGGAGCTGAGCACCTGTGGACTCCACAGGAGGAGGCGTCGGGCGAGTCGTGTTAGCTGCCGTGAGCGAACGCCACCCTGGCGGTTGATATACACTACGGAAGTTGTGCTGTCCGACTGGACCAGCACGTGCTTGTCCTGCATGAGAGGTTGTTGCCCCTTCAGTGCAGGTAGCACATCCAACAACTCTAGGCAGTTGATATGCCCGCGCAGGCGGGGGCCCGTCCAACCCTGCAGGGAGGCGTCTGTCGTCACCATGACGCGCCTCATGACCTGCCATGCTCTCCAGGGAACTCGACTCTGTAGCCAGTGTTGGAGCGGTCTCATGTGCATCAACCCGAGGGGTATCACCCCTGCCGAGGATGTCTTGTGCCCAAGAGCCTCTGAAATTGTTTCAGGGGGACCGCTGACTGCTTGAAATGTTCCAGGCAGTTCAACACTGACTGAGAGCACTCTGTAGTCAGTCGTGCTGTAATGGAGACAGAGTTGAGTTCCATACCAAGAAAGAGGATGCTCTGCACAGGGGAGAGCTTGCTCTTTTCTCGGTTGACCTGTAGTCCCAATCGATCTAGGTGCCGAAGCACTAGATCCCTGTGTGTACATAACAGATCTCGCGAGTGTGTCAAGATGAGCCAGTTGTCGAGATAGTTTAGTACCCGCACACCTCTTTCCCTGAGGGGAGTGAGGGTGGCTTCCACGATCTTCATGAAGACTCGTGGGAACAGGGACAAACCGAAAGGGAGGACTCTGTACTGATATGCCCGACCCTCGAAAGCGAACCGTAGGAACGGGCGATGACGAGGGAGAATCGAGACATGAAAGTAAGCATCCTTCAGGTCGATTGCCATGAACCAATCTTGACATCTGATAGATGCAAGGATGCGCTTCTGCGTGAGCATCCTGCACGGCAGCTTGATTAGGTGCTGTTCAGGGTACGCAGATCTAGCAACCCCCCCTTTTTTGGGGGACGATGAAGTACGGGCTGTAAAACCCATTGAACATCTCGGCTAGAGGGACGAGCACGATCGCTTCCTCACCAGAGGGGTGGCGACCTCGGCCCGAAGCACGGGAGCATCCTTGCCTCTGACTGAGGTTTGAGAGGATGCCCCGAAACTTGGGTGGGCATCTGGGGAGTCGGATAGTGTAGCCGAGACGGATCGTATCCTGTAGTCACCGTGACGGTTTGGGAAGCTCTTGTCAGGCTCCCAGGGACCAAGACAGGGAGGCTAGGGGTACGTTCTGCTTCATCGACCTCCTGGGGGGTGGTTCGATGGCTGGCAGTGCGGATCCCTCGCCGTGGGGAAGCCCCCGGAGAGGAGATCGGCTCTGCNTAATAAGTTTCCACAAATGTTTTGAGTTATCTAAACTTATCGGGGTTCCTCCTCTGTCTGCCTATCTGTCTGTCTGTGTGTGGTCCGGTTGAACGCAGTTTCTGCCAATCTCATATTAATCGTGAGTACCTATAGAGTAGTATTGCATACTTTGAATCTTCGATGAGTATTTAGTTTGATCACATTATAAAAGATAGATACATTATTTCCGGAAAAATACGACCTCCTGGGGGTGTGCGGGGGGGAGGAACTAACTCAAGAGCACACAATACATCATCGCATTAATTCATTATAAGTTAGTGTTGTTTACATTATGCACGTACGCGCCGATTGCCAACTAAACACAGACATATGACTTAGTTTCACTTACCGCATGCGGTTCAAACAATCTTCAAATCCAGCGTTATATCCACCATTTATATAACATCCATCACTAAAATGCCGTAAACAAACAAACACACCTCAACTTCTCTCACTATCGCAAGAGTTACGAGCTGCAGCTGCAGCTGCAGGCCCACAGCGCAGCCAATCTTGATGGTAGATGGGTCTTCCTATCGCTCGTCATTTGACGCGTGGGCCGGTTATTTCTTTTGCCTTGCCGTGGGCATGCTTTTCCGGGAATGTGTGCCCAATAAGGGACTAAGAAAAGTTGTTACGTAACGGTTTTTCATGTTCTAAAAAAACTTTACGAAACCTCTACGAACCTTGGGGGAGTGCATCAAGCACAGAAATACTACGTACGTAATACGTCCAACTCTTTTTTTAACAAGTTGACCATGTTAAGCATGAGAAGCCAGCATGTTTAACATGGTAAAGAAGTCAGAATGCACTAAACAGCGTTAAATCCCCCTTTATGGAATTTTAGTTGAAACACTCAACACAATATTGATACATACATGAAACCAATACTCAGTGAAGTGTCCTGAGGTATGAAAAAGTCATAACACTTTCTTCCGGAAACTTTGTATGCTTTAAATATGATAGTTCAAGTTGATTTGTTTTCTCATCTGAGCTCTGCTTAACATATTTTCATTTACATCAGTAAATCTACAGGAAGCCACATGTTGTTCTGGGTTCTTCTGCCTCAGCGGTCCGTCAGGTCAGCAGTAAGCGTAGGTCAGTCATTGATCTGGTCGGGGTAATGGTTCGGAAAGCCTGCCCCAGCAACAAAGTCCCCGTATGGGGCCCGGAGCCAGAAACATGCAGGGAGAAATCTGTTTCCCAATCAATCAAAGCGCTCAACACACAGAGACCGGTGATTGATCGGCTGCTGGTTCACGGCTGCGTGCTTTTGGTTCTGACCCAGATAAGCTGTTTTTATTCTGATTTGACAGTTTGTTTCATCGCAGATAATCACTCATGTTGTTAATGAACGGATTGGCATTTTTATCTTTTATGAATGATCGTTTACTGTGTTTACTGACATTTTCATTGACTGAATCGACTATAAGTACTGTAGGCCCACTCGGGAATTTGCACACTCTTTTGTACAGTTTTCAATCTTTTAAATAGTGTTGATTGGTTTACTGAATATTCTGTGTAGACACAATTGTTTTTATAACACTTTTATGCAGTAGTGTGTGACCGCTTTGCTTTGCTCTATCTTTTGCACTTGTCGTCTACGTTGTGCCTTGTATTGGTTTGAATTCTTGTGGAATTTTTTTTGACAGCTTGTTTTGAAGGCCAACAAATATATATAAATCAAGGCAAAATGTACATACACATTCAGAATAGTTAGAAATCAGCCCAGTTAATATTTATGGGCTGTTTTATAAAACGTCAAATTGCAAGAGTCCAGTGAAAAAAACAACAACTGAGAGAGAACCCGGTGTGGAGTTACTTCAGATGTTTTTTTACACGCCTCAGAATGATTGACTTGTTTTATCGACACACAGTGGCTTCAGTACAAATAATTGTCAGTCAAACCATCTCTGACCTGCTAAAAACAGTGACAAGGAAAATAGAAAAAAGCAAGGATTTGTGTGTGCGTGTGTATGTGTGTGAGGCTGTCAAAAGTAAAAAAAAGACTTCCTAGCCGCCTCTCTTGAGAACAACCTCTGAACAAACTTCATCAGCTTGATAAGCGTCTTTGACATTTGTGTCTGAATTTGGATACGACTTTATTATTGGTAAAAGTAACATTTTTCAGCTGTGTTCCAAATACTAGTGTGCTACCTACCTAGGTAGCATTTCGGATTAAGTCTCTTTCAAACAGCAGGTGGCAAATTTATGCCTAGATTTGGTGTATCCTTCATATGTTATCATCCTTTGTACCAAAGATGTTGATACACAGTAGCTTTGCATGCAATATTTCAAGTATTTATGTCTGCTATAAATTTTAACTCTTATCAGGCCATCATGGTGTTAACTTAGCAACATGCCAGACTCCGTTGAAAACGACATTGTTGTAGTCAACTGGTGTGGTTTGTGTTAGCAGCGTTATTTTTGTAGAAGTAAGTCCCAGTTAGTAACATACAGTAGAGTTTATTTTGTTAATATTTTGCTTAGAAGTCATTCACACACACTGAAAAAATAAATGTTGCTATTTGTCCAATGCGTTTAATTTAAACAAGTTAATTTAAAACAGTTTTGAAAATATTTTTGTCTCAACATAAAACTTAATCCATTCAAGTGGAACTAAATGAATAATTTCGGTTTTGTTAAAATGGAATTGTTAAAACTAGGCGGAGGGTTTCCAGTTTTATGTGCTGTTTTATGAAACTGTCATCATTTGACCCTCTTGACTTTTTCTTCCGCATGCACAAAATAAGATATTTTTAAGAATAACTGGCACCAATTCACTTGCATTGGTTATGTGTCCGTACAATAGAAGTGAATGGGTGCCGGCGCTGTTCGGTTACCACATTTCTGTGTTCTGCACAAAAAGAAAGTCATACAGGTTTGTAATGACAAGAGGGTGAGGAACTGATGACAGAATTTTCATTAATGGGTGAACTCTCACTTTAACAAACATATTTGGCTATTTATGTTAATCCAACAGATTTTTTTCAGTGTATGACATAATCTTGCATGACTTTACACTTTAAATGCTTGGTTGTTTCAACCCATGATTGGGTAAAATGTGGACAAATTAACCGAAAAAATTCAGTATTTTACCTGACCATGGCTAAAAAAACCCACTGTGTTGAGTTGAAACAACCCAGCGTAGGTTCATTTAACTGGTTAGCTTTATTTTGAGTGTACTTTGTTATTCTTGCTTGTTTTTAATAGTTGATGCTTTTGGTAAGCTTTTTCAAAATTCTGTTCCTTTCTTTTGAGTTTTATCTTGCTTGTTGTGTTTGTGGACAGCTAAGCGACTTAGTTTTATTAACTCCAAGTTCAGAGTCCTGCGGCACCGTTACCAGCAAACCATCCCCAGTCTGGTTTACATCAGCGTCAGGATAATATACAGAGTTCTTCAGTGATAGAGTCTGTGCGTGTAAGTGAAGTGAAAGAGAGGAGGACAGTTGGGACCCATAAATACACAGGCCTGCGGTCTGCGTGTGTGTGCGTGTGTGTGTGTGTGTGTATTATTATCTCCACTCAGTCTCTGACAGCGCTGATTTGTAGATTGGTTGATAGTCTGTTGTTTGTTTGGTTATTTATTCAGAACTTGTGCTCTCCATTCTATGAACTGTCTAGTGCATATTTAATGCTCTGGTTTAGAAGCTCAAATTACTTAGCTCTTTGTCTTTTAAACCCCGATTGTCTGAGTGTGTCTAGGATACTGAAAAGTGTGGAAACCAGAGAAATGTTTTTTCCTTTAAGAAAGCTGCGAAGCGGGTCAGAACTGATCATGGTGTCAGCTAAAGCAATAAGCCACGAGCCTCTAAACGTAAAGCCGAGCGCGATTGAAGATATCAGCATTCGGTTAGTAATTAAATGTATTTATAATAATCACAATAAACAATTCTCCAAGTAATTTAGTTCATTAGCAGAACTTAACGTAATTTACGGTTGCCCGCAGCAACTTGCCACATTATTAGAAAATACGATTGATGTGCAGTCAAGAGTGTTTTAGGCTGTTACAACATAAAGCTCAATCTTTTATTAGCGTTCTGGTTTTTAAATGTATTTTTTCCTTTCGTGAAGATCACCCTTGGTTTACTAAGGCTGCAATTCTGGTCCCTAGATAAGACTGAAACTTTTTTTTGTATAGCTCTCACGGGACTTAATGTCGCGGTGCATTTTTATTCTTTTGTAATTGGTTAAGAGTGCTGAAAACGTATTGCCACGCTGGAAGCCATTGTGCAATGGCCCATTCCTATGCAAACCACATACTTGCTTAAATCCAGCGCACACACACGCATAGTGAGACTGGATGGCCACGTTCATTGTGTAATGTGTGCAGAGAGCATTCGGAAAGGACAAGTTGACCCTTTTTCTGTCTGTGCTGTTGAATGGAACGGAAGGGACGAGTGTGTCAGTTGGTTCTTCATCAGTCACGCCTTTACTCGGTTGATGGAAGCTGTGAAGGTCTGGATTCACTGCTTGAGAATGTGAGCTCATGTTTTTTGTGTGATCAATTTGATCATCCAAGAGTCTGGACAAAAAGGCCAGGTCATTCAACTTTGTTTGAGAAAACTGAATTTAGTCATTTAATGTTAGTCTCGATGTCACAAGCATATGCCAGCGGCAAGCTGGAAACAAATACATGGGTCTACTAATAATGGCTATTCTGGTCTGTCTGGAACCAGAATAGCGGGAGCGGTTGTATTTTCACGTAAATAAAAAAGGCAGCGGCTCTCCCCGTGATACGGCTTTTGGATATTGTGAGTGTGCCGGCATATTCTACAACATTCCCAGAATGCAATGGGGCTTTTCACAGCCCGCCGGTGGTGCGTATGAAGAGAAAGAACGTCTTAGTTTTGTGAAATGCCTGAATGGAAATTGAAAAAAGGCAGGAAGTCTGCTCAATCGGAAGATCTCTCAAGTTCCTCCGGTGTTTCACTGTTAGAGACAACATTAATGCTCTATTAGTGTGTACAAACACACCGCGTAATGATCCCTTTTCGCAAACACGCACGCAGTGTGAAGTCACCTTGAAACCCAATTAGGGAGCTCTCTGACCTCTCTTAGATCAGGATCCTTTATGTGGCTTGAGAAAAGGCCATAGTGACAGAACAAATGAAAGAAAGAGACATCTAGACAGAGAGACGAGTTAGAAAGACTTGGCATGGGAGTGCGCTGAATAGCCTGAATGGCTGAAAGGTGAAAGTACGCACACGTCGCACACACACACTTGGTCTTAATGAAGAGCACGGCCTACAAAAGCCACATTGTCCTCATCATCCACTTCCTCTCATTTTTTTGGTTTCTCTTCACTGTGGAATCGATCTCTGTATTTATGTCTGTCTGTCTTTATCTGTTTTTGTTTCTTTATGTTTCTTTGTTTGTCCGTTCTTTCTTTTCAGTATGGACACAGATATATTATACTGGCTTTACATGGATTAAAAAAACTTTCTTAGACCTTTGTTCCCTTTCTAATCTCTCATTCTTGTTATTGTAACTTCTTTTGCCTCAATATCACTATCTCTGTTTGAAACAAAGTTACTTTATGTAGCAGGCTACTTTACATAGCTGCTTGTCTTTACAAAGTCAAATGACATCAACCTGACATTTCTTGTGAAGTCTTTTTAAATCAGAAATGATTCAAATTAGCTTACTGTTATGAATCATGTTAAGGAAAAGATAATTTTTTAATGTTATGCTAGTGCTGTCAAATCGATTAATCGCGATTAATCAATTTCAAAATAAATACTTACGTTTATATAATGTGTGTGTTGTGTTTATTTATATGTATATAAATGAACACGCATGCACGTGTATACATAACAAATATTTACAGAAAAATGTTTATGTTAATATAGATTAATATACAGTATATGATGTATAAATATAAATATTACACATATTTATTAAATATAAATATGTAAATATAAATAAAGACTTGCGTGTTTGCATTTCATCAGACGCACATGCCTGGCCCAAAGTTAACCTCGGGTCTGTTTGGTTATTGGTCTGGCTAGTGGCTAGTAATATAACATTTCTTGTATACTTTCATTTATATTATTATATTGTATATTAATTGTATTAAATTAATTTAAAACTACTCAACAGTTATAGCTTCTTTGCGGAGGTCTACATGAATTTGTTTATGTTGCTGCCGCTGAAACCGTCTGTATACGTAAATATACATGCCACACATAAATATATTGTATAAGCACAAACATTAATATGGAATCAGTTAATCACGATTAATCAATTTGACAGACCTAGTTCTTTCTCAATGACTGATTTTTTATTTTTAACCAAATCTTCTGGCTCTAAAATCAAACATGTAAACACAGAGTTAGATTTTTTCTTATCACCGGCTCTGTCCAGTGTGTCAACATGATGAAATATTCACCCATGTAATCTGTATGTTAAACTGCCGTGTGTCTGTTTGCCCCAGAGAGCTCATTTCAATCTCCAGACCTGCGGCTCAGAGTTCACATTTCCCATTAGTAGTCGTAAGCATCTCTGCTACACCCTCACTAAAGCCCAGGCCAATGTCAGGGATAGTTTGCGTTGGGGATCACTGAGGTTATTTAAAACTCGATTTCTCAATCCACTCTCAAATTGACCCTGAGTGTCATTCCTCAAGTCAGCATTCGGGTGTTAAAGGGACAGTACATACTCAAATTAAAATGTCCTCAGATGTTGCTCCTTTACAGATCAAGAAAATTACTGGAGATCTTAGATGATTCATTGGTTTGTTTTCAGGGCCAAGTGCGGATTAACGCTGCAGCCTAGGGGCCCCACCTGTTTAGGGGCCTCTAATTGGATTATTTATTTTGAATTTATTTCAACGCGAATAAAAAATAGACCCTCATTGGCCCATAAGAAATATAACAAAAAATAAGCCGGTGATTGGATAGATGTTACATTTGGGTCACATCTGTCCATTCAGCTGCTGGTGAAATCACGTCAATCATTTTCATTTACGTCACTGCTATTGCTAGACGGCATAGCGGCAAAATGTCTGAAAGAAAGTACAATAGTGGGGCACAAAAATGGAAAATACAAAAGGTTAAAAGAACAACGTGACTAAGATAGCAGCAGGAGGACTGGCAGCTCGCATTGGCTAACATCGGTGCTGCGGTTGAAACAACTGCAGCTGGATCCTTAGCTGTTGCAGAAGTTAGCTCATCATGTAATCGGGAATATTTCACGGAGTTATTCCACAATGACACGCATATTATACAGGTTGGTTTTTAATTAGTTGGCTTTGTTTTATTCACAGTTTATGTAATGCACAGTGGTTTGTGTAAAGATCCACGAGGCGATATTAGGGGCCATTTATATTTTGCTTATACTTGTATAAAACTGGAGCTTGCGCTCTCGTGGTGTTTGCCGTTGCAAAGTAACCCGGAATGTAGAGGAAACACTGTAGTATTTCATGTGTGTGTATCAGAGTGCGTCAGTGTGATTGTTCTGACGCCCCTCGCAGCGTTGGTTTGTGTCTCAGCTTGATTCTATCGAACCCTGGTGCATTTGCATTCATCTTACGTCATGACACATGATAGTAAACAGAACACAGTCAATTTATTGTGTTTTTTAATGACTTGATGCTATTATGCGCAGAGTAAACAACACTTGGTTTTGCTGTATGTTCGCTTGCAGAGCTTTCTGCTGCTTGCAAACAGACTATTTATCAGGACTATTTTTAAATCTGGAAACATCGCATTACCATTCATTTTCCGCTCTGATTCCACTCACAACGCGCAAAACAATGCAGGCTTACTCTTGCTCAAATCCAAGGTAAATTACCAACGCTATCATTTCTTACACATGCTTTAATGAATACATTGTAATCGTCTAAAGCGCATGCGCAGGGTTCGGTACACTGGTGCGCACCTGAGTTCGCTTGACAGCTTTTACATTGGCGGGTTTTTATTCAAACCGTGCTTTGTTCCGAACTAAACTGCAAGCGTGAAAGGCACCTGAATGCCACCTAAGGGGGGCCTCACCCAAAGAGCAGCCTAGGGGCCCCTGACCACCTTAATCCGCCCCTGTTCAGGGCAAATACATGTTTCTTGCTGGTAGAAAAATAATTTGGTAAAATATAAATGGACAGAAATTAGCTGAATGTTAACAAATGGATAGTGTTGTAGTGTGTAATGCATGGCTAAAAAATGTGTTTTACTCAGGGCCGGCCCAAGCCTTTACGGGCCCTAAGCAGAATTTTATTTGGGGTCCCCCTTTTCCCCCAATACAATCGATTATTGTCAACGTTTGATTATGTGCACGCACATTTTAAACCAACACACCCAATTCTATTAGTTGTAGCTGTGTTTGGGATGTAGGAATGTCATAAAAACAAAAACACATAAACCTTGCATAACAAGTATATTGTGATGGTCAATACATTTGATAATTTCATTACTTTCAATTTTAGGTGAACTGTCCCTTTAAATTATGAACACAGACCATACAATTGTTGTGGAATTTATTGTTCAATGCATTTTACTATTTGCAAAGATTTTATTTTAACCACAACCTATAAAAACCCTTTTAAAGCCACACAGCCCTTGAGGGTGATTTAATTTTTAATTTATTTATTGTATTTACTTGATAACCATTGAATTCATTTTCAATATGCACACAATTATTCTTAACCTTATCCCAAATAAAACACTGAATTGACAGATAATTATGAATTACATGAATCACGTAAATTACATATTTTTATAAATCAGCATTTTGTCGTTTGCATCAGTGAATACTGTCGGATGGTCAACATTTATATCGTTAAACACTAAACAGTTGTCAATTATTGAACGTTTTTAGTCACTTACAGTATGTTTTGTGTTGCACAGCACTCTTTCAACTTTAAAACTGAAGTGTCTTGCTGAACACCTGAAGACGTGACAGTAGCTCCGTCTTCTTTTATTTGATTGGCCACCTCACTTATTTTGATATTGCAATGTTGCGTTTAGTCAGTAATTTCACAGATTTTGACACACACCCAGAGGTGGGTAGTAACGCGCTACATTTACTTCGTTACATTTACTTGAGTAACATTTTGGAAAATATGTACTTTTTAAGTAAAATTAAAAGTGTGTACTTTTACTCTTACTTGAGTAAATTTCTAATAGAAAATCTGTACTTTTACTTCGTTACATAACTTACATTGCGTGACGTTCCTTCGTTCCTTCATTTTAAAATATGCTTTTTAAAACGCGTTGTTTATTTCAAGGTTGTCGTCTCTTTTTACGGGCATTCCCGAGTGATCGATTCTTTTGAGTCGATTCTTTTGAAAGCATTAATTGAACAATGGGCAAAACCATTTGAATAGGCTAATGAATCAGTTCAAATGATTTGTTCAGTTCGCAGCACGATCTGAATCATCTGAAGCAGGATTACTCACTCCTCGTAGCGCGAAACTTAAGAACACGCAGAACACAAAGAGCGTTGGATGAAGTGGATATTAATCTATATCTATACAATCAAAACTGCAAATGTGTCATATTGTTTGCCAGCAATGATAAATGCCCGCCATATGCGCGCACCCGCGCGACCTGTTCGTCAGACACAGCAACATGCGCGTTACCTGTCAGACACAGAGACGTGGGCTTGCAGAAATATACATTTGAAGAACAGAAGGAAGAAAACTTGTTGATGGGCGTGTGGTTCACTGTTTACTGTTTGTTTACAAGTAAGAGCGTTTCACAACACACACGTGACACAACACGAGAAAACACGAGCTTTGTTCAAAAATGTGTATTTCATTTAAGAGAGCACTGCAGATGTTCTAGATCATCTTAGGAAATGCTCTGAGTTTAGTTCATGCTTTAGTTTGACATGGTCTATTATTCTAAATAAGTTGTGTAAACTACATTGACATCAGGACTAGATGAAATTTACAGAAATGCTTGTCTCTTCTGTGTTTGTCTATTCTTTAGTCTCTCTAGTATATTGCAAAGATATCTGCTTATGATAATTAAAAATATTGATTAAAATGTAATAGTAAAATATTGGCGTTAATATTAATTTAATGTAGTAGGCCTATATAATCAGATACAAAGTAACTAAGTAACTAGCTACTTGAGTAGTTTTTTCATTGCATACTTTTTTACTTTTACTCAAGTAATTTTTAAAATAGTGACTTTTACTTTTACTTGAGTAACAATTTCTCTAGTTACTTGTACTTTTACTTGAGTAAAGATTTTGGCTACTCTACCCACCTCTGCACACACCACAGAAAAAAATTGTAGGTACGGACCTACGTGAGAAAATGCATGTGTGTCGTGAATATATCACAAAAATGCTGTAATTGTATGTGCTCTTGGGGGCCCCCTAGTGGCGGAAAGGCCCTAAGCAGCTGCTTAATTCGCTTATAGAGAGGGCCGGCTCTGGGTTACTACAAATATTATGGTAAAACTATGGTTATCATAGTTAGACCATGGTCAATTTTTGTTATTTTGGTTTTACTTCACACTATGGTTAGCATAGTTGAACCATGAATTATTTGTGATTTTGTTGAGATATCATGCTAGAAGTAGAAAAATATCCATTTGACCTCCATTTAATCTCATTAGTGTAGTTTTCTTTCCTCTGGTTTAGGTTGCTCATACAAGAATATTTTACAACTTTACATTCTGGCCAGTCTCTTGGTGTTCAAAATGAGTCTGAAAAGCAAATTGTTCATATCAAGCAACCATTACTTGAACAGGAATAGAAGAAGGTAACTCAATACCGTTCCCAGCAGGAGAGCTCAGATCTATGACCGCTCCTGTGTGGTTGCTAGAACTCACCTGGCAGTCTCACACCAGGAGCCCATTTTGGCCCTGTACCGGTGACACCCACACAGCCCACAGAATTTCAGTGACAAATTATTGATCAGAGAGAACCATTGAGAGTGACTATGGGGACCCCCTGCCACAGCTGCCTACTTCAAATGCCTGAGCAAAATATCAAATAGCTTTAGGAAAATGAAAGAGACGAGAGTGCTGGAGCTGCTAAAATCAGAGGATGAGGCAATGAGCAGTCTGATCTCAAAGTGTCTGCTTTTGTTTTCTTTTTTTTTTTGTCTGTCTTTCGTGTTTTACTTTCTCTGTTTCTCTTAGTCTTGTTTCCGTTGGGAGACTCGTGTGTTGGTGAAGCAGACAGTAATAAGTGAAATTGCATTCATATAATCACACTGTGTCACAGTGTCTAATCTTCTCTCCGAGAATCTGTTTGTCTGACAGTTCTGGTGAAACACATATCTGAAGGAATCAAGTAAGCCTCCGCAACTCTTCTTAAAGGCACAGTATGACATTTCTGCACCAAATGAAAGGTTTCTGGAGGCACCAAATGCAATGTCACAATCATGAATGTTTTCATATAGTTCTACTCTCTTCTTGTATGTCAACAGGTACTCTCACCTCAGATTCATGTCATTAGTGGATCGAATGTTGCTGTGCTTGTATAGAAGAACGTAGGCTATTAAAGGAACAGTTCACCGAAAAATGAAAATTCTGTCTTCGTTTACTCACCCTCAAGTTTTTCCAAATATGTATGAATGCCTTTGTTCTGATGAACACAGAGAAAGATATTTGGAAGAATGCTTGTAACCAAACAGTTCTTGGCCACCATTGACTACCATAGTAGGAAAAATTGCTTTATAAAATTCTTTGTTCTGTTGAACACAAAAGAAGATATTTTGTTACTGTTTGGTTACAAGCAATCTTATATTGGTGAAAATCTTTAGCTCTTTTCCGAGGCTTAAAGCTTATTTCTAAACCAGATGAGCAGCCTGTCTAGGCAACATTTTTGGTCATCATAGGTGTGCTTCTTTGTTCATACTATTTTGGCCAAAATTAGAACTCAGAAAATGAGACAATCCATGCATTGCATTAAAGCGGCCCTTACACACGCGGTTTCTGCCAATCTCATATTAATCTTGAGAACCTATAGAGTAGTATCGCATACTTCGTATCTTCGAAGAGTATTTAGTTTGATCACATTTATAAAAGATAGATACAGCTGTACAATTATTTCCGAAAGCATACGGCGCGTGCGGGGGGAGCCTGAACTAAAGCACGTGCGCACCCATTGCCAACAAAACACATACTTCAGTTTCACTCACCGCATGCGGTTCATGTCCGGCATCTTTTAGCGCTGTTTATATCCATGTGTCGTGGCCTAATGGTTAGAGAGTCGGACTCGTGACCAGAAGGTTGCTGGTTCGATTCCCAGGGCTGGCGACTGTGGTGCCCTTGAGCAAGGCAGGGTCACCATATTGGGTCACCATATCTGGCTAATAGGTCACTTTCACTTCACTTCAAATGCAGTGAACAAACAAACACCTGAACTTCGCGAACGTATGCTCTCTCTCTCTCCTGCACACAAGTGAAAGTGACGCATGCTCCTTCTCCTGCTCTCCTTGCTGCCGCGCAGGTGTGCCACGTGCTTTTCCGGGAAAATTGTCCAATAAGGGACTAAGAAAAATTGTTACGAAACAGTTTTATATGTTCGAAAAAAACTTTCCGAAACCTGTACGATCGCTGGGGAAAACATTTCTACAAAGACAAAGTTCATTGAGAAAAATAAGGATGCCAAATCTGTTTTTATTTTATTCAGACATCTGTCACTTGTAATGTAATGTCTAGAACAAGAAGGTAACAGCTTACAGTATGTGAAATGATTGTACTGAGTTTTAGATCTAAACTGAAATTCACTGCCTGATGTTTGTGAGGTTATTAACAACACACACCTGTGTCATGTAATTTCACACTCCCAAGTGTTTCATCCGACCTGGGATTACAGAACCGAGTCTGTTTTTCTAATGAATGTCCTCGTGAGACCAAGAGAGGAACCCTTTCATCTGTCTCAGGTCTCTGAACATTTCCATGTAAAAATCAGGCCAGTACTCTTTTCCAATTTAACGGGAGCATTCAGTTATTCTTGGATGTGAATGCTCGCAGTAATCTGACAACGTTGCCTCAGGTGTACAAATGAGATTTACGATGCACTGTCACAGGACAATAACCATAATATTTCTCTTTCATCTGCTCATCTTGTCTCTCTTCCCATCCTTGTTTCATTGAAGGCAGACGTTAGGCAGGAAAGCAGGGAGATGTAATTTCAGATGCCATTATGGCGTAGGAGAAAGAATTCAGAGAACAGGATAGTCAGCTTGCAGAAATCTTTTTTTAAGGGTTCTCAAGACTTCTGAATTTGCCAGACGTCTATCAGACATTTCCCCTCAAGCAGACTAAAATATAATGTACAAAGACATCAGCAGTTTTCACGTGTAAAAAGATTGTTAACGGACGTTTGTTAGGTTTGTGGCATTGAGTCTTTAATGCTTTTTAGAGTGTTTGAGGCACTTAAGTAAATAAAATGTTCAGAGACAGCAATATTTTGTTTTCAATTCTGGGCGGACAGAAATTGTAATCGCAGGTTCTACACATGTACTTGTTTGTTTGGCAGCATATAATTTGGGCATGATTGATTTCAGATTACCCGCCCCTAGATTTCAGGTGAAAACAAATCTAACTTTGATTGGCCGCTTGACATGTCAATCAAACGTTCTGTTTCAGGCCAAGATAATGCTGCAGGAGAGATCAGAAAGAGCACAGCAAGAAAAAAAGCAGAACGTTATTTTTTATGATTCGTAATGACTTCATACACCTGATAAAATTACTTTTAATGTAATTAAAATATTTTCAAAAATTGTTCAAAAACGATGTAGTCTAGAATCAGTTGTGTGCACATACAACTTTATGTTTATCATGTTTGTTTCTCTAAAGCGATGATTTTCAGGTTGACATAAGGGTCTGAATATTTTTTTAAAGCCACGATACATTTCTTCAGGTATCTTTTCTGAAATTGTGGTTAAATAGGAGCTTATCTCATCTTATGAATACGGTGAACTGCGGAGGTTTGGAGTCACATCTGCCTTTAGTCTGTGAAGAGGCTGAATGCTGTTTTGGTGTCGGCGCGTCATTCGTTCCTCTTAAAGGTGAAAATCCGGTTCACAGACACACAGCAGCGTGTGAACAGCAGGTCTCACAGTTGACTGCTCTCGTCTGCGTGTGTAACAGAACTGCACACTGTACGACTCGCAGCTTTGTGTACACACAGACCTCTGCCCCGGGCTGCTGACTTTTAAAACACCTTCTGTTTCTATTCACTGAGATGTTTAATAATCCCTCATCGGGCCAAAACCTGGAATGTTTGGGGCAAGATGGATGAAAGGTGATGTTTTTAAAAAGCTTTCGCTAGTATTTTCATTCACGGGATTTTTTATGCGGTAATAGGTTTACAAGTGTGAAAAGGCAAGAAAAGATTTCTTACAATTCAGGATTTCCCCTCCCTCATCTTAGTCATTCTAATAGGATTAATAAAGCGATATTCACGAGCACAACTGCGTATTACGTTTTCTGAGGTGTGCAGGTGAAAAAGTCAGAGTTGTTACTTTTGAATGGGCTCAAATTCGTTTTTTTCTAGTGTTTTTATAATTTTGCGCTGTGTCGTTCTTTAAGGTTTTTTCTCCATGCAGATCTACTATTGTGAAATAAAGGACTGCTTTGACGTATCACGTATAGAGACAAAACAAAGTGCGGTTGGAAGATTTGCATGTCATTTAGTCCGTGGCCATTTCTTGGCCAGAATAGGCTAAACTAATCTCCATTTTGCTGTTCACTCAAAGGCTTGAAGAAAAGTAACAATAGGGGTTTTAGCATGAAACTCTCTCTCTGTCCCTTTCTGGTGGAGTGGCTGTGCTAATAGTATGTCATTTTGTGTAGTGTCAGCCTCTGTTCGTCTGGAGGGGAAGACCTCATTTCACCCGCTGACCCCATTCACGGCCTTCAGACGCCCCTCTGCCCTAATCTTCCGGAAAGCTTCTTATACTTTCACGTTTAGACAGGCAGATCTCGGCCTACACAAAAAGCCACAGTCACAGGACCCCAGTCAACCCACACACACACAGACAGGGTGATGCAAGTGAATGAAGCTGCTGGAGGGTCTTACATACTCCTCTCAGGCAAGAATTGCCCTCTAAGAGAGAACTCACATAATCTGCTGCTCTTCGGCCAGAGGAACTTTGTGTGTGAACTTTTAAAAAATAAGTTCTTGAGCAGATTTCCGTAGCATTTAGTTTCCAGAAGGTGAGGAAATTATGACAGAACTTTCTTTTTTGGGTGAACTATCCCTTTAACCACCTACATTGTGTGGACTGACCAGCAGTCCCTATGATATTGATTATTAAATAATCTAAACATTTAGAAAATAAAGAAATGGTTAGTTAGGATGATGATAGTGTCATGAATGGTGAGGGAACAAGGACACAGTACAGAGGACCCAGACGCAGACAGCGGATAAGGGGTTAACAAGACATTTCATAAAATATAAATACAAAACAAAGACCCACGTGGGGGTAACAAAACAAAACAGGGGAATCTCCAACAGGACAGGACTAAGACTAAATACACCTAACAAGACTAAGATAAACATAACATGACATGACATGAACTACAAATGACTACACTAGACTAGACTAACACAGAACAGGCACTCACCAGACAAACGACAATGAACCAGCACGAGACAGAAGACACAAGGGCATTATAAAGGGGATAAATCAAGAGGGGACAGGTGCAGGACATGAACTAATTAACAAACAATAACGAGGAGACGAAAGGGCGGGAACAGAGACGCCACACCGGAGAGTGGAAGACCAACAGGGACAAAACGTCACTCTCCACATAAAACAAGAGGTTCTATCATGGTTCTGCCACTAGGTCAAGAGAAGCAAGACAAGGTGAGGCAGAACCATGACAGATAGTTAATGATAGTTAGGTTTAGGAGTAAGATGATAGTTAAAGGTACAGTTTGTGAAATGTAGCGGCATCTAGTGGTGAGGTTACGAATTGCAACCAACTCCGGCCCTTTCTTTCAAAGCACTACGGGAGCTGACACAGCACTAAGATGTTGTCGCATTTCCGCTTCTTTGCCGAAGGAGATAACATATTTACGAAACGTATGAAACACTCATTCTAAGGTAATAAAAACATAATGCTTCATTCTGCTTCATGCACTTCTGTCAATAGATCCTCCACATTGCACCTTTAAGTTATATAATACACCGTTTATACAGTACAAAAGTCTGTGGAAAGTCCCCAAAATGTATGAAAACAATTGCGAGTGTTTGATCTTAGATCTATCTTAGACCATCCACAGGCCATGTGCATAATAAACCTACGACCTACAAAACACACTCCCAACAAAGACAGTGATCCTCTGATCACTCCCATCTGTTTGTTTTCAGAAACATGTTTATTCTTTATTTAATTGTTTGTTAGTTCAGTTCTTTCCAGAGAAGCTCACGCGGTGTAATCCTCTACCTCGCTTGGCCAGAGGCTTCGAGTCTTTGACAAAGTCACCAAAGTCAGCATGGCCTCAGGTGTGTGTGCGCGTGTGTATGTGTGTGTATTCACCTTCAAAGCTTGGCACATTTAAATATCCCGGCATCCTTTCAAATATCAAAGAGAGAAAATCCTGCATCCCAAGCTGCTCTGTTAATTAGAAACTTCATTAAAGGTAACAGTAAATAAAAAATAACCGCGATTGCCCCATTTCTGCATCATTAATCTGTAAAAGCTGAAGCAGACCTGAAAACAAACTTGAACTGTGTGGCTGTTTCTGTAAATGTTTGACAGGCTTTGTAGCTATTTCTTTAAATATATTTATCCATATTTGTTTGTTGTTTTGGAGACCTTTGGTAAATAATCAGCAGTGATAAATGCTAATGATAAATATGTTGTGTTTAAACGTACTAGAGAGATATTTATCAGGTTGCAGACGTGACGTTCGTTTTTACAGAGCTGAAAATAAAACCGACTCTGTAAACAAATACATACGTTTCATGCATTTGTTTGTTCTGTTTTTGTAGAGATGTTTGGTAAATAACCAGCGGTAATAAATAAAGATGAACAGCATGTTGTAGAAAGTCGTTTTAGAGAAGCATTAAACATTTTATTTCATCTTATTCGAAACGGCAACGTGACATCGTTGAAAAGCCATCCGCAAGTCATCCATCCGCGTTCCTCTCGCAGACACCTCGGCACACCCCAGTCTGCAGTAAAAACAACACGCACCTCAGATAAATCAGTGCCGTGACAGCACGGGAAGATCAGATACAGACGGAGGAGTCAAAATAAATAAACTAATCCACCAGCAATACAACTATTAAAAATTAGCTGCTCAAACTCGCGCTGGCGCATCTCACACGGGCGCGCGGCAGAGAAGAATAAAGCCACGCAATCGAAGCGTATCGCTTCTGGATTTTTGCTTTCAACACCTGCACTTCATACACAATGGAAATGCTCACAGACAGCGCAGGTAAATGAGGCGAGAGAGAGAGCGAGCTTATTTAGTTAGGCCGGGACAGACATGAGTGCAGCAGAGATCGCGTTCACTTCTGCTTATGTTCAGCCGGCAGGGAGCAAACAGCTGTCAGTGCTGATACTTGGAACTTTTGGATCCGCCTTTCTTTAAATCCCCCTAGTGTTCTTCTTCTGGATTATTGCTTAGTTTCTAATTGATGGTGAGTTTTTGTGTTCTTCCCTGGAAAAAAAACATGCACGAAAGCACTGCTGTCTTTGTTTGTTTTAGTGCACACTAGGCAAAAATCACTCAGCGGTGAAGACAGTCTATTGCAGAGCTGCTGGCTTCCATTCTTTTCTCATTTTCTTACACAGCCCAGTAGTTTTTAAGAGGAGGGACATACACAATCTCACACATCAGCGTTCTCTTGTAATGGTCGCTGGAGTCTGGACCAGGTTTATCTGTCATGTGCAAGGCTGCGTACCAATTAATACAGTAAAAAAATAAATTCAAAAACTTTATTGTAAATCTGCCTTAAATGTATAAGTTAAATCAAAGAAACTTAACAAGTCACTTAAATTTATAAATTTAAGCTGAAATTGGTTAAACTTGTTTTTTAAAGTTGAACGAAGTTCAACTAGATTTTTAGGTTCAAATGAGTTATAAGGCCAATTTAATTTAACTTACAAATTTAAGGCAGCTTTCGAACTAAAGATGAAATAGATTCTTTTTTTACAGCTTCTATGCACAAAACGTTTTTGGTGGCGTTCATAAAAAGATACTACACGACTTCTAGAACATACAATGTTCAAAATGTGTCTTGATGCAAAGACCTACCTGTATTTGCTTTCAGTTTGTGTTTGCATTAAATAGTTCCTACACTTTTGTGTAGCTTTAAAAAAAGCTGATTGACAACGAAAATGCATGGTTAAAATAGCTTAAACAAGCATGCATGGGTGGGGAGTTTTATGAATTTTGTGAAAGACATGAATATTCATGTAGACGTCTAAGTTTTTCTGTGGAGTTGTTGGATGCAAATTTGTGTGGATTGGACTATTACAGTTTTGCCTTTACTTTGGTCACTTTTGCAAAGTTTTCTGAAAAAAATAAAGGGTTGTGGGTTATCTTAGCTGCACCTTCTCCATGCTGTTTTCGATCTAACATGACTAACAAGAATGCTTTTTAGGACAGTTAGTATGCAAATATTGACTTACCCAGAAAGCAAGCGACGTGACCTGACTAGAACTGCATTCGATTAACACAAGCTCGTAGTGTTTCTCACTCTCAGTGTAGAAACAGTTTTTGGAGGGTTCCTGGGTTTTCAAGGAGGGCTATTGAGATGACAGGAATTTTAAGCGTTAGAGACACAGACATTAAAGGGAATAGAAGGGAAGGCCGTGCGTGAGCATCTTTCGTTAACTGTTATGGATTAATCGACCCTCCCGCGCAGTTAATGAGCTGCGGCGCTTAAAAGAGAGACCGGCGCTTAGCAAGACAAAGCTAATTGCCGAGGCGAGTTTCATTACCCTGCGAGAGAGCAATTTTTACTACTCCAGACATCAAAATGCTGCCTTTAAAATTCACAATACTACTCTAAGTAACCTATAATTACTGGAAGCCGTTCGGGTCAGATGACTAGTCATTGACAGGGCTGGGGAAATGGGAGCGATCGATCGCATCTGAATGCTGAATCTATCTCAAGGATAGTGGCGCTACTCACTGTGATTCCTTATAAATAACCATTCACAGGTAATTGCAACATCTTTTCTTTGTATTACTTTTTGAACTTTAATGTGACTTTATTGAAGAGAGGGAGAAGAGAACATAATCTTAAAAACTGGTGTTGCTTGGTAAAATGTAAAAATGTAAGACAGATGTAGTTCTTTATGTTTTTAAAGCTGTAATCCATAACAAAAAAAAAAACAAAAAAAAAATGGCATAAAAATCACTTATCAAAAATCTGCTAACACTGATTTGAGACGGTGCACTCTTAAAAAGAAAGGTGCTTAAAAGGTTCTTCACAGCGATGCCATAGAAGAACCATTTTTGATTCCACAAAGAACCATTCAGTCAAAAGTAAATAACTTACTAAATAAGTAACTTATTCTGTAACTTTTCATAATCTGAAGAACCTTTGCCACAAACTTCCTAGCCCATGTCCTCAAATAACGTTGTGAATTAATCCCATGGAGAACATTGTAGCGACGTGATGTACTGGTCTTCAGATAACCTGGACACTGGTCATTTTTGCTTACGTTCCAGAAACGTCTGAGCCACGTCCTCAAATAACGTCGTGAATTGATCCCGTTGAGAATGTTGTAGCGATGTGATGTACTCGTCTTCAGATGACCTGGACACTGGTCATTTGATTAAAGAATCTGGTCATTTCTGTTTATTATGTTATTGTATGGAAAATTTATGATCAGAGTAAAATCTGTTGCTAAAGACGAATGCTATTAATCTGACTTCTGACAGCTATTAAACTGGAGTTTAATTCGATATCACAATTACAACTATTTATTTTGTGCGCGAGCGTCTCCAGCACGCGCCTTCTTTGTTCTGCAAAGAGCCGGGCGCTCTCATCATTTAAATGTTAATGGTCATTTCTTTTTTCGTCACTGCCTGATATTACTTTAGCGGTTTATTAATATTCTTTATTTACTTTATACCTTACAGATGTGAGAGTAAACACATATTTTAGTGATATTTTTTTTATATTTTTAGTTTTATAATCGTTATACTGTGCTTTATACATATTTGAATAGAGAATTACTCCAATTATGCATAAAATGTAATCTTTAATGCACAGATTAAATCACAAATTAATTTAATCCTCCATGTGAGGGATGATAATTGTTTAAATTTTAACAATAATTTTAACAACGTGACTGTTTGGTCGTTAGGACGTGCTCATCACGTCCCGGAAACGTTATTTGGTACGTCGCTGCGACGAATATGGTACGTTCCAGGTATGTCTTCAGGAAGTAATCACCATGTCCCAACAACGTCCAATGTTACGTCGTCAGGACGAATATGGGAATCACAAAGTTACGTCGCTGGAACGTTATTATGGTACGTCGTGGCAAAGAATATGGTCCGGTCCAGGTACGTCATCACAACGTAACTGTGTTAGGTGGGAGAATGCAGGGGCGCAACTGCACATTTTCTGAGGGGTATGCGAGATCAGTATTGGCGCCCCCCCCCCCATCGGCCACCCCAATATAGAAAACACACAACAAATAAAAAATCCGCAGACAAGTTGTATACTTTGGAGTCATTCTATTTTACATCATGTGAAGGTGACAATCGGATTTGCATCTATAACAGAAGCATAAAGGTTTCCTTTTACAGAAACACTTTTCCAACTGCTTCACAATGTAACAGATACACAATTCTGAAAAGATAAATAACAATCTGAAAAATAATGAAACAAAGGAGCAAAAAGTAGTAAAAGTACATAAAGTTTATGTTCAGACATACACAATAAATTAGGGTGGAAACTAACGATTATTTTAATAACCGTAAATTGGACGATTGTTTTTTTGATTAATCGGATAACATGCTAAACAATTTTTAATTTTATCTTTTGCTTATAATAACTAAATAAAACCCCAAATAAGGCTATTTATTGTATTCTTTGAAAAGTGAGTTTCACTTAAGTAGTCTAGAATTTTGACATTTAAAACCTTTAACAAAAAAGCTTGTCAAGTTTTAAACAATAAAACTTCTTTAAATATCCCAAATATAAGTAACAATCGAGTTGTAGCCCATTAGAGATGTGCTGTTGAGGAAATAAACTTATTTTGATCTTTAAAGTTATACATTTAGATGATTCCCTTTCCTTCAACAAAAAGTATTACTGTATTAACATTATTTATTATTATCAGAATAAAACGAATAAGACGTATCACATGATATACTCGCGTTGTATAACGCAAATATACAAACGGTCTTTGTTTTTAAACTTAGGCCTACTTTAAAACGAATGCTTAGTTTGTGGTTCATTAATATTTAATAAAAACACAACAATAAAATAGCCTATGTTAAACATACCTTTACTGTGCATTTATAATTAAAATGTTATTGAAAAAACGACATAAGATGGATAACAGATATTATAAGGCAAATAAATAAAAAATCTTTGGATTTTCCCCTTGCTTTAAGCATTTTTAGTTAGTGGTTCACATTTTATGAAAACATCATTAAAGTAAAACAAAGACAAACTCACTTACATTGAACGCTCAAATTATTTTTTATTAACAAACGTTCTTTTTTGCGCTCTTGTCTCTGTCATCCTGTCAATCATTGCGCTGTTTCAGTGACCACACGCAATATCTCCGGTGCTCTGTGCTGCGCGCTGTTTGCAGAAGACGCAACTGCTCGCGTTATGTGAAGGACACGGACCGGATGTTCAAACTACACAGCTCGCGTTGTCATATGGGGGAAAACGCGTCCGACGATTAATGAAGAACCCGATAATGCGTGATAGTGGGAGACTTAACAGCTTTAACAACCGTCTCAGACTCTCCCGAATGTAATTATAAAGCTCCTTCATCATAGATTTATTTTATAAGCGCCAAAGATGTAGGCCTAGATGTGACCTGATATTGTATTATAATATGAACTACCTCTCAGGCAACGTTAAATAACTTTTTTTTACTTGTCAATTTACTTTTCATTTTCATGTTCTGTTCTGCGCTTTGGGAAGTTTCTTTGCTCGATCCATTTGGTCATTTGACTGTTAAAGAGTGATTGGTTGACATAATAACTTGATTAAATGAATTATATATTTATTGAACTCGTTTAAAATGCTAGACAAAAGTGAAATTAAAACGTTTTAGATAATGACTTTTTCGTTATATTTTTATAACGTTTTATTTCAAAAAACGTTACATAATATTTTGGCACAATGGCGCCCCCACTTGTGCGGCGCCCCTATGCACCGCATATACTGCATACCCCATTTTTGCGCCCCTGGGAGAATGTATAACATGAATCATTGTCTTTATTTAATAGACATAAAAACAGACAGTTATTGGTTAGTATGTTTTGAGCTGTTTTAAAAAAGTTGTGATGGATGCTGCAGCTCGGTGGAGACCTGCCGTCTCCGTTCTTTCTTTATTAGTTTGACTGCCACTTTGACTGGTATTCACATAAAAACACAAATTCGTGGTCCGTCATTTACAAATTTCGACGTACTTTCCCACTGTGCATGTAAGGTTACTGGTACGTCTGTGATTGTATGCTTGTGCATCGAAGACCCTTCAACTCCAAGAGAAAATACGAAGTAATTGAATAAATCCTCATAAGATATATCAGGCCACTTCATCCTCCCACTGTGTAATACATCTCGGGTGTGAAAAATATTCATCATAGCTGTTTTAAAAGCGTTTTGAGCGTGCTCCCGCAGTGACACACTTCCATTGTTTTCCACCGGCCTGCTAATAATATGGAAGTCTTAACACAAAAGGGAAGTACGTCACGTCGTTTACTTCCGCGTTCAAAAATAAGGTGGATAGAACCATTTAGACAAAATGGTTATTCTATGGCATTGTGCATTTTTAAGAGTGTAAGCTTAAAATGATTATTTATAATCAGGTACGACTTTGCAGAAAATGTCATTTTGACATAATTTGAACTCACGTGAAAAAAAGTATGATGTAAACTAACTTTCAATTTTATGTTTCAAACAAAGATGGCCATAGAGATAAAAACGTTACAGATTTATCATTCTATAAATAAGTAAAATAACTTAATAGCCCAGGCCATCCTCATTGTGTTGCTTTTGGTTTCTAATCATAAAACAAGCATAAATACAGTTAAGTCAGTTTTAAATGTGTATTTTTAAACACATCCGTATTGTCTCCCCCATGTTGTGACTCTAACGATCACTTTCTGCGTGGGATTTGTCTGTGTGTATTTTAGCTTTCATTCTTCAAGCATTAAGAAAGCCAGACAATGTTTTATTTTGTATCTTTTGAAGCAGCATGATTCTCTATTCAGTCTATTAGCTGCGCTATGGTCCTAAAAGCTCAACAAGAGAAGAGCCCTGCTGTATTTTCAGAATTCCTCTGAATAATATTTTCAGCAAAGCACAGGACAACAAATTTATATTAGTTTTAAAATGTACCCATTTTGCAGTAGTGTGATGTATAGAATTTTTGTCTGTCCGGTCTTTTAGAACTTTAGACGGTCTGTATGTCTGTGTGATATCAAATATATTAGCTTAAAGGAACAGAGCAAGATGAGATTTGATTGTTCTGTGAGCCAGTTATGTTCCCAGAAACTGTTGTACCCTGCCAACTCTCTGTGCCTATGGATGCCTTTAGAATACTAATCTCTTTCTCTGACCATCCTAATCTACATAAGGATGAAAAACAAGAATAAGAATGTGATTTCATTTTGGTATTTTCATTCACATTATTTTTTTTTGCTGCATCAAAGCATAGAAACATAACTATATATGTTGCCATGAACACATGTGGTGGGATAAGATGAGGAGAATAAGTAGAACAATGCAATGAAAACTAACGTTTGTACGAAATATCCAACAAAAACACAAGGGTGTGAAACTGTAAATGCTGTCTGCCTGCTATAGGTTTAGTGCTCTGGTTAGGTGATGCTGTTTCAGGACAGAGATTCAGGCTGTGTTGTCATAGCAACAGCCTGTTGAGGGCCAAAAGGTCCTCTACCAGGTCCTGATTGTCCTGTTAGTCACAATAAACAACACACACAAACACATACAGAAAATGTCAACTTCCAAATTCCAGAAAATGTATACATTTTGATTTTAGGGTTATGGTTTTCCGATGTCTTATTTCTATCAAGTAAATAGAATAATATAAATGTTTTTGTTGAAAGAGAATATTTTCTACTGCTTTTACCGCTGTTAAACACTACTATGCAAGAACGCAGCTTCTGTTTCATAAGGTTACCCAATGATGTTATTTCATTAATTGTTGGAAAAACCAGCGCTTACTTTCCTAAAGCAGTTTGACATTTTGATGTGACTGTGTACTGTGTGGCTTTCATGGAACTGATGTGCACTTGTTTGTTTTTGTAAATCTAAATCTAAAAGGCACTGCAGGCTAATGCTTTCCTTTGTCTGACAGATGAAAAGACAGATTTAGAGACGGTGGTTTGCGTGTTTTCACCTGGACGTGTTTTGAAACGAATGAAGTGCATTAAATGACGTGAATCTACGAGGTGATGACTGCTCTCAGCCGAGCGGTGCGTTACTTCTGAGAAAGGGGATTTTAAGTCAGGCAGAGCCGAAGGTAATGACAGCTCCACGCCATTCACACACAGTAATTCATTCTCTATGACTGTGACAGAGAAACTCAGTTTGGTCTGGTCAGCTCCATACATCACTGTCACACTGTTGTGAAGAAGAAAGATGCACAAGACCAGACACACGGACAAGCTTGCACTTTTACACAAAGATGAGAGAAATCGCAGTCTCAGGATGTTGGGTTCGTCCGTGCGCATGCGCACACGCTCTCACGCACACACACACGGACTCTGTTGTGTGGAAAGCTGACATAGTTTAGTCATCTCTTAAAGGGCACTGTCTCAAGGGTCAACAGAGCGCATGACCTTTGAACCTGGAATGTGCCTGATGACAAGATCTGTCTCTCACGAGCTATTGAGTCGGGTAATGAGTGTGATTTAAAGACACAAGTAAACACACAAGCACTCTCACACTAGACCATACACCATAGATGGCAAATCAGAAAATTCAAATACATAAATTGACAGAATAGTCAGATGGACGGCAGCAGTTGATTGACAGCATTTTTCTGCAAAGTGTGATATCCAGTGTCGGAGTGTGTATGATTGAATTTGATGCTGTCGCTTCAGGTAGCTTGATCTAAAGCGGTAAGAGCATTCTGGTAAATGGTGTGTGTGTGTGTGCGTGCGTGCTAAAAACTCTAGCTGTTGGTGTTTCACGGGACAGATTGGTGTGTGTGTATTTGCTGTAAATATTTGTACTCTTCCACTGTAGAGTGCCCCATGGGACCAAAAAGTGTCCATATGGTCCAACGAGTGCTTTGTACCCGATGACGTCTGCGTTCACCCAGCGGAGAGTGTAACCCCATAACAGGTGCAAAACACACACCTGCAGGTTCTGTGTCATCGTGGCTTTAGTAACACACAAACGTTTTAATGAATATATTACAGCCATTGAAACCGGGTTAGGATTTATGCGTGCTAGGCTTTCATGCCGAAACATGCATTTGCATTACAGTGCGTGTGGGTTTGCTTTTGATCGGTCTGTTTATTCCCTGAGATTCGAACCAATGAATTTAGATAGTAGAGCTCTGGGTAAAAACATAGTTTTCCAAAAGTTTTTGTTCAAGCATACAGGAAATTCTTAGCGTGAACAAAAAGGGTTAGATTTATAAAACCATGCATACATGCACAAGCTCACTTCTGCATGCAACAAAAGGTTGTTAAAACACCTTTTAAGTGCTTTTATATCTTATGAACCGTGACCTCGTTTCTAAAAGAACCCGCGTGTAGAGAGACAGAAGATTCAAGCAAGAAAGTCAAAAAATAAATCGAATAACGTACATTGAAGTCACAGCAGGTGTTAAAAGAGCGCCGGCTGAATGGCTGCTGTTCACAATGGCAGAGATGAACATAAACAGCCTGATTGCAGTGTCGACTGGGAAAGTGGTGGCCAGAACATGACGTGGAATAGGCTGCGCGTACAGTATTGTCCTCTCTAGTTTGAAGGTCATCAAAAAAAGTATTGGCAAAATTTAAATAATCCACAAAGATTGAGTTTAGCTACACTGTTCAACAATTCAACTTCAAAATGTAGTTTTGAAGCTGACTTAAGTTTTTTATATCTGGTTTTCAATCAGCCTAAAAGAACCCATGTAACACCCCTCCTGATTTCACTTCACTGGCTGCCAGTTGCCGCCTGCGTCAAGTTTAAATCTCTGACACTGGCCTTCAAACAATAACAGCAAATTCGCCCCTTTACCTTAACTCGCTGCTCCAGGTCTACATCCCCTCCGGTCATCTTTGGTCTTTCATTTTTAAGTTAAAGTTTTTACAGTGTACGATTTTCTTCAGATCGGGCTTCTTTGGGTCATTGTTGTTTGAGAAACCAACACAATCTCACGGCAAAAACGTAACTATTTTACGAGGTGGCTAATTTTGGCTAATTCGTATGAATTCACATGATCCCATTCGTACATTTAAGTATGATTTGCTTTCTTGCCAGTGATGTTAAGTTAGGTTTAGGGGCAGGGTTGGCTTCAGTATAGTTTTTTTCCTACTAATCGTACGTTTTTGTACAATTCACAACATACGAAATCATACAGATTAAAGCCACCTTGTAAAATAGTTACGAATTCCGTGAGATCAAGTTGGAGAAAACCATAGATCCAACCTGAACTCACAGGAATTCGTAACTACTTTACGAGGTGGCTAATTCGTATAAATCCATACTACGTTAGTCGTACAAAAATGTACGATTATTAGAAAAAAGCAAAACTGGAAGCCCCAACCCCACCCTCAAACCTAACGTCACTGGCGATAAAGCAAATCATACTAAAACATACAAATATAATCGTTTACACAAATTAGCCATCTCGTAAATCAGTGTCCCGACCCCTACTTTGGGAACCCCTGTTCTATAGCCTACTATAAATATTGGTGTGCATACAAAATTGCATGCACACACTCTCCGAAGGTCATTTTGTGCATAAGCAACATTTATGTTAGCTGGATTTTGCCAGACCACACACTGTAAGTGCCATTTATATTTACAGTAATTTGTAGCATCAAATTGAAATCATTAATATCAAACATATCAATTAGTGACAATGCATTGCCAACCAATGGTGATGCAGACAGATGCTCTTTAAAATCATGATTGCGTAAGAGTTACCGACAGTACCGCAGTGGCAAATTGTAGCGTTTTAATTGCCCTCTCTCTCTCTCTTTGGGTTCATTCTGATAACTGCAGATTTAATTTAGCTTATCTGCCACCCCTCTTTATAGCCATACGCATTCAGATCATGATTTTCATTAACATTACAGATGAATATTTTCCCGAACGGCTGAACATTTGGCCCATTTGGATGTGACTCACTTTATAAAGTGCTTGTGTCGGGAGATATATGATATTCCTTGAACTGAAGTTAATCAGAGCGACCGCGGAAAAGGCTGTGACGTTCCCTGCCCTTCCTGACTTTACAGTCCCATTACATGAACATGCAAACTCATGTAGCTTATTTCCTTTAGAATTAATTTACATTTTCAATTACAACATACAAAGTTCAGCACGCAAAGGTTTAATAACGCACGTGTACGAGAGCACAAAGGAAAGCCCGCGTTTGAAACCGTAATCAAACTGTAACAGAGTTGTACTGCTTTTAATTTACATGTGCTGTAAAGGCAGATAAAACCCAAATTGTTCCCTTGAACATAGAATTGTACTCATTAAAACATCACTTTCAGGAAAAAAGAGGGTTATTCGCTTGGAGACTTAAATCTTTTGCTTTGGTTTGTTTGTTTGTTTGTAAGAGGCTGGCGAAATGTGTGTGGGATGATGAAGCTAGCAGCGTTGGACTCTGACTAAGCACACACACGCTTGTCTGTGCTTCAGATGGCACGCCTACGAACCGTTGACGGATCATTGGATGCATATTGCTCACAAAAATGGCAAACTGTAATCTGATGAAGCTGTCTGGCTTTACGCAGTTTCTAGAAGTTACGTTTGTATAAATTCACTTAGAAAGAAAGTTGTGCTTCGCTTCGGAAGGAAAACTGCATTTATAGAGGTACTAGAATATAAATTGCACAGCACACGTGCCTCTTTTTAGATCCAGTTATGAGCGCTTGGGTATCAGGCAAACTTTACTGGTACTACCATGCACCTGAATAACTATTTAAAATATAGAAATTGATGCATGTCTTATACATTTTCTGTCAATGTAAGCACAAGCCGTCAAACAAAATGTATTTCTGATGCGCGTCCATTTTATTTCAGGGTTAAAGGGACAGTTCACCCAAAAATGAAAATTCTGTCTTCACACAAAGATAGATATTTGGAAGAATGCTTGTAACCAAACAGTTCTTGGCCACCATTGACTACCATAGTAGGAAAAATTACAATGATATAAAGTGCCCCAGAACTGTTTGCTTTTCTACATTCTTCAAAATATCTTCTATTGTGTGCGACAGAATATGAAATTTATAAAGCATTTTTTTCTACTGTGGTAGTCAATGGTGGTCAAGAGCTGTTAGGTTACAAGCAGTGTACGGTGAGTAAGTTCATTTTTTGGTGAACTGTTCCTTTAAATGTAATGTATTTCTCATAAACTTATCTTTCTACATAGAAACATGCTATACATCCTATGAAAAAAGTGACATACACAGCACTTACTAGTACTGTGAATAGAAATGTCAGATTACAAACTTGTGAAAGTTCAGATATACATCATATTGAGAAATATACAATAATGTATTCTGTGTTTTCTTTATTTTTCATAATTATATCTCTTTATTACAGTAACTACTGCCTAAAAGCATGTAAAGCTGTTTTGCCATATCGCAAAACAGTGTACAAATAATATATACTGTATATATATAATATAAATGTCAATTGATGTACAGTATAATGTAATGTTTTAACATTTCTTAAGTTGCAGTGTGGCCAAAACTTTCTGCTGATGTTCGAAGGTCTGGCTACCTGACAATACATATAACCCTATATTGACTGATGTTTCAGTAGCCATGCACGAGCGATGTCCCCCTCCCCCCTCTGTCTGCAGTAATGACTTTATTGCTCTTTTGAGGAATAAACGCCCGATCCTCCCAGGCCGACCTGAATGAGTCCGCCTGCGAGCTGGGCATTCTGCCAGCTGATCTCAGCCTTCCAGCAACATGGCTTCTCTCTCTGCGGCGAGATTGAACAGAGGCTCCGTGGAATTTTCTTTTCTAGTGTCGTCTTTTACGACGCGCTGCCGAGAGACGTCCCCGCGCTAATTAATGCGCTTAACGCCGCAGCCACGCGCAAGGTCAATTAGAAAAAGTTTGTAGCGCTAATGGCAAATTAAAACCCAGCCCCACGGCACCCGGTTCCACGTGCATTTACTCCGATATTCTGTGCAGCTTTTGGCACATCGTTCACTCATTTCTCATCCCGTTTCTCCATTATTTATGTGACGCCTTGACCCTTGTAGCGTCTGGGAGCTGACGAAAAGGCCTTGAATTAATTCGTGTCATGCTGAACAGGCGCGAGACAATTAGCGGAAAATGTCGCGTCGAGACTAGCATTTCGCGATGTCAGAAAAGCCAGAGGACGTGCAGGTTTGTGTGGGAGAGTTGTTTGTGTGTGTGTGTGTGTGTGTGTGTGCTTGCTTGGTCCACAGGCGTAAAGAAGCAGCGCTTTTGCACGCACACACTCGACTAGCTGAATCAGCTCCATATTACACAGTAGCTTCAAACTGTAAACACGAGCCTCAGGGAACACTGTACAATCTGACTGAGTTCACATCATTACGTTCGCACACGCGCTTATTCTGACAGAGCGCAGCCTGTCATTATAAACACACAATTACGCTCGCATTCCGAGCGAAGTGTGTGAGAAACCCAAACATACTCGACGCAAACACGGAATCTTGATTTTACGCATCGTTGTGTTTTGAAATGTGTCATATTGCAATTCATAAAACAATGTAAGAAGGCATTAGTGTACATCAGGGATGTCAAACTGCAGTCCAGGAGGCATCCTGTAACCGTAAACTCTGCAACTCTAGGACTGCAGTTAGTTGGAAACAGTATTTTTTCTAGTTTTTTTTATTTTCATGGCAGAGTTTAAAGTCGGTATGAAATTAAAAATGATCATTCTAATTGTTTTACACAGTGCTGAGGTATTTATAAAAAAAATTCTCCGTGAACATTGTTTTTTTAAATTAATTTGCACTCTTGAATCAAAAACGTAAATCTCTTTCCCCCTCTCGAAACGACTAGGGCTCTGGGAATCGATTCCAAGAAGAATCGATTCCTCGTTTCCAAGGAATTGAGAATCGAGAGTCGATTCCAAAGGTCGATTCCAATAAAGGAATCGACTCCTCTTTGAGAGCCTTCATAAGCACAAGCCCCGCCCCTTAGCTGATGTCATTGGTCAACTAAATCACATTAGTTTCTTTTCTAAAACAGTACAGACTTCAGAAAAAAATGATGGATGAAGTCNGACGCACACACTCGACTAGCTGAATCAGCTCCATATTACACAGTAGCTTCAAACTGTAAACACGAGCCTCAGGGAACACTGTACAATCTGACTGAGTTCACATCATTACGTTCGCACACGCGCTTATTCTGACAGAGCGCAGCCTGTCATTATAAACACACAATTACGCTCGCATTCCGAGCGAAGTGTGTGAGAAACCCAAACATACTCGACGCAAACACGGAATCTTGATTTTACGCATCGTTGTGTTTTGAAATGTGTCATATTGCAATTCATAAAACAATGTAAGAAGGCATTAGTGTACATCAGGGATGTCAAACTGCAGTCCAGGAGGCATCCTGTAACCGTAAACTCTGCAACTCTAGGACTGCAGTTAGTTGGAAACAGTATTTTTTCTAGTTTTTTTTATTTTCATGGCAGAGTTTAAAGTCGGTATGAAATTAAAAATGATCATTCTAATTGTTTTACACAGTACTGAGGTATTTATAAAAAAAATTCTCCGTGAACATTGTTTTTTTTAATTAATTTGCACTCTTGAATCAAAAACGTAAATCTCTTTCCCCCTCTCGAAACGACTAGGGCTCTGGGAATCGATTCCAAGAAGAATCGATTCCTCGTTTCCAAGGAATTGAGAATCGAGAGTCGATTCCAAAGGTCGATTCCAATAAAGGAATCGACTCCTCTTTGAGAGCCTTCATAAGCACAAGCCCCGCCCCTTAGCTGATGTCATTGGTCAACTAAATCACATTAGTTTCTTTTCTAAAACAGTACAGACTTCAGAAAAAAATGATGGATGAAGTCTAGAGCTGTGGAATGACATACAATTTCTGCATCCATCCATTCTGCATCCATAAAAGCACACACAATGCAGATATAATTACATGTACACATTTAACAAATCATATAAGCACTTTTGCTTTGCACGTTTGACTGTCTTCACTTACTCTCTACCGACGAGCTCAGTATGCGTGAAGAGAATTACATGTATATAAAGCACAGTCTCACAACATATTTACTTGGACATCTGTTTAAAGCTGTTAAGAATAGAACTTTTTCAACACATGTCTGCACTACTCGCATTTAACAGTAATATTAATATGCACAGTATTCTTGCATATTTTTAATACAATTTACTGATTGTCGATCTGTCTATCTATATTCCTCACGTATTTTAGTGTACGCTGCTGAATAACTTTGAAAATAGTCATTTGTCCTGTGCTTTATTTTTGAAAACAGCTAGTAAATTAGATTATTATTAATGATACATTGGAATTGCAGGACAAGATAGACATATTTGGTTAAGGTTTTTGTTATAAAAACAATAAACCATTAATAAATGTAAAAAGTGACAGCTTAGAAAATTGCATTAAAAATGTGTATTTTTTTAATAATAAATAAAAAACTGTAGTAAAGCAAACCAGGAATTGGAATCGGAATCGACTCCAAAAGAAAGAAACAACGTCTCTTCACTTCTGGTCACAAGGAATGGCGCGAGGGCGGGGTTGCAATGACTGACAAATTGCAAACTGGCATTCAAATCTCTTTCCCTTTTAACGATCCAATCAGTTGTCGGTGGATGAAATCAAGTTCCGCCCTACTTTTTTTTCTCATTTCAGAGGTCGTTTCACTTGGGTATAAGTCATGATACAGAAAAAAGTCTGGCTTCTTCCGTTTCATGCCGACTTTAAAGAGGGTTTTAATAAGCAAGTTAGAGGGTTGCAAAATATCTTATGCTGCGTTGGGGGAATACTGCACACTGTAAACCCGAATGTTCAAAGAAATTAAACAGTTTAAGTAGTGTAAACTTAATTTTATATAAAAAAATTCCTAACTTAAATGTTTTGAGTTCCTGTAACTAATTCTTACTTTTGAGTTAGTTTAACTTATTTTCAACAAGTTAATTCAAGATGATTTGTTGAGAATGAAATTCAGTTCCCAGCATGCTTTGCGTGAGACTGCATTAGGAAAGTAAATTTTGAAATGAAGTGTTATTTTATGAGTTTTTAGAAAGGAAAAAGCCTTGTTAATGATGAATGTTCAATTATCTTGGATATTTAGAAGAGTTTGTTGTATTTTTGACTTTTGGGGTTACCATCGTTCAGAAGAGTGGTGCTTATGCTTAGGTTGTGGGAGGTGCAATAGCAGTCGCGTGCGTGCGTGCGTGTTGCATCACTCTCTGTGAAGGCTGTTTGTTAATTGTTGATGCAGCTGAACTGTTTAGGTTGTCTTAAGACCTTTCATTTATTTAGCTGTAAATAAAAAAAGTTACTTTGCTAAATGTTCAAAATTAAAAGGAGTCAACAACAGTACAACAAACTCAAAACTGACTAGTTTTGCTTACTTAAAATTGTTCAAAATTAAAAGGAGTCAACAACAGTACAACAAACTTAAAATGTAACTGATTACCTCAAATTTTTTGAGTTTTCCCAACTTATTTGGGTTTACAGTGCAGAATTGTCATTTCAATGTCAGTTTGAATGAAGAGGGAAACATGCTTTAAAGTGCTCTATAAGGCAACCAAAACGTTAGAAAATATTTGTAAAAACCTTATTCCGGTTCCTGTTGGTCAGATGTATGTGCACATGTGTGACTTGACCAATGTGAGAGTTGCGCCAGTTGTGCTGAAATCCATGTTTTCCTACTTGATTCAAGGCATAACATTGGTTTCTTGCAGAACTTTGTGTGTGCGTGTTCGTGTTAGAGCCCTGCTGCTGCACTGACAGATATTAGATTGTATTGTAATGAGAGATGACAATGATGTGCTATTTTTGTCAGGTAAAACTAGTTTGATCTCTTTCAGCATAACTTGTCGAGTTGGTGCAAAGTTGGTGTATCGTGTGTGTTCGTGTGTAAGCGCGCAAGCTTGTGCTGGGTATGTTTATGCTGACGGTGTGTGTACTGTGGTCAATTTTTCTTCCTTGGCTTTGATCTCATGACTGTCTCCTCAGGTCTCGCCTACAGCTACAGAGATGGAGACTACCACAAGAGAAGCCTAAAGCCAACTGCTTAGCGGTTGTGTGCGTGTGTGTTTAAATGGTCGCCCTGGGGGGGCCTCTTTCAGGTCCAGGTAGTTTTTTAGCAGATAGTTGGTCCACCTTCACCGTGTGACAGTCTGCAAAGCTGATTTGTCAGCAAACACAATGAAAAAACGAAAGCAGTATTAAACTCAGGGCTCGAACGTCTCCATTTTAAACCCTACAGATTGTGTAAAAGAAGCTCAGTTGTTCTCTTTCCATACAGGTATGCAACATGATGTCGATAATTGCAAAACATCACTGAGGGAATCAAGACTTATTTGGACTTGCAGATGAATTCATTAAAATCTTTACAATTTATACACATTTATAGAGTGTTTCATCGGACACACGTGCCTGGCCCGAAGTTAAAGTGATAGTTCACCCAAAAATGAAAATTCTGTCATCATTTACTCATCCTCTTGTCATTTCAAACCTGTATGACTTTCTTTCGCAGAACACAGAAGAAGATATTTTGAAGAATGTTGTTAACTGGCCCCCATTTACTTGCATTGGTGTGTTCATACAACAGAATTGAATGGGGGCCAGTGCTGTTCGGTTACCAACTTCAAAATATCTTCTATTGTGTTCTGCGGAAGAAGAAAAGTCATAAAGATTTAAAATGACAGTTTTGCGGGTAATCTCCTTAACTTCCGGCCTCCGTTTGGTTATAATATAACAATTGTTTTTTTACTTTATTTACATTCATATTAATTTGTATTCATTTTTTATTGTTTATTAATGGTATTAAATTAAAACTACTCCACCGTTAAAGATCTTTTTGCGGAGGTCTACCGCAAGTTAAGTTCGGGCCACATAACGGTTATTTTTCTGCCCGCTGAAACTGTCATACACAGTATATACGGTACATTTTTGTGTGAAATTGTCTTGTCTTGCAAACGTATAGCCATTTTTTTAACATTTAAGCCTGTTCTAACAAAATAAAATACCACATTTATGTAGTTGTTATGAACTTTGTAAAAGATGAATTGTATTTACCACAGCATGTCTCTTTAAACAAGAACCACCAACTGTAGCAAACTAAACCTCAGTATCCTACTGTGACTATCTGCATACAGAAGTTCACCTCTCTGCTGTTTTGGTGAGTGGGCCGCAGAGGTCAGGGGTCATGGCTCTGATACATGTTGTCGTGGTGATGAGCAGCACTTGTTTGTAACTGTGAGAATGTCATGTTGGGTGGGATGAGAGAGGCGTTGAAGTGTTGCAGTTTTGGGACCTGATGCTCTGTGTGCGTGTGTGTGCTGTGGAGGCTGAAGGCAGTGTGTTAGTGTCATATGGGCTTGGTCAAAAGCTGTCTGTCAAACACCCACACCTTAACATATTATGTTGTGTGTGTCTGCTGGGGGGCTGTAAACCAAATGTTGTTCTAGTTCCCCCCTCTGCATATACTGTATCTCATCTCATCTGTGTTTATCTCATGTCCTCTACTTGTTTCTCATTTTTTTTGTTTATATCTCCTCTCCTTATATCTTCTTTCATCTGCTTATATATCATATGCGTACATGTCCTCTCCTCTCTTCTTCCCTGCTTAAATCTTTCTTCATGTATGTATTCTTTCTTCTACTTGTACCTCCTTTTCTTTGCTTTATCTCTCTCTTTCCTCTGGGTATATATCATCTCTTGTTTATATCTCGCTCTCCTCTGGGTATGTCTCCTCTCTTCCCTCTTCTTATTTATTAAATGACCAAATTAATAAATCCATCAGTGAATAGATGGATAGATAATAAAGAACTGTCTAATAAACTGGACCGACCCTCTAAACTTTTAATGAGCTTTCGAGCATCTAATTAATTTTTTTTAAGGGAACAGAGGTTTGATTTCACACCCCGAGCAGGTCACACTCCTTCATACGGCAGGAGCGAGGGATGAATTGTCTTGTCTTCTCTCATTAAAGGAAAAAGAGATGCGCTCATACGCAACACGTCTTCCGTCTCGCATTTATTAATTTACGCCGCTCCTTCGTTCATCTATCTTTATATGTAAATTGATGAATGCGGTCATCACACGCATATCTTACATTTCTCATATAGCTCATATGACTCATAATGCATATTTATGAGTGTTGCATTACATATGGATGGGATGCAAATGACGGGGGGGAATGTGAACAGGTTGATCCAGGTCTGATGCATCCCAAAAATCCGGTCTGTCGCTTGAGCCGTGCCAGCTATCACGATAATAGCAGCAGATTAGATTGATATTTGTTTGTCTCACTCTCTCTCTTTCTCTGTTTCATGTTCCTCCTCTGTGTCAGCAGCATCCCCTCTGTGTGTCATCAGTTCACATCAAAGACACACACACACACACACGCACACACACACACGCGCACACACGCACGCACACACACACACACACACACGCACACACAAGCAGGTCTGAGTCTTAATCTCTGTAGCTGTGTGGCTGAAACGGCAGAAAGCGTTCAGAATCTCTGCAGAATTAATGATAAAAGGGGTATCACTTCGATTCTTTATTCAAAGAGATAAAACCAAACTGGAAAAGCAAGCAGAATTGATTCCCATTTATCTGCCGTGGTACATTTCAGCCCAGCCCTGCATGACGTTTCACCAGCATATGTTGTGTTATGGTGCCCAGCGTGGTGTGCTGGTGTATTCACCAGGCTTCTGTACAAGCTAAACCAGAAGCATCGGTTAAATATCTGCTCACTCTACAGCACCTTTATTCATTTCCTTTTTTAATAACACACCCAAAATGTTCCCAGTACCTTGCAGGTATGACTGAAAGAGGTGTTCTGAAAATTCACACCTGTGTCTAACGGCTCTGTACACAGCAAAAAGGAGTCTGGGTGACAGCCTGTGCTTTTAACCGATCAGAGAACATTCGAGCAAAGATTTTTGGGCTGTTTTGAGGTGTTACCTCATATGCATCCTTCCGAAACTAAAATACCACAGTGAGTATTTGCAAAACATGGCACTGTTATTGGCCAGAGTTGGTTCTATATGAATTCCTTCTTTCAGTACTTCATTCTAACAAGGTGCGAAAGTCAATCTGGCTTGGTAGGAAGAACTCGCCATGCAGTCATTATACAAGATTTCTGTCCGTTCTTATGAATTGCAAAGACAAGAAATATAACCTCTCTCTCTCTCTCTCTCTCTCTCTCTCTCTCTCTCTCTCAAGCTTGTCCTCCAGGAACGTTCAAGTCCAGCCAGGGGACAGGTTTATGTCTTCAGTGTCCATCCAACAGCAGGTCCACATCTGAAGCAGCAACCATCTGCGTCTGCAGGAACGGCTATTACAGAGCAGACGGAGAGCAGCCAGACATACCCTGCACCAGTGAGTCATTATCATTGTAATATTGCTATTATTGTCTTTATCCTTAGCATATAACTGAAGCAGGAAGGTCATGATATGGTTAATGAAGCACTTTGATAAGTCTCATAGACTTTGTTGTTTAAGACACTAAGTCCAAACTGGTACTATAAGATCAACACATTCTCCCGACTCGTCACATATTTACGCTCGGTCAGCGCCCTTCAGCATCACTTTTGAACACGCAGGGCACTCCTTTGGCATCGTTTTTAGAAGTGAAGGGCACGCGAATTTCACCGTCATTATGATAATGTATATTAGATATAATTTTCAATGATGATGTTTCGGGGTTTAATTTAAGTTTAATGGCCAGTACAATTGCGTTTACATGACACTTTTCAGACAGTTTGAGCAAGTAATGTAACAGGTTATTTATCGTAATATAAAACACATAATACAAGCAGTCACAATGGCGTTCAAAAATACAGATATTCCAAGGGTACCAACGCGAAACGATCGATTTGTATGAGGAACAGATGCAAAAGCGATCACCGTGCGCCGTAAATCTCAAATCCAGTGAAGAACGACGTTCAAATATTGCCGCCAGAGGAAGTTACGTCAGCTTCGGTGCCATTGGCTCTCCCGTGTCTCGTGTCCGATCGCGTCATTTCGTTGGCTTTGAACGTGAAACGGTATTGGCTCCCGCAACCGACTGCATAGCTGTTCCGGTTTATCTTTTGAATGGGTGCCGACTTCATGTATTCACGGACACGCACGGCATCTTCATGTAAAGTTATCGTACGGCTTTGGTGCAAAAAGGTCTTCGAAACGAGCTGTTTGTTATATTTTGTAATGCTTTTGGTCAGTTTGTGCAATAAATACCTGTGACTGTACTTTTATTCGCGTGTTGTGTTTTATCTGGCTGAGAAGTGGTTAGGGTTAGGTTTAGGGTGAGGATGGGGTTAGGTGCTACAAAATATTAAAACCATAAATAATTATGAAATGCTAAGAATTGCACGCATCTCGGTCTGGAGCATTTAGAAAACAGCAACGCAGTTCCCTGTTCGTCAAAAAACGACGCCAAAGGGGTACCCTGCACGTTCAAAAGTGACGCCGTGGGGCGCTGACCGAGCGTAAATATGTGACTAGTTGGGAGTGAGAACGGGTTGATAAGATCGTATTAATTATTTTCATTTGGGGGCTTTTCACACGCGCGTAGTTTAGATTAATCAATCATATCCTGTAATTAATTAGATTTTAATCAATTAATAGCCCTGGGTGCAAATCTGAACATTATATTATAATTGAAAAACTGACCCGAATCTTACCTGAAATGGGGTTGATTTGTGAAGCAGACTTCTAGCTCAGAGCTACTCGGTATTCTCTCTGTTATACAACTCAATTATTGGGTGAACTTTTTTAGTTTATGAACAATTGTTTCTACACCGTCTTATTTAATTGCAGCATGTTGCTTGTGTTGCGAATCTTGTGCCGTGATAAGAAAACATGATTGTTTGGATGTCATGGCAGACAGAAGCTATTTTACTGGGCACATCCTTTTACCAGCTGCAGCGCTGTTAGATTCATTTGCCGTAAAATCCTTCAATAGTAAAATAAAGACCGAAGGCACAACAAATGGATTAAATACGCTTACTTTAAGAATATAATGTTTTTGATTGGTGATTTAGTGGCACTTCCTTTTCCTACTCGCTGGAGACCGATTGCGCTCCATCTGAAATACATCACACTATATAGGTCAATGCAGAAATGTTCTCACCCCCCCCTCCCATTTCAGATGTGCTACACCTCACATCATTACTGCAGCTTTTACATAAATAATACTGACAGCACTGACGATATATTTATCTTCTGTTTCCCTTGGCCTTAAATCGTCACTCTCAATCTTAAAGCCACAATATGGAAGAATTTTTTTAATGAAATATACAAAAATCACTTGCACAGTGTGATATATTTCATGCAGTTGTGTACTTACATTATCCCAAATGTGTCCAAGAATGTGCAAATCCAGAGAAATTCCTATTTAAAATAATGGTCGTCCCTTGTCTCCCTTGTATTTTTCGCATATCAGTGACTTAATATCCGGTGCTCCGCACTACCACCAGTTTCCGGTTATAGAAACTATGGCAACATGCAAATGTGGAAGTGGTTATACAGCATCCTGGACGCAGCATCTGTTGTTCTGTTATTATGGAACACGATTACTCTTTGGCGAGTAAAGGAAACCCAAAAAAGTGTAAACGTAGGCCAAATGAGGCAAGCAGGCTTATGGACAAACGAAGAAATAAAACAAGGATTAATATTCTTTTTAATATTAATAAAAGCGTTTTCTAAATGGAGAGAGCTTCGCGACCAACTTGGACTCGACACAGACTCTGCTCTCGCATGTGTTTTAATAGACAGGTAAGCACATTTTTTTTATTGTACACGAAATACTCATGCACAGATTATTTGAATAGTTATGAATGCAGTTACCCTATGAAATACAGTATATGTCGCACAAAAATATGTAGCCAATAACGTTACTTTTAAATGTTGTGGGTTCGTTCCAATTTACTTTTTAAACGACGACTGTATGAACACGTAAAACTGTGTAGCATTACGCTACCAAATCAATTGACAAAGTCCAATATCAGTCGCAGGATAACGTAACATTACATTCCACATTTCTTGCAAGCTAATTCATTACGGTGACATACAATAAAATTCATTCATTACCTCATCCGTGAACATGATGGGCGATCTCCATACGCCTCTGGATGGTGAAAACAACATGTCCCATAATTCCACTCTCCTACATAACGTCATTTAGCTTCGCCTTTTGTTGTTGTTTCGAAAGTGCGCCATCTAGCGGACCAAATATTCCATATTGTGGCTTTAAGTCAATTTCAAAACACTATATTAGCAATATAATTATTAAAATAATAGAATGAAAGAAATAAAATATATCAATAAAGTAAATGAACGATATTTAAAAAATATTAAATTTATTTAATTATTTAGGTTGTTGATACTCTTTGCACTGCTATTGGTAGTCACAGCATTGCATCTCTTCTCATTTGCATAAAGCTCTCTTTTTTACCCTATCTAAACTAGTTCATTTTTGTTTAAAAACGCATCTTTTTTGCTGTTTTGGCCTTTCGTCCACACTGAGACGGCGTTTTTGTCAACGAAAACTGAGCTTTTTGAAAACGCACTCGAAAGTGGATCAATTTGAAAATGCTGTTTTCGCGTTGTAGGAAAACGGAGAGGTTTAAAAGCGATGACGCATTTTCGGTCATATGACGCAGTTGTATTGGCTGCTTTGCAGTTTGATAGCATTAATGTCAGTCCGTGCATACTTTAGATTGCATTTTACGAAACGGAATATTTAATTTCTTGAAGTTATTGTTTGGCAGCGGAGCGCGAGTTAAGTTTAACTTTAGCAGCTTTATAGTCTTGTGTTACCCGCAGCAACATCCCTACCTCTTTGTCCGTACATACAAAAACCTCTGTGTCTTTGCTCCACATTGCTATGACATAACAATGCAATAAAAACCTAAATAAACACCTGACAGAAATGACACCTGACGTGTCTTACGTTTTCCCAACTTCTGTCTGTCTGTCTCTCTTGGTCTCCATCTCTCTCTATTTCTCTCGTTCGCTCTCTCTCTCCAGATATCTCTCTCCTCTCTCATAGCACGTATCTTGATTCATTCTCATTTATGAGAAAGGTTAGTCTAGCAGTGATTTTATTTCGTTTTTTTTCATACGAATGTAAAATGGAAGCCATTACTGAGAGGCTGCAAGGCTTACAAGATTGCCGTTCACACTGAGACACACACACACCTTAAACGGTGCCTATTTATTCTTAAGCATTCCAACCTCACACATTTTAGCAGAAAGTGCAGATCGGATCCATTTCCAAACGGCTCCTCATTTTGACCCACAATTCACAGTCTCAGTCACTTTATTTGAATTTCTCTGAAGAAGATGTAACAGATGCAGAACAAACAGATCACAGCTGAATCTAAGCAATCTCAGTCTCTGCTTGTGCTCTTGTATAATTCTATCATTTCTTTTCACCTCGGACACTGTTACCTCCTCAATCACAGATCCAATACTGCAGAGGGAGATTATTTTGGGATGTATGCATTATTGCATATTTCCTTTCGGAAAAATGCATGCACATAGCAATATTTTTTATTCACATACTTTTAAACTTCTTGTGGATCATCATTATTTGTTTACTTGTTCTCTACCTGATTCTGCCGAGAAGCTGAAGTCGGCTCTGGCTTTTTTAGCATTGTTTTATTTTTGGTTTGTGTACAACAATGAATAATGGACACCCGCTTGCTGCATTTAGCAGAGTAGATGTAATTGTTTTTAGACTTATTTTTGTACACCACATTTTGTTTTTTTTAATGGGGGACGGGAAGTATCAAGAGAGGGAATAAGATAAGAGAGCGTTGCAAGCAGAATTCAAGCATCTCACCTTTGTAACTGAGATTTGTTTTATCTTTTTTTTAAATTAAATATTCAAGACTTCATAAAAGCACTTGAAGCTGTATCATATTGTGAATATAGTAACATACTTTACCCTAAAAACTCATATGTTGCCTGTCTGTGTTCACAATATAGCAAGAGCTTTGAAAATGGCTACATATTTTTGTAGTAGCTGTTGAGACATACGCTAGATCTGAGCGAAGTCCTTCCAGCATTTCATTCATCATTTAGAGTCTAAAATGTTGTTCAGTGGCACATATACAGATGGCAATTTGCGATTAAGCCAAACACCTGCTCTGAAGGGACGCTGATGCTGGCACCTGGTCATTTAGTCTCTCACATGGTACGAAAAGCATTCAAAATAAGCTTTTCTTTATGAACTGCTGATTGCATAATGTCTGGAAAGCTATAGCACCGTAAACATAATAATAATAATACTAAAAATGGAAATGGCTGTTGTAAGATATGTCTGATTAAAGTTGAGACTGATTGCCGAGAGAGAGAGAGAGAGAGAGAGAGAGAGAGAGAGAGACCAAGGAAAGCTGGAGTCTGCATTAGCTCTGTGATGAAAAAACTCCATCTCTGCGTTTCTAGCACTTGACGTCCCTTTCTTTCGCTTCCTCAGGGGGTTGAGTACAAGGCTGTCTCACTCTCTGACTTACTGTAATCCCATCTCTCCATGTCTGTCTATCTCTCTGGGGGCTCACAGTTCTCTCTGTGCGGAGCGGAACGTTGGGACCGGGCCGAATCGCCTGGAGCCTGCATCTGTACTGAAATGATTTCCTCAGAAAGAAGAGAGAGAGTGTTGACGGTTGACAGCTCTCTGGTTAATTGGAGGAAGCCGGACAGCAGAATTCTCAAGATTAATTCTCCGGGAGCGATGTGGCAACAAGTTCTTGGGTCTGTGTGCACAACTGTGTATATAAAGCTGTTTCGATTGGCAGTGCAAGAGCACAACTTGTTATCTGGGTGTTGGTGGGCCAAAATGGACCTGTCTGGGTTTGATTGGGAACTAATGTGTCTAGGGCTATATAGAGAACTGGTCGTGTATGTATGGGTTTACTGAGGTTTACTGAGTTTACCTCAGTACAATTGACCCTTTTGAACATTAATCATGGTTTTAATATAGTTTCACTATGATCATTGCAGTACATATATGGTCACTTTGTAATGACAAGGTTCTGTCTGACATTTTTGTAAAAATTGAGTTATTCACCTATATTAATTTTGTGACAACTTGTTACCATTATTTATTACACGGCTCATTGGAATGCTTGATTCTGATTGGCCAGTCGCGACATTCCAAGGGTTGTTATTTTCAAATAAACATAAACAAAAAAAATAAACAGATATCTGGTTTTGTATAAATAAGATTTGTGACTCAGACAGTGGCCAGAGATTCACTGTTTCCAGTAATGCTCTTCCTAAAATGAGATTTTCAAATAACAACCGCTCAAAACTAATAAAACCCTGTAACCTGGATGCTGCAAATCATTTTGAGAGGGGCAGTTTAATATTACACAAAATTGAATTAGAAATATGTCTTTTAATAGCATATATGACATTATATTTACATATGATTAAACCAAGTTGCCTGTTCGTGATGTTTGAATGTCGTTTCTTACTTTAAAACCGAAACTAAACGGCTTTTCCTCGTGGAAGGTCTGCATTCGGTAAAAATGAGCTAATAAAATATTTCAAATTCACATTTTATGTCCAGTTTTTTTCTCATGTGGCAGTAGTCGTGTAATAAGCGGGATAATGTACAAGCAGAAGGCTGTTATCGCGAAATAAGACCCTTCAGTGTGATGCAAGATCACACTGTCTGGGCTTATTTCTGTGATAACAACAGGCTGCCTGCACATTATCCCTTACCGTGATGTTTTCTTCTTTACATTGTGTACAGTTTGGGACTTTTTTTAGAAATAAAATGTTCTACCTACAAAGTCAAATGGAATGCAAAAACCCGAAAGCTCAATTTCTCAAAACTGGCCAGAATGCAGATAGAACCTTATAAATTCATGGTGACAATATGGTTAAATGGTAATCAATCCACCAAAAATGACTACCTTTTTACCATAAGAAAACCATAGTTTGTTTTTATACGGTCGAGGTCTAAATTTGAAAAAACTTTGGAAAAACCTTTATAAATCGAGTAAGTTTTACTATAACATTTGTAGTACTAAATATAAGGTTATAAAAAAATAATAAATATTTGTATTATCATATAAATGATAATAATTAATGATAATCCATTCATTAATAAGTCCATTAAGTTTTACTGTTATATTTATAGTTTTTACTCAGATATTTGTAGTAATTTTATGGTTTTATAAATGGTCTATCAACCGAGAATGATTACTACACTTTCACTATATATTACAACCATGGTTTATTTTTAGGGGTAGGTCTAAATCTGAAATAAAAAAACTTTGGAAAAACTTTTATAAATCCGTTATAACATTTGTAGTACTAAATATAAGGTTATAAAAATGATGACTACATTTTTATTATATTTAAACCATGGTTTATTTTTTAAAGGTGGAGCTAAAATTGAAAAACTTTCTGAAAAAATGTTTCATAAATAATCCATTAATCCATTCATTAATAAATCAAGTTTTACTGTGATATTTAATGTTTTTACTTTGATATTTGTAGTAATTTTAAGGTTTTAAACATGCTCAATAAACCGAGAATGGTTACTACACTAGGTTTATTTTTAGGGGTAGGGCTAAATTTGAAAAAAAAAGTTTGGGAAAACTACAAAGTAAGTCATATAATTAATACTTTGTAAATCCATAACGTTTTCTGTGATTCTGACATGGAAGTGTTGTTTTGGTATATATGACACAGACAATTTTAGATGTAACAGCACTGAGGCCATTGCACTTAGAGAGGTCCCTGGTGAACACGTTTATGGATTTCAACCTCTCTTGCGCACACACACCCGGTTGACCTGCAGAAGTCAGTGTTGTGTGTACGGATGCAGTGAGCAGGACTGTACAGCAGTGTAATTGCTTTGCTGTGGTTAATCCTCTCACAGCATCGCCTGACTCTCTGTGATTCTGCTTTGAGCTTAATCCTGTGTACACACACACAAACACGCCATGACACACTCACACCCGCTTCCGTCTGCAGCGGCACAAACCGTCACACGCTCGCACAATCTTGTACATTTCAGAAGTTCTCATCTTTGGTGTAATAAAAGACTTCTTGAAACTCAATCAATTTTTTGGCACAGAGCAGCAGAATTTCTTTGATAAAACATTTAGCAGTACACAGATGAGTGTGGAAGTATGGAATGAGCTGTTCTTGCAGCTTCGTTGCATTTGATTTTTTTTCACTTGAAAGTAAGTATGCTTTCATGCTACATCAAACAGCCATTTTTGCGTGTCTTTGCATGTCAGTGTGTAATGAGAGAGCACGGACCTCATGTGCATTTTAAGAATGTGCGTTTGTGATGCTCAGTGATATTTTGTCAATGTTTTCATGATGGTCACAGGAAGTAGACTCAGTGGTCTTGTTGACCCTTTGCAAAGGTTCCTGAAAGAGATTGACAGTCAGTCGATTCTTTTATCATTCAAATGTCCATTTAAAAATGAGTCTGCTCATCTCAGTCACAATTCCTTTGTGTATGTGTCTCTGTCATCCTCATCTCGGATGCTATGATAGTCACTCTCAGGATTTGGTATTAATCTTGTAGAGAGCATAATAAACACTGTGTGTGTGTGTGTGTGTGTTTGAGTAAGAGAGAGCCTTCATTAACACAGGAGAATCTTTTTTTATGGTTACCATAGGGCTAAGACGATGTATATCGCGATTGTAATTATACCTGTCTAAGGTGATTCTGAATTCGCACAGGCTTCGATTCTGTGTTTTATGCACCGCTCTTCTGTGAGCTTCAGCTCTAAATCACTACGAGTTTGAGTCGTTTATAACGTGCATTTGAAAAAGCAACACTCTTCAAACATCATCATTATAAATATACTTTATTATCATAAAATACCTGAAAAGGTTTGAAGAACAGCGATAGAATATGACCATTTGCATTTCTGGAACTATTGCTGCGTCCCAATTCGTATACTATCCGTCCTAAATAGTATTCAAAAATAGAATTAGTATGTCCCAAATTGTAATCAAACGATTCCTGGATGGTCTACTTCCGGTAGAAATCCGAAGTGCAGATTGATGCACATTCTAACGGCTAATATTACCCACAACTCACCGCGAGTAGGAGGAGTTTAGTGGCGCTCCACTGCATTCATAAAATTAAATAACTGATGCATCACTAAATTAATAAACATAAGTACAGAGTTAACATTACGTATGAGTCAGTGAATTAATAAATACCGTATTTAAATGGAAAGAAGAGCTGTATTTTGATGTGTGTGTCTAGGCAACAATGGCCACTTCCATTTACAGTTAGTATGACCCAGTGCGTGGATATTGTTTTGCTACACACTAGAATGTACAGTATACTTTTCCACAACGAAAACAGTACTTTTAGTGCATAGCATAAATAGGCGAATTGGGACCCAGCATATGTTTGTAAATTGTACTTCTTCTGTGTCCCATATTCGGAGTTTCACTGCGAGAGCGCCCTCTGGCTTTCGGATGTGGTGGCATTTAACCGTATTTCATTGAGAAACTGAGCATTCAATTCATTCAATTGCAGGATACATCATCCCATCCCTAGGTTACCATTTCTTTTGTTTTGTTCTTCCCTTTGCACTCTGTATCTTTATTGTTAAATGTTTTTTTTTGTTTGGTGTACCACATTCATCAGATAGTCAGTTAACTGTGATTGTCGTATCTGAGGTTGACATTTCTCCTTCCAGCCTGCAGGGGCACTGTGTTTTGATTCTCCAGGGTTTTGGGAAAGTTGTGGTTTTCTCTGAACAGTATATACTGTACATACTGGGGGGTATGCATGTCGATGCAATTCTTCATATAGCTGTCAGCAAAAGCGATGTTTGGCTGTGTGTAATGAACTTGCTCTTACTGTGCCTTGGCTTCCTTTGGGACCCGACTAATTGTGTTAGAACTGGCTGTATCTCATGGCCTCATTCTGCTCTCTCTCTCTCTCTCTCTCTCTCTCTCTCTCTCTCTCTCTCTCTCTCTCTCTCTCTCACACACACACACACACACACACACGCACGCACACACACACACACACACACACGCGCATACTTCTTCTGGCCTAATTCCAGAAATGGTCCACCTCCTCTATTCCTACTCTCTTTTTCTACATCCATCTCTCGCTCCCTTCTTTCCTCCCTCTCGCTTTCTTAAATCTGACTGTGAGAAAGTGAGGAAGACATCTTTGCTGTGGTTGCACCTAATCAAACTGTGCTTTAGGTGTTAAGTGTGGTGTAAGCAAAGCCCTGCTGTTTGGATAGCGACCAGCTCGATGTCTGGATGAAGTGCTCTCTGCTAACAGAGCAGAAATCTCAGCCTCACCAAGTTTTTTTTAGAATCACACAGTGATTGTTTTTACCTTTGCCAAAACTTGTATTTCCTTTTCAAGACAATGTTTAAAAAAAATTAATAAAACAATTTCTTTAAATGTCTGAGCTAATGCAGTGATCATCACAATTCCACACTCATATTCTAAATTCTGTTCAAATCAAATCAAATTTTTGATATTTCATAAACAGCATTGATATATCGCTTATTAATTTATATTATATTATATATATATATACACAGTATATACTGTATATATACAGTATATCAAATGTGTGAAATAAAATTTTACATTTATTTAGCTTTCACGTTGCTTTTCTCCAAATTAACATTCTGTAAATGAGTCAGTAATAAATGACTGATGTTGAGAAAAATATAATTATTTTTTTCATTAAATGATAAAAAAATTATATAAAAAGTGTTTTGAAATGTACGATTTGATTCAAGTAATAAGGAAAAATCAGATTAGTCGACAATAGATAGAAACTACATAAAAGCATCTCAGTTATAGTTGACAAAATACAAGAGTACATTTTTTTTACAAATTCTTGTGAAAGGGTTGCTACTTTAAAGATGTTAAGATATAAGATAGTTTTGATAGATTATAGAAAGAGATACATATTGATTTAAGTTGTGTTGTTACAAAATTTTACTTTATCCAACAGAGTCAGGAGATAAAAATAGTAAAAATAGTGTTAGTACTCCATCCATGAGGCCGTCCTGCTGTCAGGGGCTGTCTGTGAACTTCAAGCTCTCTTCCCGTGTGTAATCAGTGCAGTTGCCAGAGTTCGAGGTCACTTCTGTCATCGACGTTCCCTATTTAGGGTCCCAGTAGCTCCTGATCTATTCCACAAGGCTTTGCCTGCACAATAGCTCATTGTGTCCCAGTCTGAGTGAAATCATTCAGCTCTTACTTCAAGTGCTGGAATGTGTCCTCACCAGAATTCCCACTTCAAGTCTAAAGGTTTGATGTTTCAATGAGAAGTCGCTCAAATGTTCGCATGGAAGTGCATTTTCTTTTTTTGGCTCTCCTCTGGTTTCGATGTGGTCTTGAGTAACATCACAACCTCTCAGTGATCTGTAAATCCTCAGTTCCTGGCCGGATGTTCTGGGGGAAGTCGTTGCTTTATCAGAAACACAATATGGTTTTTCCCTGCAGCTTAATGTGTAGGAATGCATACAGGAGGTTCTGATAAAGTCTTATTATTAAAACCATGTTTTTATCATTTATTCTGGATTTGGTTGAAAAATCACTCACGTTGTTGGCTAGCTGGCTGACATACGGGCGCTCTGGGAGCATCAGTCTGTGTGCTTATTATAAATAGTTACAAGTCACTGTGGAATTACGGCACAACACAGTTCAGTTCTGTAGGTGATAAGAGAAAAATTACCTTTATAGAAATATAAAATATAAATAAATAAATAAAAATTTTAACACTACACAAATGTTTGAACAGAATAGAACCAACATAATTTGTTTAACCACATCGAAATGTTAAATGAATACATTTAAGATTTACAGTAATTAAGTATTAAGCATTTTCAAATAAAATAAATAAAAATGAAACCGGAAGTGCCTCTGGACCAGTGTTTACATCTTGCAAATTGGTCTATAGACTATTTGATTTATTTCAATTTTTTAATCACTACATTTATGTTCTTTCATAGTTTTGATGAGGGTGATATTATTCTAAAATGGGGGAAAACATATAAATAATAGTATGTATATGTTCTGTACGGTTATTGGGGTAATTTGGCTTTAGAGGAGGGATTGAAAGACAGATAGTTGAGAGTTGGATTTAATTTACAGTTAGATAGCAATATAAAATGCAAAATGATATCCATTTGTATCCATAAAAGAGAAGTGCGCACCTTAAAGTACGTTTTCTCATGTTGTATTTTATTGTTGTAAGCTTTATCGATGTTATGTCTCCTTTTGAAGGCATTCGTTTTTCACTTCACAAAACGAAGCTAAAATGTGTAATTTTCTATTATTCAATTGTTGAAACTAGTATAATTGAATCAAATGGAATCACAAGAGTTGTAATTGCAACACTTTAATTTAAAGAGCTTGGAGGAGCACAAATGTTACCCTCCTACCTCTTTAGAACGAAAAAGCTCTGCCTTGCTTCTTTGCTTTGACATCAGCGTCACTCCATTAGAAGTGTAATTTTCTAGTTTGGTTGACATCTGACTTTCTCCTGTTTTGTTTTCAGGTGTTCCATCTGGGCCAAGGAACGTCATATCCATCGTGAACGAGACATCGGTGACCCTAGAGTGGCATTCCCCGCGTGAGACAGGAGGGCGCGATGACGTGGTTTACAATATCGTATGTAAGAAATGCCAAGCTGACTTGCGGTCATGTTCTCACTGTGATGACAATGTGGAATTTGTGCCCCACCAACTGGGGCTCACCGAAACCAGAGTCTTTATCAGTAACCTTCTGGCACACACGCTCTACACGTTTGAGATCCAGGCTGTGAACGGCGTCACCAACAAAAGTCCGTACCCTGCCCAGCACGTCTCCATTGACATCACAACTAACCAGGCTGGTGAGCTGTCGCTTTATTAAATGACAACATTTACTGTTCTGGTTGTGCGATTGCTTTGTGTTGGCCAGTGCTTTTAAAGTTGTCCATTTTTCTTCAAATGTTCTTGTACATTCTGACCGGTTATTTTTCAACCTTACACGCAAATTTCACACCACCATCCCTATTCTTTATTATGTTCACCGTGCCAGTTTCTCCAGTTCATTCATGTTACAAAGACTCCAAATGGTTGTTTGGCCTCAATAGCCTGATGGAAGAATATGAAGAGCAGAGTGTTCGGTTTCACCATTTAGAGCTGCTCGCTGGACTGTGCACAAAGTCAAAATTGAAAACATCACCTAGTTTGACCTGCGCTAAAAGATACGTGTCCTCGTCTTTTCCTTTCATTCATTCCTTTCAGCTGTACTTTCATTTCTGAAGCCCCTCTATCTTTCTCCATCTTTACCCTCATCGTTCACGTCTCCTGTCATCTCAATTTTCTGCTTTCTCTGAATAGCGGTAGAGAAACATCACAGCGGTCGGTATGTTAAAATTTTGCGTCGATCTCGCCTGGATGCACTTGTCTGGTTTGGCTCTTTCATCTTTGCCAGCGATACCGGTGTGAAAAACAGCCTTGATCGTGTGTCACTGTTCCTTAAGACATTCAGCCCTGAAACGAGGGCACCCAGAACTGTGACGCCGTGAGTTTAGCTGGTTTTACTGAAGCCGCCTCTCGGATCAAAGCGAATGCTTGTGGTTAATTTAGTGTGTGGAAGAAAATGTTCATCCTCGAAATTAGGAAACGTTCTTCTCAGTGACTAGGATTGACTTCTGCACCTTGCGTGGTTTTGTTAGTTTTTTTTATTTTTTACCTCATTTTGTTTTGTTTATGTGGCATCTGACAGTGGGCTAAAGGGTGTGGATGGTATTGCTGAATAGTTGCTAAGGTATTCTGGGTAGTTGTTACGGTGTTGCTAGGGCGTTCTGTTTAGTTGACCCAAGTCAAACGTATTAATGCCATGTTAAAAATAAAATAAAATAACAAGATTAGAGTTTTAATATTTAGAGAAAAAACATCAAAATTATGCATTATGCATTACACATTCACTGTAAAATTACCAATTATTTTCAAAATAAAACTTAATTCTTGTTTTTTTACTTTAAATATTTATTTTATTATTTATTTTATATGATATATATATTATTTTATTCACTATTAAATATTATGACTTTAATCTTTTTTTTAATTCTCAAAATACGTTAATCTTTTAATCTTGTTTTCAATATAAGAGTCACTTTGTCACTGTAATGTCAATGTAATAACATTAACATTTACACCGTGTCTACACCGGATGCGGCGTGGCGTGATGTGACGCGACAAGAGACAATAGAACACATTAGAACCCATTATAATTAAAAATTTTGTCCACACCTGACGTGGTGCGGTGCGGCGCGACAATCCCATTAGAACAAACCATGTGTCGCGCCGCGTCCGGTGTAGACACGGTGTATCCAAAGCGACTTACATTGCATGATACTAGGGATTTCCCGATCACACTTTTTGTGCCCTCGATCCAAGTCATTTTATTTTGAGTATCTGCCGATCCTAGTCCCGATCCGATACATGTATTTTCCTTGTGCTAGGTGCACACTCCAGTTATATTAAAGGGATACTTCACCCAAAAATGAAAATTCTGTCATCATTTACTCACCTTCGAGTTGTTCCAAATGTGTATAAATTTATTTGTTTTGGAGAAGACAGAGAAGTATATTTGGAATAATGCTTATAAGCAAACAGATCTCAACACCCATTGACTACCATAGTAGGTAAAAAACAATGGTAGTCTAAAGTGCCCCAGAACTGTTTGCTGTCCTACATTCTTCATAATGTATTCTTTTGTGTTCAATAGAACAAAAAAAATGATAAAGTAATTTTTCCTATTATGGGAGTCAATGTTAGCGGACAGCCGTTAATATGCTTCTCATCTGTGTCATTAAGTTTGTTGTAAAGCTCCGGTAGAGCGCTGTATGAAGTAAGAAATCAGACGCCAACCTGTGTTCTTTATCACAGCTTCACAGAGCTGAGCGAACTCACTCTAATCCGTCCACTTTTTTGAGGGTTTGGTATTAAATTGTTATTATTGAACGAAGCTCTGTTGCTAACGCTTAGCGGAATGCTAGCGCCGCAGACATTACAAGCGTCTGTTCCGCTGCTCTTGTTTTTCCTAACACGGCTGCCACAGATTGCGCTCTCTTTTACGAAACTTTCGTGATGGCAAACGTGAACGGAAATGATCGGGCAAAATATAGCCGATCTCGATCAGGTAAATAATGCCTTGATCGGCCCTCGATCCTGATCTGTGCGATTGGCTCGGGACATCCCTACAAGATACTATACATTTTGTATAGTTTGCTAGCGCCATGCTCAAACCATCGAGCTAAAGCAAAGCTAATTGTATAGCCTTTCATATTTCTTCTTCAAGACCAGATTGCTTAAAGTAACAGAACACAAATTAACAATGTTTTATTATAGTAAAAGTGTAGTAACCATATTTTTGGCGAATTGATTACCATTTGAATTACCACAGTTTTTCTTTTGTAGACAAACGTGTTTTCCTTGTCTTTTAGGCATGTAGAGATCAAAGACTGTGTTTGGGTTTATATACTGTAGATGTGTGAATACACTATAGAGTCTGCTGCAGTCAGTTGGAAGCCTGTGAAGGCTGCCAAACACAAGAAAACCTGCCAACAGCTATATCTTTACATGCATTTCTGTGGAAAACATTGCAGTCGGTTGGTCTCTGTAGATTAGAAGCTTGATTTTGGATTTCGAAACTGACTTGCTCTTTCGTTTTGGAGTAAAGACAGAAGTCTGGGGCTCAGACTGGAAATAACAGGTTTTGTATTTTTTACGGATCTCGGCACGTATTTTCAGTGCATTTGATCAGTGTGTGCGGTGATGTCCCTAGGAATCCAACCCATGACCTTGGCATTTCAGTGCCATGCGCTATCAGTTTAGCTTCAGAAAATTTAAACAGAAAATGAAAACAGATTTTCATGGCTAAGGTGTTTCCATGTGATTTCTAGGTTGCTCTCTTTAACTGTCAAAGGGATTTTCCATGGCCCTAAAATGTCAAGGTCATGGGTTTGTTTCCTGAGAAACATTAAAAATGTACTTCAAACTCCAGTATTTTTGTCTCACTCTTTAAAACTACACATTTGCTTGACAAGCAAAAATTACATTTTTGTTTTTAAAGAAATATAACAAATTTGTAGTTGTTGTGTTTATCCCTAAGCTTAATTTAACAAACAAAACAAGTTTCTTTGCTTTCTTCTTCGTTGACAAATAGGTTTAAGCTTAAAAGGCTCTGCCAGCTGCATAAGTGTAATGTAAAATGTCAATCATTATTAAAACATTGGAGGGACAGGAAGATTATTATATTTATACAGCCTGTTGCCTTTTTTCTGCCTGAGATTCTCTTTTTCTCACTGTGGTTTTGTCCCGAAAGGAACCATCCATGCTTTCTTTATAAACTGTGACGAGTCCTGTCCGGATCACCTGTTAGTTTGTTGTTTTGATCCAGTCTAATTGGAGTTAATTGGTATAATTGGTGCTCTGAGTGTGACGGTTGTTTCCAGCTGAACTGAGTCAGAGACAAGCAGTCGAAACGTGACTGCGCTCAATCTGTAGCCGAGTGTCTTATAATCGCTCCTCTTGTAATGGTGCCATCTCCTCGCCGAACGAACGGCGACTGACTGATTTCTCTCCTCCCCTCTCGCCATCGTACGTGAACAGAGGTAAATAGACTTGATTAACATGTGCGCTAATGGTCGCCACTGGGTGTGTATGCGTGACAGTTAAATGGTGCTGTTGACGGATAGATGTTTAAGAGCCGCTCGCTTTTCCATTGTTATCGTTTTGGAAAGCGTAATGAGTATTTTGGCGTTAATGGGCTCTCCTGTGCGAAGAGGTCTCGGAGGTAAGTCGTAATTGTGCTCTTCTTGTACCTGATGGAAATGCCCGGTGGGGTAGAAAGAGCTGGAAAATAGAAGGATGCAGATGTTGAGCTCGCGGGCCTGGGGAGAGATGACACTGATGGTATTTTAAATAACTTTTATTAATTGAAGCCTAATAAGGGTTTCGTTTTATTCTTTAAGGCCAACTTCTGTTATTTTGTTTGTTAAAGGACAAGATGGAACAGGCTTTACGTTTTAAGATATTTACTATAACAACTCTTGGCTCTTGATCTTGGCTGTTTTCAGAAACCAATTGGGAAGGAAATGAAATCCGCCAGACAGAAATCCTTAAAAACTTCCAAATCTTTTATTGGCTGGACATTGACCATTGGTTGAGTGTTTTGTTGGGATTGTTGGGTCAGCATGCTCATACTGAGCCATATTTTTGTACCTCACATTGTTTTTGTTTCCACTTTTGTGGAAATCAACCTACAAATGACCATGTAAGGAGATTTTAACATCACTTCGCCTTTAATAGAAAGTCATAATGATAATAGATTTTTTAAAATCAAGCTAAATATAATAATACATAATAATAAATATGTAAATGAATAATATACCTATAATTAATAAAAAATATTTTCACATTACAAACAAAATGAAAGTAAAGTATGGCTTAAAAAATTAAAAATAAGAATAAATAAAATGAATAAATTATTTTTTATTATGATTATTAAGAAATCATAACAACAACGTAAGTCACTAACAGCTTATGTTACAACAACAAATACAAGGCCCAATTTATAGGCAGCGAGTAATTGAGATGAAAAATGCGAAAATGTCACCGTGTCGTGACGGCCAACACGGTTATTTTCAGCATAACAGGCCAAGCGCTCGGCTCTTTATGCTTCTGGCGGCGCCTTGTGTTTCTCGATGGGTTCACTGGTTTGGAGATGAAAACACTCAACGAGTGTTTGGCATTTACGAGCCACGGCTGGAGCTCCCAGTCGGGGCGGACGGCAGGGCGAGTGAGGGTTAGAAATGACCTTTCAGATGTGTGGAGGGTGTAGTTACCCCACATTATATAGTCTATAGGTTGTTCTTCATCAACTTTTCAAAAGCATGTGCGCAACTCAAAAAGCCGGCGACTGTGTTTGTACCGCTAGAGTGAGGGAAAAAGGGCGGAACACCCACAAAGCTATTTACAGTTGAAATTCTGTAAAGATGGAAGTGTATTTTCTGTGTGGAATAAAGTTTCCACATTATTTGATTGTTATGTTTATGATTGTTTATAAAGTGCATGAGTCATTAAGTGAGTAAATTTAACTTTCTTATGCTGTGTGGTTTACTGTACGTTGCAACAAACAAGTGGGTTATAAACACTAGATACTCATTTATCTTGAACCTGAGGCGACTCTAATGGTTTTAGCTCTCCGTGTCCTCTCGCTGAGTATAATTTGGTTGTTTTCCTTAAGTCTTTAAGACATAGTGATTAAATTCAGTCAATGTCTCTTGTTTGCCCACCCTCGGGGGTCAGGGAAACGTTAAACGTCCATTACGAGAAGAGAAAAGTTCGGAAAACTTCCTAGGCACTGGCAGAAATACGTTTAATAATGCTGGTGCTGGAGAAGCGTGGGAGTATTTGTTGGTTTGAAGTAGAAACCATTTGGAGACTTAAAGTTGCTTTTCGTCCATCTATACTGTACATTTTGTTATTATTTATTTCAAAATAACATCCTTTACTCTGCCGTAGGAAGCAGGACTGTCAGCAGTTGTTTCTGTGATGGCTTATTCGCTCCACAATTACAAGCAATTTCATTTCAGACATGGTTTTCAACGGCTGTGTTTTATCCCCACAATGCTCGGAGGAGGACGGCAATGTGTTTGTTCGTAAGCTTTATTTTATTTATTTAGTTTTGACTTTCTGCCCTCCCCTCACCTGAGTGTCTTCATTTGTTGTTTAGGGGATTCTGGAAAGGGAGTAGTGGCAATATTGAAAAATGTGATACGGCACCAGCTAAGGAACGCCGCTTAGCTAAAATGATCATTTTAAACCATTTTACCATCAAGTCTGGTAAAAATACCTTACCTTGGGCCACATCCACACGGTGTCGTCTCAAGAAATCTCAATAAATATCTGCGTACACACAAAACCACTGAAACTGACTCAAAACGATGTAGTTTACATGCCAAATCAGTATGTGACGCTGTAATACACTGAAAATACACAAAAAAACGGTGAAGAAGACCTTGCGCTCGGGTGATGACATCATCGTTTCAGAAAATATACGTATCGGCTGTACACACGAAACACAAGGGTGGCGTTTTCATATTTATCCACTCTGGGACCCGGTTTGAAAAAATTGCGGTTTAAGGCTCGATTCACATTTCGCGTCTAAAACCGTGCTGAAAACGCGAGCCGCGCCGCTGTCTCTCTTCAAATGACCCGTGGTGCGCGCGCGACACTCCGAAAAGTTGACCTATTTCCATCTCGAATTCTCGATCCTCGCAACCGCGTCTACATTTAACATAACGAATATGCGAGCAGAAAAGACGCGATATGTGAAGCGGGCCTTAGGCTCCCGAAACACCGGATCGTCTGGACGAAACGCCGATACGATACAAAATCTTTACGTATACAGCTAAACACGTCTCCGTGCCGATGGCCTCTTAAAGCGGAAATGAACCATTCGATCAAATGTACATTATTTAGTAAACTTATTTTCACTTAAATAAAAAAACATATAACAGATTCGATACATGTAACCATTTAAGAAAAAACGAGAGTGCTCCTCTTTCTATTTCATCTCCATACATTTTAAAACAAGTGCGCATTTAAAAAGTAAGGAAATACTTGTTTTTCTTCACTGCTCAATGTAGGGTATTGCAATCGGATAATATTGCAATGTCGTGAACCAACCCGGTGATGTCACATGATGTGGCGTTGCAAGATGGCGGCGCCCTTGCTCCAAAAGCCATAACAAAACATCACGTTCTTCCCTTAAAAAGTTACATGTATCGAATCTGTTATATGTTTTTTTTTAGTTAAAATAAGTTTACTAAATAATGTACATTTGATCGAATGGTTCATTTCCGCTTTAATGTTTTATTTCGGTGGAAATGGTATACATTTTTTAGCATGAAACGGTAAATTTTTGGGCTCTTAGAAATTTTATGGAATACCGTAAATACAGTAATCAAAGAGCACTATAACATATATAAAAGTACCGTGGTATTACGATATGATACCGTCATCATCCCACGATACCACCCAGCAACACATTTTTCATATAAGTGCACTCTCTTTCCTCCGCTTCTCTCTCTCACCTTCACTCTCCCGCTCAAAGCGCGAACCGCAATCCCTCCGCCGGGACCAAACACATAGACCAGTGGTTACAAAACCAATTACCAGCAAACACCAGTCCCATGAGCCACGGAAATAAACCCGGAGGAAGCCCAGAATACAATCCAGCTGGAGGATAAGAAAACATTGAATCCATCCAGATGAAAAAGGCAGAATCTCGATGTCCGCCTTCACACGGGAGATCGATAAAGTTCCCAATCAAGCACGGCATAAGTGAATTTGGAAAGTTTCTGTGTGGTGTAATTGCTGTAAAACGCACCCCATTCGATAGCAACGGCGGCACGGCTACAAACAGAAACAGATACTTGATATTGGATTCGTCTCAACTAACCGCTGTGGACAGAACGCTGTAAACATATTCACTTAAAGCAGAAGAAGTGCTGACACTTTGGTTTTGGTTAATATAAGACTTATTAGATTTATGTTTCAGAAATATGATATTGAGTTGGCAGAGGGCAAGGGTCTGAAAGAGATACAGAATAGAGAAATAATGAGAGTGCCTGGAAGAGAAAGAGAGATGGAGGGAGTGATATACAGGATTGAGGGTGTTTCGGCGACACGAGAGCTCAGGCGCAGGGCGAGATGTATTCAGCTGTCACTCAGACGGGTTTTATGGGTCTAGTACATACTATCAGTGTCTGGATAACAGTCACACGCTATTAATCTCTTCTAGACACACTCTCTTTCGCTCTCTCTCAGTTTGTATATGTCCTGGCCATAAGGGGAGAGTATGTGCAAGCCTTGGGCCAATTTGAGCCTTGGGCCATACTATAAAGTATCCAAGCTTAAGGGAAGTATGTTGGAAATGCACGTGATGCCAAAACAGCAGCTGATCCAAGATAATGAGATTTGAGATATCCCATAATCCCTCGGTGTAAAAGTGGATACCTTTTCCTGTACTGGGAATGTCACGTCAATAAACCATTGTTTAGAATTCACATGTGTGTCTCGGTACTTTGTGTTTTTCTTTGTCTGTTTCTGTGTCTTTGGCTTGTTTGGCAGGAAGCGTGACTATGATTAATGTCGAGGCAGTGGTCCTGTCGAGGGCCGTAGGCAGAGATATGCGAGGAAGAGTAGAAGTGAGGAAGAGAAGGACGTGAGGATAGTGGGAGATGAGTTTGAAGAGAGGAAAAGGCAGCAAGCCACAAATCTTTGTCAGGATAGAGGATTCCTGCCAGCTGGAGGGAGGAAAACACTCAACACACGATACACATGCATGCCAGCGCGGAAAAATAAATATTGAAACTTGGAGCGGTAGATTTATGAATGCATAAACACAGACTTACGTGCAGAGGGAAAAGGATGGTTTTGAGTCATTGTTCCAGATCAGGTTTCAATATTCATAATAAAATAACTGTCTGTTTGTTTATACTTTATTGTAAAGTCATCATTAGTATTTGTTAATATTTATTTTTGGTATTATTAAAATATCAATAAAGCTCTGAGTATTGGGGCCCCGAAGTGCAAAACAAAACAAAAGGGCAAATTTAATATGCTCTATACTGTGGCATATGAATGTCCTTCCTTGATTGACAGGAATTTTGTCCGGCAGTAGCGATCCCATTCCAACAATCCCACCTTTTCCGGTTTGACCGATTTGTCATTGTGATTCTTTGTTATTTGTTTTCAGATTTGTTGTGCTTTTTTTGGTTTATTTTGTTTTTAGATTCAATATTGCGTTTACAGATTAGGAATTTTTGTTTTCAGATTTGTTGTTAGTTTTTTAAGTTGTTGTCTGTTTTGCACTTCTTGGTCATCATAAATAAGTATACTATGCATTTGATGTGTATATACAGTATATGTACTGTATATAGACGGTTTCATCGGATGTTAACTTCTGGTCTATGTTTGTTTGTTTATTGGTCTGGCTAGTGGCTTATAATATAACTATTTATATTTTATATTAATATAAATGTATATTATTATTTGATATGGGTTATATGATAATGGGTCCTGTAGTTTGGTCGCATTTAAACAAACCGTATGGTAAATTGTCATCTAGCGGTTGAACTTGGTATCGCAATCTAAATTCAAAATATTGGAAAGGCAAGTTTAGCCAAGTAACGGTTCTTCTTGGTTTCTTTTCCGTGTCATCAGAAATAATCTGCATGAACTCTATTCTTTGCAGATGTGTAGCGGAAGTTACGTTCGGGCCACAAAAGCATGCATGCGCAGTTATGTTTGTTTTAGGGCTGTCAAACGATTAATCGTGATTAATCACATCCAGAATAAAAGTTTGTGTTTATATAATATATTTCTGTGTAGTGTGGATATTCATTTTGTATTTATAAACACATACACATACATGTATAAATATTTAGGATTTTTTTTATCAAATTATGTATTTATTTATATTTACCAACAATTTAAATTAATTATAAATGTTTGTTCATCTATATGCATGTATTTGAATGTGCTTATAAATACAAAATTATTATGAACAGTACACAGACACATATTATGTAAACACAAACTTTTATTTTGGATGTGATTAATCGTGATTAATCGTTTGACAGCCCTAGTTTGTTTATGTTGTTGCTTTGAAACAGTCTATAGACACTCAGCTCTTCGACAGTGGCAGTGCATTAAAGTCTGTCAGGTGTGTATGGGAAACATACCATGAAAACCTAAAAGCCTCAGCGATGTGTGTGTGTGTGTGTGTGTTTGCTGGTGGGTTTGTAACGGCAGGTATTGGAGCTTCTGCTGTGCTTTAGATNTTAATTAACACTAATAACAGAAGCGTTAGTTTTGCCTTTTTATATTGGACCTAAGTTGGATAATAAAACAAGCAGATTGACTAGGAGACATTTGCAAGCAGGACTTCAAAGGACGTTTCATAGAAGTGTTTTAGAGGTATGCGCACACACACATACCACACACACACACACGCACACACACACACGCACACACACACACACACTCAGCGAGGGCGGTATCTAGGTTTTGCTACACAATGTGTGGAATGGTAAATAACTGCTTGCTGGGTGTGTGTTAGAGAGAGAGAAGGAGAGAGAAAGGTGCTCGGTATATCCTCTTCCAACATGGGGATACAAAACTGCGGAAAAGCAATTTCAACACTCAGCCTCTCCACAGCTGTGTGTGTGTGTTTGTGAGTGTGCAACAAAGACAGGCAACAGAACAGGAACCAGAGAGAGTGAGAGCGAGAAACTCAAAAGCCTTGATGCAAACGGACTTCCATTGCAAAGGGCAGTTTCTCACGAAGCTATTAAACATCTCTGATCACCCTCTCGCCCGACTCTTTCATCATACAACGAGTGTGTCTCTCTGTGTGTGTGTGCTTGGATTGTGAGATGCAGATGAATTCAGCAGCTAAGTACACACAGCAGGAAAGATGGCTGTTTGGAATGATTTTCACTTGCTTTTCCCTGCTGTCTCTTTTCAGCTCCCTCCATTGTTCCCATCATGCATCAGGTCAGCTCTACGATGAAAAGCATTACGTTGTCGTGGCCGCAGCCTGAACAGCCCAACGGGATCATCCTCGACTATGAGCTATGCTACTATGAGAAGGTAAGATGTTTGTGTGTACGTGCAGCATCACCGACTTCATCTGGATTCCTCTGGAGATTTATGGATGTTCTTTTGTTTGTGTGTCATGTTTCTTTTTAACACTTATACAAGAGAAGTGCATAATGCAGGACTGCAAGGGGGTCAAACCTGATTAATGAGGGATTCAAAGAATTTCCAAACCCCAACCCTGATTCTTAAATCTGATTGGTTGATTGGACAGAGCATCCAGGAAATTGATTTAGAGAAATGGATGTCCTTCTACAGTAGGCGGAATTACGATAAGAGTTAGTTTCTAAATCTCACCTGTACAAAAATTTGACAGCTGTTTCAGAACAAAAGCTTTGATTCAGGAATTGTTCTTTTAAAAAGAACTGACTCAAATGAACGATTCTTTATTTGGGCCTCATTCATAAAACACAAGCAGGATGATTTTCATTGGACATGTATTATGAAATCCTTCCTGCATAAATAAATGTGACATTTTATGCAATGGTTTCACGTAAATTCTTTTTTTTTTTTAAGTGATATCTATTAATCCGACATCCGTCAAAGTTAGACAAAACTGCTTAACCTGCCCAAATATGACTGTGTGCATTTATTCTGCGTGTACAGATGCATCTATAGTTCTTAAAGGGACAGTTCAAACAATAATAAAAATTCTGTCATCATTTAGTCGACCATTATGTTGTTCCAAATCTGGAATGGCAGTGATGGGCGGGCTGCTGGGTTCAGTTAGTTCTCTGTCCGGTTTCTGTAGAAAGACTTTGAAACACAGAGGCTCTCATGTCAATTACACCTAATGATTCCAGAGCTCCCTTACACACACACACGCACACACACACACTGCATCCCTCACCTCTTTTAAAGGCATTACCACTCAACAACAGAACATGATGGACATACGAAATAACGCACATATACACACTCACAAGCAGTTATGGCCATATTACCCGTCTGATGTTTCTTTGAAATGTTGTCGTCATATACCGCCCAGCTGGTGTCATGTTCAGCCCAGGACTGATAAAAACACTCTCACTCAGTGATTTTAGAACCTTCCATACATTTACAGACTGTTTGGTGTTTTCAAGGCTGTTATCACTGTCATACATAAACATTTAGAGTGACAGCCTTTCTGCATTTTTGTATGAAATCTGCAGGCTATTCGTACTGCGGAAGACCATGTCTGCAGTACATTAGAGTTCACAGAATAAAACAAAACTAATCATTTTACCTAAACACATGCATCTAAATAGTAAATTCAGAAAAAACGAAAATTGAATCTTTGAAATGCTCTATTCATTTTCCGCCGCTACTGTAAAAGGAATTGACAAACCAATTAAAATCCCAGTTTTCATTCTTTTTGTATTCTATAACAATGTTTTCTTTTTTAATTTATATACTGCAGGGCTTGACATTAAGCATTGTCATGTGGTTGTCCTTCGGACAAGTAAATTTGACATTCACTTGTCCGAGTACAAAAATTACTTGTCCAAAGATAAAAAAATTATATTTCATTTGAATTATAATATAATCAATATGATTGTTTCGGATTTAGATTGGTCAAGTTTGCTTCTAAGCATTTTAACTAGTGTCCGCTACTCTCCGTGATTGCTATAAAACAATGGCAAGCAGTAATTATTATTAGTGTTAAGGCTGTAAATTAACTTTTTTTGCACATAGCACTGGTGCTAGAGAGGTTTAAAGTTTGGTAGCACAGTCAGAAATGTGCAAGTGTAGTTCATTATGAATAGGCAGATTACTGACAAAAGACATTAATGTTACATACAGATGGATAAATTAGGGCCATATCATTTTTAGATTACCTAAATTTGTTTTAATATTTCTAAGTTCTGTGTTTTTCCTTTTTTACTATACGATAGTGGTATATTTGTCCACATAAATTACTGTAGGTTACTATAGTATTTACTATAGTAAACTGCAGTAAAATTCCTACTATATTGTTTTTGAACTTTACTATAGTATACAGTGTTTATCAATTTACTACAAGGGAACTTCAATTTTCAATAGTACACTACAGTATTTTTTGAGTGTTCAATTTAACGGGACTTTTATTTTGACGGGTCTTTGGGAAGACGCTTGTTTGCAGATAGCTTCACTCAAACAGTAAAACGCTCGTAAAATAAACTCTCACAGCAACTCTGGAGATGAAGTTCATGTGTTCATATCCTCATACAGTGCAGCACAGATAAATCCTCGACCATCACTCGTGTTGTATGATAAACTGTGCACATAATTCACTCAGACACCCAGAACAGCCAGATGACATTTAAATAACAGGATTCCGCGTCCGCTTGGACTCAGTGTGGTGCGCCATTGATTATTGTCACACACAAACAAGCACAAACACGCAGCTCTGTCTAATGCATATATTCTTATTATTCTACATATATGTCGCGCTGTTCTTTTTTTCAAGTTACTTGTCCGGTCGGGCAAGTAAAATTCTCTCTCACTTGCCCATACAAAACATTCACTTGTCCCGGACAAGCGTTAATGTCGAGCCCTGTACTGTACATATACGTTTTATAATTTATATATACAATGTGTGTTTTCTGTGCAGCTGCTTTTCAACAATGCAAAATAGTTACTTTAAAATATGTATAAATGAGCTTGAATTGAAATAAATAATGATCAAGTTAATGCAAAGACAGATCGCTTGCATTGTAAAGGATGGCTGAAACGAATAACTTTGACTCCACATTGTGGTTGATGTTAAAAGCTGTAGTTGGATGATACATTTACATTTTTACTTTTGATAGACGCTTGAATCCAAAGTTACCTATTCAAGGTATGCTGTACATCATTAGTATGTATGTTCCCTGGGATTTGACTCCGCAACCTTTGTACTACTCAAGCTACAGAAAGACACTTTAATCTAAATGAAATTAAGGATTTAAACTCACTTTTATTTTTCAACTTCTACTTTTGAAACGTGTCACATCAGCACTGATCAGTCGAAAACCAAATTTGCACACATGCACGCCAGCTTTTCCTATGTCACGCAGTGAACGTTCTTCCTGTGCGTATGGGTCTGGAAAATGAATCTTTGCATATTGCCGTTTCTGAAATGATGTTTGGCGAGACAAATGAGCTGCATTATGAAAATGAGTTTAATCAAAAGCTCTGGGATAATAATATCTACTGTATATCCGGAGTAATTCTCCCGCTCTCAACAATAGTTTACTCAAATGCAAATAGAACAAGTGCAGCACTTATTTTCTATAAATATGCATGCCTTGTAATCACATGCTGATTTATAAAACCGATTCGAGAAGAGGAAAGGTACTTCTGAATCAGACGGCACACAGAAAATATCACTGATGCTTGTTTCTTTGGCCTTGAAAACACGAGTGATGTTAAAAGCGTATTTTGCCGCTTGTTTGTAGTACTTCAACATCATCTGCTTTTTGACAGCTTACAATTACCGTCTTGTTCATGCAAACATTTATTAGCGATTTTGCTTTTGTAACAGGTTTTTAAAAGCTTATTTACATGGTTCTGAGAGGGTGTAGACATGGACTTGTGGAGGAAAGAGGTTCAGGTATGAGGTTTATTATTGCCTATGAGTTTGTTCTGTAATGGTGGATAATAGGCCACTCCCACTCTCCAGCTCAAACCAATCAGAGATTAAGGGAAACAGAAGTCACTTTATTTAAGGTTAACCCAGATGAAAGGTTGAGACGGCTTTCTGTAACAAAAGATAAATAAGTAAAACAAGGGCTGTGACCACCTGTCAAGGTATGAATAATAAATCGGTTTCGGGACAGTCATACGGATGAATATATTACCAGCACAAGCCCGTTTTTTAAGGCTTGAAATCAAATTCTGTGGATACATCGTCTTGAATATATACTGTAGGAAGGAATTGTGGGTAAGACTGAAAGTTAGAGCCCTGATTAGAGGTCCTGTCACTCATCACGCGCAGTCCAGTTTCACAGCTGCATGTGATTATTTCTTACGAAAAGGCGTTGAGACATTTTAGTCGCCGCCAGGCCAACACAGGCATTCGTGACTAAGTTAAGACTTGCGCTGTTACGCAAATACGCTGTTGGCATATAGCAACAATGGCCCAAAGCATTAAATGCAACGTTTGTGTATGTCTGTAGTTTATTTACCTCAGTCCTCCTTTTGCAAGCCATTTAGACCTTTCATGTTTTTTGCATTAAAGGGTTAATTACTCCGATTTCACGTTGCATGTAAATGCCTTTACCGGTTTTCTCCCAGTTTTGTTTGTGCACATGGCATCGCAATAGTAAAAGTCCCAAACGGAAGTAACAGTAAAATAACGCATAAAAGTCTGTTCTCGAATCATGCATAATGTAGAAATGGCAAAATGAAAAACTATTGTTGGATATGCAGGTACTGCGAACATGAGAAGATATATAAAAATACAGCTTCTGACCGATTTCCTGTGGCATTTTTAATTACTGGACGGATTATCGATGGTGACGCCATTGCATGCGATAAACCTGGCAAGTCTCAAACTTCCATGTAAACACGGTTTTCTGCATAGCCGGTTTATTGGTATGCATGTAAACACGTGAAAACATATTTCTGGTTGTTGATAGATATCCATTTATTTTGTGCATGTAAACGCACGCAATGATTTGCTCACCTTCATGTCGCTCGAGATCCATTTGATTTTGAATTTGTTGAACGTTAACGCCGTACAATCCTGGAATCCTAAAACCTGAAACTTTGTAACTTTTTTCATAAGCATGCACACTCTCACTATAACCTTTACTGTCTACATTCACTCAGGTCCCTGAGGGAACTTTACACTGCATATAGAAGTTTGTCTAACTTGTTTCAAAAGAGCTGCAGGCTGCCACAACATCGCTGTCAATTATAAGCAGTAGCTGTCAGTTTCAACTACGCTAAAGCATACGGAGCATCTTCACTTCGACCATCTGAGATCTGCCTCACTGAGTAAGATAACTGACTGGGCCCGGTGGTAGTTTTCTGGGACAAGGGTTCAGGAGTTTTCTAACCTCAATCATGGAAGCTAATGGAGAACTGCAGAAGCTCTGGCCCTCTGCCACTTATAGATGCAGTTGTGTTCTGGTTAAATGGAGTACTGGAGACTGTGAGGTCTAAAATGAGCTACATGGATCTCCAAGACTGAAAACATGCAGGTAAAGGATTTGTTTATTGGAATGTAAACGTTTAGCTTAATGCTAAAATGTGACATAGCTTTTACCTGCACCTGCTACTAGACACAAATTTTATAATAAATTTAGTTAAAAATGGTATAGTTCACCCAGAACTAAAAATTCTGTCATCATTCATTCTCCCTCATGACGTTCAAAACATGTTCATCACTTTTTTATCTGTGGAACAGAAAAGAAGATATTTTGAAAAATGTCTCATTGATTTTGTGTCCATACACAAGTCAATGAGGACTTACCAACAATTTTCAAAATATCTTCTTTTTTGTTCTGCAGAAGAACGAAAGTCAAACACGATTGGAATGACATGATTGTGAGTAAATGATCATTTTCATTTTTGGGTGAAAATGCATACCATGCATCTGTATGCGCTATACAATGCCTACTGTGTATAATGATTCCCAAACTTCAGAAATAAAAGAAAAAAGAGAAGGATTAAAATGCAAAATAACTTTAAACGGACAAAAAAAGAAAAACCTTTTTTATATTCCAAATGTGACAGGTAGCCTTTAATTGAAGTCTGTGATTATAACCCCTCCTTCTCAAATTTGTGTCTGTGTGCTTCATGACACAGAGAAAATTTTGCTTTGGAAAGGTCAGAGTCTCTATTAACTGCAGTAAGAACCTGCACCTGTCTGTGTGTGTGTTCGTGTATGTATGTGCTTATGTGCGTTCTCGACTGTTGTGCTTGCGTGTGTGTTCATTTTAGCCCAGAGGTAAGGGATTATGAGTCATTTCATATCCCTGTCTTTAAAAATACATTATGCTTCATTCAGAATGTCTTTCAGTTAACATGCCCACATTAGTCTTCATAAACAATACTACAATATTACATTTCTCTAATAGAACGCTCTATAATAACAAGCCCACGCACGGCAAAATCATAATCCATAAAAGCCCACGTACATGGTTTGATCTCTGCCTACAGCTCTGCTGTTCTCCCCAGTCGGCTGGTGTTTTTTCCGTCTTCTCTCTCTCCTTCTCTCTCTTTTTCTTGTGTTTCCGTTTGCACCTCGAGCGAGCAACATGACTTGATAAAACTAGATCGCTATCGTCATGTTGCATGCTCAGTGGGCATCTTTGGTCATTTTTTTTATTTTGCAGTTTCACGTTTTCTTTCAGCGTGGACAGTCAATTTTATCTTGCTAAAATGTTATTCAATAAATGATGTTATTTGTATGATGGTATATGTTAGTGATCTTGTTTAGTTTAAAAGATATTATACAAGTGGTTTGTCTTGTAAAAGCCGTAATTGAAAATGTGAGTGATTCCGTTTAGTTGCATCAATGAAGAATTAATATAACACTTTTGCCTCTGTATTATATCGCTGCTGTCCTTCTGAAACCTTGTATCGCCATACTTTGTCTTTATTATTAGTCACCCTTCGTGTTTGTCACTGGGTTTTGCAAATGTCTAACTAATATAAAGTATAAAAATGTTTGACAACACTGTTTTTAATCGTTTAATAAGTACACTGTTTTTTCCATTTCCTGAAAAACGAATTTGGAAATCTGAGGTATACGGAAGGACAGGCACAGTATAATACGTTTGCCTCTATATGGACTGTTTGAAACCGAAAATTGCAGGTTACTTTAGATATCTTTATGTGGGTTGAAGTCAAATTATGTCAAACTGACATTGCTTGCAAAATCCGACCTGACAGCATAAATGCTAAATCATTATTTTAATCTTGCCGTTGCGAATCAACATAAGTCAAGAAGACATATACTGTATGTTGAATGTTCATTTATTATGTATTTGCTGATTTTTTTATTTTCAACCACAAAACAAATTAAGCTTTAAAATTGAATCTTTAAAGGATAAAAAAAGATATATTTTAAAAGATATATTATATTACATTTGTTGCATTAAGTAATGCATCAACGCAAGTGTCTTCATTATATTTAGAGTATTTTAATATTTTTTGAATTAACAAATAGTTTTATTGAGAGTGATGTTTTATAGTTGTTGCATTGTGTCATTTGCTATAGACTGTGTAATACACTGCAGTTTTCTCACTCTTTACTCATTCACCGCTTCACAAATTCTCTTTGTCGCTTTAGTTTTTTGTGTGTTTTTCTGGTCTTTCAAGCTTGTGGTTGACTCTTTACTTTCGCAAAGCTCATCTCATGTATCTCCATTTGCGAGGTGCAGAGAGAGCGTTGGCTCACAGTTTTATTTTTCTGCACTTAAGTTATCAATAATACACAAGCCCATAAAACGCAACTGTCTCATTCCTTTAAGACAACACACTACTGCAGATAAATATCACTTCATGGTGCCTCTCTTTAGATGATCAAAGATTTAAATAACACTTATCATAATGTAATCTCTTCTTTAGTCTGATGCAATTTCATTGTAGCGATTTGTGATGACTGTGTCATGCACACGTGTGAGAAATCGCACAAATTTCCTCCTTCGTCCATTTCCAACTTTTCTGTGATTGTAGCTAAATACTTCTTCATATGGCTCTCAGCGTTATGCAGTGAGGGTACAGCGCGTGAGATCCAACGTTCAGTACTAAAGGTCTGCAGTTATTAAAGATATGAAAGTGTTCACAAGGCCAATACAAGGTTTTGTTTCAGTTGAATGAATTCAATCTCAAGTTCTCAAAGCAGCCGATCTCTACGTGCTGCAGTGCATACAGATTCGAACCCATAGCTCAACACAAACTATACGAACGGGACAGATTATTATTTGGAAATGCTTTTGAAATGTACACCATAGCCAACTTATGTATACAGTAGGTATGTATGTGAGTAGGAGAGAGAGAGAGCGAGCGAGCGAGAGAGACACCATGTTACATTGAAGAAACTATACTTATTAAAGCAAAGGTCATGCACAAGTAACTAGTGTGTTTTGTTTCTTAGATTGCACAGATCTAATGTATTTTAACTGTTATTAGCTATTTGCAAAGTAATTTTCCACCACACTGCCCCTAATGTGCATTCATGTTTTATGGTGGTACGTTTTAAAGGTCCTACCAGGTGGCCTTGCCATTCTGCAAGAAGAGGTGGCATGTGCCACTCGGTTAGGGGAAGTGGCACTTTGCCACTGCTAGCGGTGTCACGCTCACTAAAGGATGTTGGAGATTGTGTGTGTGTGTATGCGGTCTGCGGTCTATTAACAAAATCACCCGTTTGTGTGATCGCCTGTGTGTAAGACAGGCGCGTCCCTTCTGCAGGACAGATTGCTTTGCTGGTTTGAGGGAGGGTAGGGAGGACGACACCTGGCTCCTGCCAAAACAGTCCCACAGCTCGCAGAAGACCTGCTGAGAGCTTTGTCTGTCTGCCCTGGCAGGCGCTCTAATTGGCTGCCTTCCATAAGCCCCTCCTACTTTCCTCACCATCTTGAGGTGATAGAGGTGGGGAGGGACTTCCCATAATCCCCATTTGACTGACAGCGGGAAAAGGCCACTCGTGGGGGGGGGTGGTTTACTGCTGGGGAAAGTGCAGACATATTTATAAACATCTCAACAGGAAGTATAGTGGCACGCTAACAAACATGCAGCTTTGTTCGGAGCAGAAAACAATCTGACAAGAATACTATGGTTTTATAGGATACAACATAAATACAGATACTACGCACATTTTTGTAATCATATGGGTAGTTGACAGACTAATATGCAAATTTGTTCTATGGTGTGATGGAAAACGCTATCAATGAAGATATAATATACAGTATATATTGGTATTATAAAATAATATAATGTACTGTAGTGTGCTGTATTTTAATCACATTTTCAGATTTTTTAATCATGTTAAAATGAAATTGCTTGTTTACTGTCTCTTTAAGGAACGATTGTGAATAAACTGTTCAATGTCTGACATGTTTTAGGGCAAATTGTAATCTGTAAAATACAACATGACTACATCAGCAAAATCTAAAATACTATCCAAAGTAAAGCTTTTTAAAAGATTTCATTTTTCAGGTTTATTGAAGCCCCATAGGTGATGTCAGATCTTTTCTTAAAGGGCTAGTTCACCTAAAATCCATCAGTGATGTTATGTGTGTGCTTTTGTACATTTTAGTCTGTTTGTCATGCAAAGCTCTCGTATGGCTTCATAAAACTTACATTTTACATCACACGAGTCAAATTGGCTATTTCTGTGCAATAGTTTTATGACGTTTTTATGTTCTAGCAGCTCAGTTGGTACAGCATTGCGTTTGCAGCGCTGAGGTTCTATTAGGCAGCGGTTGTGGGTTTGATTCCCAGGGAACACGCATATACAAAATGTCTACTTTAAAACCGTCTGCCAAATGTAAAAATGTACATTTTTGAAACTAAACACTTTCTGCCCATGTTTGTTTTCATGTTTTTTTTTGTGTGTAAACAGTATTGGTAAGACATGAGGGGGAGTTATATTATTGATCGATTCTTCATTCTGGTCAGCTGTTCCTTTAAGAGTGCATCTTTATTTTTTAAATGTACCAAATATGGACAGCAGGCTCCATCATGATGCACAACAACCCGATGACGATACCTGCATTTATTTATTAATGGCACAGTGCTGAGATCACGAGTAAGTGTTTGTGAGCGTTTTACATTATTCATATCACAATGCTGAAGTGCACTCCGGGCTGGTTTCATGACCAGAGGTGACATCAACCTCCGAGATGCTTTTAATTTCTCCTCAGAAAGCAGCGGATCTGAGTTACCACCAGCTGTGTGATGATGGAAGGTATTAAGACATGTTCTGTACCGTCTTGATTCTTAAACTACAGAAATCCACCATGCAGGTTTTAAACCTGAATTATTAATTTGACTGTTTTCCCCGGTTATTATTATTATTACTGTATGTTGCTGTTGTTAAGAAACAGATTTCGCCTTCGGCCATCACAGTGGGAGATTTCGGGTGCTGCGTGTGCTTTTATCCCAAACGCTGCTGTGAATTTTGATGAGTCCTTGAAAACTAAACTGAGTGTTGATGCGCTTGTGTCTGAAAAGCTTTGCATATCTTCTCGTTCTTTTAAAGCTTTAATAATGTTTTTGTTTAGCAATTGAGGTCGGCTCAGATTTTTGTTACCTCCTGTTTATGTGTTAGATATGACATGATTTTTTACTTTGTTCGTTTTACTCTCTGTTCTCTTGCTTTTATCTTGTCTTTTGTCTTTACTTAATTCCGAAGGAAACACAGAGTTGAGCTCATTATGGTTTAGATTTTGAGTTGGTAGGAAGGCGGTACAGATTAAATTAAACCCGTTGGTGTAGTAGACTCCTGTTCTATTTTAATCTCCTTGTCTCTCTATTTTCCTGTGAAAGTGCTGATAATACAGTGTTTTGAAAGGTATACACACAGTATAAAGTACTCCCAGGGTAACTCTGCTTCATTAGTATACTTCAGTATTATTTTAGGAAAATTTGACTTTACTTGAGTGAACTAATTACTTGTACATTTAAATTTGACAGGAAAACATCTTTATGCTCTTTTTTAGACTTTTTAAGTACAGATTACACATATACAGATCATGACATACAGTAAATACATGTAATTGTCTGTTTGTCCTTGGGGAGAAATAAAGGCTTGCATGCAGTCATGCTTTTACAAGTTGTTGAAGATATACTTCAACATTATTTTTTTGGCTCTTAAAATAAGTAAAAACTAATAGCCATTTTTGACAAACATGCCACCTAATTTCTTTGTTTCAATATTTTCTTGTCATCTTTTCAGTTCTGTATCAGCTTTGTTCTTTGTCTTTAACTGACCATTGAATGGTTGGGTGAAAGAGAAAAAGAGAAGTCTCGATTTGCTCTTTGTTAATCTTATTGTTCTCTAGTAGATATATCTGAGATTTATTTGTATATATTAATATTAAAGAAGTGAAAACTAACCGTGTTGTCTCTCTTCAGGACTTATCAGAGGTGAACTCGACGCAGGTGAGGAGTCAGACAAACACGGCTCATGTGGATGGACTGCGCTCAGGCACCGTGTACGTCGTGCAGGTTCGCGCCAGGACAGTCGCCGGGTTTGGCAAATACAGCAACAAAATGTGTTTCCAAACCCTCACAGATGGTATGAACCTTCACGCCAACACCCGTGTGTGCGTGTGTGTGCAGTGGCACTCTCTGCATCTGGCTGATTTCATTCTTTTAGCCCCTGTTGTGAACCGACTCATTTAGATTTGTGTCCATGAAATCTTTTATTCTCCATATTCATAGTTTGTGTGTCCATCACTGTGTGCTGTGGGATGGTCATGTGTGTGTTTGTCCAGGTTTTCACTGTTTTCCATCCAAACTGCTTCTAAATGATTTTCATGGAGTCCATGTTTTGCTATGATTAGTGGATGATGTAATTAATAATTATTCGCATCTTGGGGGTCAGTGCAGTGTGGGTGGGTGGATGATTCTCCCCCTCAGTGTCTGTCTCTCTGTCCATCCATCCATTTATCTAGATGTAGGTGTTTAAATTCTCTGTTTTACCCACAATTCCCCATTTTCATATTTCTTCCTTTCATTTTTTTCTGTCCTTTGCTTCCTCATATTTTTTCTTTTAGTTTTTCTGTATTTATTCAGAATTTATTTATCAGTAGTTATTCTCTCTCTCTCTCTCTCTCTCTCTCTCTAATATAACCTCTGTCCCTCTCATGGGTTTGATTAATGGTGCTGTATCTGTAGTCTAGCATGTCCTGTCTGATGACTATGCCAGGGACACACATACACACTGGATGCCAGGCAGACTGGACTCTACAAGACATCCGCCAGGCAGCTGGCCCATTGCTCACACACACACACACACGCACGCACGCACACACGCACGCACGCACGCACGCACGCACACACTTTATCTGTCCAGTTCACCCACACATTTTTTGGGGCTTCATTTTTTACACCAAGCCCTCCTTGTCTCTGCTGTCACACTGGTGTAAATATAACTGAACTGCACAGCTAATGTGGGACATGCTTACATCAACACTGCAGATCTGACGTGTCAACACATGTTAGGTGATGTGATGCATGTTCTTACTTGACTGTTGTATACAGATGCACATTAATACATCAAGCATGCAAAGCACACAAACATGCATATGTTCTTGCAGTATTCCTTTAGCTCAATTGGTGGAGCGTGTTGTTCCAATGTAAATGTTGTCGGTTTGATTCCCAGGGAACACGTATACTGATAATAATGTATCGCTTGAATGCCCTTTAAGTCCCTTTGGATAAATGCATAAATGTAAATGCATACCTTCTTACATGCATGCATGTGTGCAACAAGCACATAATGCCTCTGAAATACAGCAAACACACAAGTCAATCATATTTGTACAAACACAAATGCTTTTAGATAAGGGCCGAACACACTGAAGACAAGCAGTCACTGATGAAGACAAACAGCCTTCTCGTGTGTGTGTGTGTGTGGACATCCGTGCCGTCATACCCGCTAAAGCAATTAGTGGCTGCGTTCACCGTGTGCCAGCTGATGGGCACATCCACTGGCATTCTGCCATGACATGACATTCGTTAAGACAATTACCACCAATCATCAGGGAAAGAAGTTCGTCTCACGCACACTCACACCTTCACCTCCTCTCTCCGAGCACAACACATACACACTCCCGGGAGTCTCTCTCTTGTTATGACAGCCAGGTGTAATGACGAAGAAATTATTGCGTTAAATGAGGTGTGTTTTAGCCGAGTACACACAGAGACTGCCTTACTGTTGGCTGTTACAGATTTAGCCAGCCTATTCAGATCGACCAGCACGTTTTATGATTGCTAAAATCTTGTATTTTACAATACACACACTATCAGGCATGTCAGGTACGTGGGCACATAACATGTTCAACCTCATTTAAGAGGAACGTCTTTTTTCCTTGGTGTCATGTATGCCGAATATAGAAATCCTGATGGAAAAACAAAGAGAGACAGGGTTGGTGATCTTACCTGGTCTCCCTAGTCTGGTTTTACTTTTGGACCTTACTTACTGGACCTTCTTGGGAAGGTTCTTAGCGTAGACTAGCTAACCATCTAAGGGTGATTGTCCTTTTCACTTTTTATTACAAATTGAATTTGTTTGTTATATATATATATATATATAACATTATAATATATTACATTATATATAACTGTCATGATACACAAGGTAAGTCGACTCAATTGCAGGGAAAGAATGAAAGCGTTTATTTAGACACACACCAAAACCACAGAGCGTTAGGCTACGAAATACTTTTTAGTCCAAGAGAGACGGCCAATGAGAAAATCACTCAGTTCGTAACAGCCTCAGAGAATCCTTAGGCGCAAACGTAAGCAACAGTTCGTAGATGTCTCAGGAATTCCAGTGAGGCACGAGCTGCGCCGCAGAGATGGTTGACCACCACAGGAGAGGCGTAAGGACTGGTGAAACTCTTGGGACGAGAGAGTAGGTGCCCAGCCGAAGGATGGCTCAGGACCTCTGAAGAGGCTCCGCCTGAGGGCAAACGTCTGCGGATAGGTGAGGTGTCAGCGGGTGGAGAGTGTAGCAAGCCGGGACGCCAACAGGAACTGGAAAAAGTAGAAAGATCAAACAGGACCAAACAACTGGAAAAAAACACGAACAAGAATAAAGCTAAGACACTGAGTAATACTAGATTCTTACGAAGACTACCTAACAAGACAAGGATGCATAAAGCACAAGAAAACAAAAGCCGCTATGGCAGAGATTACTGATCAGAGAGTTTACACTGAAACGGTCCGACACAAGACAGGAGAACAAGAGGGACTAAATAGGAAAACCTAACAAGCCACAGGTGGCGGGGGAATTAGAGAAAGCGATGATAATGATGGTCGGAAACATCTACAGGTGAACAGGGTGAAGAGGTGATGAGAAACCGGTGAGGGAAAAGCCTAACAGGGAGACACGAAGGTGGGGCAAATAACGTAGACACAAAACAAACAGACATAGTGACAGGAAGAGAACCCACGTGACTGGGATCACAACAGTACCCTCCCCCCCACCGGCGCCCACCGGGCACTAGGGAGGGGGCTCACCTCATCTCCGGTGGAAGTCCACGATCAACGACCTATCCAAGATGTCGCGAGACGGCACCCAACACCTCTCCTCTGTACCATAACCTTCCCAGTCCACTAAGTACTGAAAATCCCTGCCACGGCGGCGTACATCCACCAATCTTCTGACGGTGTACGCAGGAGAACCGTCCATCAAGCGAGGGGGAGGGGGAGTGGGACGGCTACTGGCAGGGTTGAGAGGGGAAGTGACAGCAGACTTAACCCTGGAAACATGGAAAACAGGGTGAATTCGACCAAGATTGGGGGGAAGTTTGAGCCGAACAGCCACCGGATTCACCACCTTAGTGATGCGGTATGGCCCAATGAACCTGGGTGCTAGTTTACGAGAAGGCACCCTGAGAGGCAGGTCATTGGTGGAGAGCCATACTTGTTGACCACACACGTAGGCTGGGGGAGAGGACCGGTGCCGATCGGCCACTGCCTTGGTCCTTTCTGAGGTTCGGGCCAAAACTTCTCTGGCTCTCGTCCAGGTGCGACGGCAACGCCGGACGAATGCCAGAGCTGAAGGAACCGCAGCATCGAGTTCCTGCGAGGGAAACAAGGGAGGTTGATAACCTAGCGAACATTCGAATGGGGACATACCTGACGAAGAGACGGGTGAAGAGTTGTGGGCGTACTCGACCCACGAGAGCTGTTGGCTCCAGGAGCTGGGATTGTGGGACGTCAGACAGTGAAGTCTCCTTTCGAGATCCTGGTTGGCTCGCTCGCACTGCCCATTGGACTGGGGGTGAAAACCTGAAGACAGACTCACGGAGGCCCCGATCTGTCTGCAGAACTCTTTCCAGAACCGGGAGGTGAACTGAGGACCCCTATCGGACACGACGTCAACTGGGAGACCGTGGAGACGGAAGACGTGGTCCACCAACAGTTGAGACATCTCCCGGGCGGAGGGAAGTTTGGGCAAGGGAACAAAATCGACCGCCTTGGAGAAGCGATCCACCACCGTGAGGACGACGGTGTTACCACCCGACGGAGGAAGGCCAGTAACAAAGTCCATAGCAATGTGTGACCAAGGGCGGGAGGGGATGGGAAGAGGATGAAGTAGACCAGCCGGTGGGCGGTGGGACGGCTTACATTGAGCACATACTGGGCAAGCCAACACGAACTGTCTGACGTCGGCGGCGAAGGCAGGCCACCAAAACCTTTGCCGAACGGAAGCCAAGGTTCCCCGAACCCCTGGATGGCCCGTTAACCTGGACGAATGACACCACTGAAGGACGTCAGGACGCAGCGCAGCCGGCACGAACAGCCTGCCCGTCGGACACTCCTCCGGCACTTGCACCTCTCGACCGGCCTCTACCACTCGTCGCTCGAGCTCCCAGGTAATGGCCCCGACCACCATTCTCTTGGGAAGGATGGCATCGGCCGAAGGTTCCTCCCCAGGAGTCTCAAACATGCGAGAGAGCGCATCGGGTTTTACATTCTTCGACCCAGGCCGGTACGAGATGGTGAAGTTGAACCGACCAAAGAAGAGTGCCCAGCGAGCCTGCCGCGAGCTCAACCTCTTGGCTGAACGGACATACTCCAGATTCTTATGATCCGTCCAGACCAAGAAGGGCTGCGCTGATCCCTCCAACCAGTGACGCCACTCTCCCAAGGCCAGACGAACCGCCAGCAACTCTCGATTACCGATATCGTAGTTCCGTTCAGCAGGACTGAGACGATGAGAGTAAAATGCACAAGGGTGCACCTTACCATCACCGCCGGAGCGCTGAGATAAGACCGCGCCTATCCCGACATCGGAAGCATCGACCTCAACAATAAATTGCCGTTCAGGATCTGGAAGACAAAGCACAGGTGCAGAGACAAAACGGGATTTAAGATTATCAAAGGCTACCTGCGCTTGAGGATTCCATCTGAACGGGACCTTGATGGAGGTCAATGCTGTGAGCGGCGCAGCCACCTGGCCGAAGCCCCGGATAAATCGCCGGTAGAAATTGGCGAAACCCAGGAACCGCTGTAAGGCCTTACGAGAGTCGGGAGTGGACCATTCGGCGACGGCCTTAATCTTAGCAGGGTCTGGTTCAATACCCCTAGGAGAAATGATGTGGCCAAGGAACGAAACAGTATCGGCATGGAATTCGCACTTCTCCGCCTTAACAAAGAGTTGATTTTCGAGTAGTCGCTGGAGAACCTCCCGAACGTTTCGAGTGTGTTCCTGGAGAGATGGGGAAAAAATAAGAATGTCGTCCAGATACACAAAGACAAAGCGATTAAGCATGTCACCCAAAACATCATTAATAAGGCCCTGGAAGACAGCAGGAGCATTGGTCAAACCAAAAGGGAGTACCAAATACTCGTAATGTCCCGAAGGTGTATTGAATGCCGTCTTCCCTTCGCGAATGCGGACCAGGTGATAGGCGTTACGAAGGTCTAGTTTAGTAAAGACCCGAGCTCCCTGTAACAGTTCAAAGGCAGAAGACATGAGAGGTAAGGGGTACTTATTCTTGACCGTAATCTCATTCAAACCTCGATAATTCACCGACACAAAACAAACAGACATAGTGACAGGAAGAGAACCCACGTGACTGGGATCACAACATATAACATTATAAAATGATGTTTAACTTGTGTTTCTTACACACACCACAAAGGTAACACAAAGGCATATAAAGCCACAGCAACATGAAGCTAATTACTGTAATTAATGAGTTCATTTAGATAAAGATTAATTAAAAATTAACTCATTAAAAATGAATTAATTAACATTTAAACGCATGCTTTTCTCAAATACTCAAAATATAAGCAAATCACATGAAAGTGGCAGCTGTGAAGGACATTTGAAGATAATCTAGGCTTTACAGATGGAAGGTCAAAACACCACTGAGATGTTTTAGTGGTAAAGTCTAGTTGGAGAATACTGTTTTCTTTTTCTTCCTTGTGGAGGTGGAACAGCTCCTAACAAATGTTATTATAATGTGTGTGTATGCGTGCAATAATTGCAATTCATGACTATTTTACAACGTGGCTAATTTGTATGAATTGGTACGATCCCATTCACACATTTAAGTATGATCTTTTAAGTATGACATGCATTCAAATGTGATGGTTTTATTATTGCTTTTTCTAATAATCGTACGTTTTTGTACAAACTCATCCGAATAGGCCACCTTGAAAAATAGGTTCTCGTGAGACGAGGCGGGGTTGAGCCAGAGCCATTGGGAGTGAACATTTCCGTCATGTGATTCATGGAGCCTTCAGATAGTTCCAGAAAGTTAGGATTATTCTTTTAATTCTTTATTTCTTTCATTTTTTATTCATTAAACGACTTATGTTTTTAATCGCGTTGAAAGTTCATCTTAATCGGTCTGTTTCGCTGCAGCGCCATGCTGTGCTAGTAACATCCGGGAACTGTTGAGAGGCCGCCATTAACTTGGATTTTTTTCTGTTGGTCAGACTGGGAGGTCATCTTAAAGACCAGGAAACCAGCATAGACTTTTCTATCAGCAGTGTTTCTCTCGTTTCTCCTTGATTAACTTAAAGCACAAACCTGACCATTTTCTGCATCTATATTCATCTTTTGTTTTTCCACAAGACTTCATTTTGCAGCCGCTCTTTCTCATTCATTGTCCCTTGAGCTTTTCAGGCAGTCTGTGAAAGGCGCTTCTTCTTCCTGAATAGGTCCTCTTCATGTGTTTACATTCTTTCATCATGTTTCATCTCTATAGGCAGTGGCCATTTCAGTGTTTCTGTAGCCTAATGCATCCTCTCTCTCTCTCTCTCTCTCTCTCTCTCTCTCTCCGTCTAGACGACTATAAATCAGAGCTGAGGGAACAGTTGCCGTTGATTGCGGGCTCCGCCGCGGCTGGAGTGGTCTTCATTGTGTCTCTGGTGGCCATATCCATAGTCTGTAGCAGGTGAGATTGCGTTTATGGAAGCAGATGTATGGCTGCTGGTGCATGATCCTCATTCACTTTAGGAAAGACAGCCGGTTGTGTTGTCTTTTAGAACGTTCTAAATGTGTTTCTGAATGGATTATTACAAAAAGCATTCAACTGTTGTGTAACTCAGGCCTGCCTCAAATGATTTGATGGCAGCTGCAAATATTTATCGATACTTTAGACCATGACAGTAATCCAGTCAGAAACGCAGAATAATCAGATGTTCAAATATAGAAATTTTCAAATGTTTTTAGCTCAGAGCACTTGCCAGGAGCCCAAACAGTATTTGGAAACACTTCAAAAGCCACAGTTGATAAATGTGTGAATGTCACTGCGATACTGTAGATAACAAAATGTATAAAACATATAAATATATAAAACAACATGTTCTCACATTTAATTTCTTTTTTAGATTCTTTCAGTTTCTACTTGTCAAGTGTTAGTGTAGCTTTTTGTGACACCTGTCACATCACATACCGTAAATTCATTTAAATGACCACGAGAATTGTTGGTTAAATAAAAGTTGCATCATAGTTTTCAGATGTCTCTTGGTCTGATATGTTGTTATCTATAATGCAATTCAAGTCTGTAGCTTAGGTATCTAAATGTGATTTGGGACTTTGTTTGTGTCACATATTTACATTTTAGGAGTATTCTGGGATGTGCAGTTATGTGCACTGCCTTTATGATGTAATCCTCACATGAAGGCCAATCACAAGCTCTTAAAAGAATGTAAATATCTCATGCCAATAAACTGGGTTTTAGTCTTCTACTGTATGTGGGCTACTGATGTGGATGGGCGAAGTGATGCAATTCTTGTAAATTGCCAGCAATTCTATCTTTGTATGCAAAATTGTAATTACAAAGGAATACCTGAAGCCACCATACATAACTAAAAATATCACTGAAGACACCAATCTGTCCCAAAAGCTCATGACTAAAACAAACCTACATACACAAGAAAATAAAAATAAAAACATTCAAAACCTTTCACTGTAAATGAAATATAGTTATTCAGATTCATGCTTTATTTAATGTTGTTAAGAAACTCCATATGTAATAATAATTTCGTTTTTTAACACTCTCTTTTCTGTAGAAAACGGGCGTACAATAAGGAGGCAATATACAGCGACAAGCTACAGCACTACAGCACTGGCAGAGGTGAGTAAGCCATGAGACTCCGCCCCCTTCCTCCAGGGCAAACCTATCCTGAAAGGACTTTGAATTAGGGCAAACCAGAATGAGAGGGATGTGAGGTACAGGAAGTGCCGGGGGATGCTGTGTAGCACTGGAGAGGAAGGAAGGGTTGACTTCAGGCCCGAGCATTTTGTTGATGCTAAAACTACAGCGGATTTTCCTTCCAGTCAACTTTCGATAGCCCTGAAAAAAGCTTCAGGCTCATTAGAAAGCGAGAAGTCTCTCTCTTTCCTCTCTCTTAACCTCTCAGAGGATTTGGTGGGCGATCTGCGAAAATTGAATTAATGTAAGTGCAGACGACAAGGTAAACAAATGACAGACAGAATCGAACATGAAACAAACAATTTTCAAAGAGGAAAGTGAACATGAGAAAAAAACACACGAGTATGAAAACATGATATTGGTGTCCTGAGGAATATTTGGGTAATTACTATATTGAAATGTATCCGTTCTTGAATGTCTGTGCATATGACGTAAAACAAAGCTAAGGGCCCTCAACTATGAATATAATTGAACGAAATGTCACAGGACTTCCCAACACTGCCCAACATTTTCCCACCAAGGAAATTAAAAATAACAAGCGCTAGACAGGGATGTGCTGGTTTTAGTATTACATGATGCAAAACCACTGAAGTCAGTTTGACCCTCATGACACAATCCCAGATGGACTCATCCACCTTCCCAGAGCGCACACACACACTGTTAAATGTAAATGGATGGTAATTTGTGTCAGCATTCGTTCTCTAAGTGCTCCAGATGTTGCTGGTGACTGGTCTCCACTGATTCACTACCAGATAGTTTATTCATGGTGTGACCTTCCGGCTCTGGCTTTCGGACCAGTGCGCTCCGGTTCAGACTTAGTTCACCTGGTTCAAGTTTGACGTCTGTCTGTGAATGCTAATGTATCGTGTGAATTTCAGAGGACAGCTAGTCTGCAATTCCAGACTGAATCATTGCGGTGAGACAAGACTTTGAGCATGTGAAATTCGTTTGGACGGTGCTGCGAAAATGGGCGGGAACGATTCTTCCATCTTTTACATTTCTGTACGGAGAGGTCACGCTGTGACGTTTTTGATCTTCTATTGGTCTCACGCACTCAAGTGACGCAAATTCGCAGGTCAGAGTTCACCAAACTTAAACTTTGCTACGCATCGAAATGCGAAATATCTTCGGACGGGTTTGCGTTTCTGATCTGACGCATTCGCATGCGAAAGTTTATGGAACGAAAAAGTCAAGATTGACCGCGGATTTAAGGGCTCGGCATAGTCCAGGCGAATTGCGCTTTCGTCTGCAACGCGACATTCAAAAGCATTCATGCTGCTCAAATGTTATCGTTTTTTTTTATGTAGCCCTTATCTGACCTCACCTCAGCTAAATAAAATGACGCGTTATTTCCCACAGACCGGGTGGCGCTACATAACACCCACCTATTACGTAATGGCCATGGACCAATGGTGGCTCGAGGGTGTTTACCGGCCAACACAAACTTTCCCGGAGAGTTCTGTTTGGTTTGCTGCGGCGAACTAGTGAAACGAATTGTCGTTTGAACCAGATTTTGTTCGAAATCAGGTCACAGACGGTCATTTTTCGATTTCGAATGTAGTATGCTGAGCCCTTTAGTCTTGTCACCTGTACAGATGAGAATCATGTGACAAATGAACACATTTGCATTTATGCATTTGCAGATGCTATTATACAAAGTGACTTGTAGTGCATTTAAGGTAGGCTTTTTATCAACATGTGCTACCAATTGAGCCACAGAAACCCAGGAAAAGATCTGTTATTCTATTATTCTTTAGTTCATTTTTTTGCAAATGTTTTAAGCCAATTTTATTATTTAATGAGTATCTAAAATGCTTGCTTGCTTGAAACTTTTCTAGTTTTATGATTCATTACATGCTCTTCAGTTTTTGCCAAATCACAGCTCTTTCTGTGCCTTTATTTTGCTGATTTAAAACCACTGTTGTCGAGCTAGTCACTCAGCTGGAATCTGGAAAGAATTGAAACACGTCTCTCTTGCTCTCTGTAATGAGCACCCTAAGGATCTAAAAGACCTAAATTACTGTGAAGGAAAAAACGAACACTGGACATAAAATGGAAATACGTTTTTGTGTAAAATATCGATTTAAAAGCTAAGTGTCGAAAGTCAGTCACATGGTAGTACATGAAGCATGGCTATTAAAGGGATAGGTCACTCAAAAACGAAAATTCTTTCATCATTTACTCACCCTCTTGTCATTTCAAACCTGTATGACTTTCTTTCTTCTGCAAAACACAAAAGAGATATTTTGAAGAAAGTTGGTAACTTCATTTTATTTTTTTTGGTGAACTATCCCTTTAATACCAGTCTCGGCTGATAGATCAGTGAGGTGTGGCTAATCTGATCTAAATAGGCTTACACTGTGTTGAACTCTCACGATAAAAGCACAAACAGGCTGATTTTCTCAAAGCTTCTTAACCCGAGACGGAGTCTTTGATGTATCTGGATCTGGACACGTCAGAGATGGCTTTTCTTTCAAAAGCTCTGAAACTGTGTGATTACTCAGTTCAGACATCTTTGTATGTGTGCAAATCTACATTAACATTTACGCATACGGCTGACACTTTCATCCAAAGCGAATTTCAGTGCATTCAAAGAAACAGTCTGTCTGTCCCATTTATTGTCTCCAGATGAGGCGGCTGGTCGGTTTTTTTTTTGTCAAAATTCTGCTTTACATTTTCCCAAAATAGGATCAAATAGTTCTAGACTAAAGCCCTTATGTACAAGTTAAGGGCCGTTCACATTATAACGATAACGATAACTATAAAAAATAACGTTTTAAAAATCGTTCTTAATTCAGGAGAATAGCGGGGTTCCCACCATAACTATAACGATAAAGATACAGAGAACGATATCGTTGGGATCACTTTCAGAACGATTTTTTTCAAAGCTGACGAACGATAAAAAATACTGTCAGACAGTTTCTGGCAGATAATGTTTGACTATTGGTGATCGCAACGCGACTTTTATGTCAGAATTAAAGACTGTAGTGGTCGTAAAGCGATGTGTTTACGGCGGAAAATTATATATGTAACGCTTATGAGTCAGCAAGCTGGCAAAATATATGCTTTATGTCCCAGACATGAGTGCACAGCCTTCAGTCAGAGCATCCAGCCTTTGCTGTCATATTTTGGAGAAAAGACGTTCGGGAATGAAAACGAAAGCATCAGCAGGTCATCTTCATTCATTTTAGTGACTGAGAACACTGCAGCGCGCAGGCTTAAAATAAACATAATGTTATTATTATCGTCCGCTGGTGTGGACTCAAATTTAGTTATAGTTACAGTTATCTTTATAGTTATCGTTATAATGTGAACGGCGCTTTATTGTTGTCCTGTTTTTATGGTGCAATGACTCCTCAAGGTTCCTGGACGTACCGTTACCGGAGCATGATGCATTATCGTCTGTCTGTCTCTCAATGTTCTCTCCAGGGTTCAGTGGATAGGAAGAGCAGTAGTGTTCAAGAAACTACGAAATATTAACTTATACAGCTGAGAAAAACATTAAGAGACCTTACCAAATTTTCAGCATTGCTAGATGTATTGTGGCCATTCCAGTCAGTGTCTGAGGAATTTCAACAAAATCAAACCTCAGGAGTGATGTAAAGTCATCCAACAGCAATGTGAAAGACTGACAGCATGACAATACACATGAAAACTATGATAAAAATCCAGGTTATCACATTAAAAATAATTAATAAACTTTTTCTAAATTCATGTACAAAATTGTTGTATTGCTTAAAACTAGGTCTGTTAACGTGTTAACGCATGCGATTCATTTTTTTCAGATTAACGCTAAAAAATATTTAACGCAATTAACGCATCATCCGTTTATTTTGTCATCCTTTGTCTAGTGTTACATTATATAATCACGCTCTTATTCATGTAAAGGCCTTTAAACCATTTAAGCGCGATTTGAAACAGTTGCTTTGACGCGTTCAGTGTAGATAGCAGCTTCTAGCTGTGGGATGCGACGCAACGCAACAGAGGTCCAGTCTGGTGTATATAGTCACGAGCTAAAGGCTGCTTCAGTGAATCTCTGTCAGACAGTGCACCAGTATTAAGTTCTCTTTCGTGCTTGAATGAACAAAAACACACAGGATTATTCCAGAAAGCTCGTTTTTTTTTTTTTAGCATTTTCGTAAGCACAGATTTCATCGTGTTAAATAAAATCCTAAATGAATGCAAAGAGTTGTGAGAATGGGAGTGGCGTCAGATCTGCATAGAGCGGCAGCTCTTAAAGGGGCCACGTTCTTAAACCTGCTGCTGTGACTCCTGTCATTAATGTTAATCAAAGAACAACAAAATAGAAGAACTTAATGTGTTTTGTAGCTTTAATTCTGTATTTAATTTAGCATCAAAGACTGTTAAGTGTTTGAGAACTGAATTCAATTTCTGTAGATGTCCTACCTGTTACACATGATAGCTCTCAGAATGTAAAAGGGTAACACTTTATTTTACGGTGCCCTTGTTACGCATGTTACATGTATTTACTATAGTATTTACTATAAATTATGCATAATTACATGTAACTAACCCTGACCCAAACCCTAATCCTAACCCTAACCCTATAGTAAGTACATGTAGTTGCTTTTTATTACTCAGTACTTAAATGTATAATTACACTGTAACACGGGCACTGTAAAATAAAGTGTAACCTGTAAAAGTATATTTAAAAACATGTTGTGTATAATTAATCTTGATTAATCACAGAAAAAATGTGTTTTTAATCAGATTTTTTTTTAATCGATTGACAGCATTACTTAAAAGTGAATCTGAACTTGTTTTCTTTGCAGTATTTGAGGTCTGAAAAGATACAGAGCATCTTTTCTGTTATTTTGACCTGTTTCTCAAGTTTTCATTTTCTGCAAATGAATGCAAATAGAATTTGCCATTGTTTGACATATGGGAGAAATATTGTTAGTAGTTCACGGAATGAAACAAAAAATATTATTTTACCTAAACACATGCAGTATAATAGTAAATTCAGAAAAACTCATTTCAAACTATTCATGAAAATAATTGTGAAATGGTGTTTTAATTTTTTCCGTGCCTGGGTACATTTTTATTCGCTTAGGGAGGAGGACAGGTGTTATGTGGTGTTACTCCACAACAGATGAGCTGCAATTTGAGTTACTGATGAATGAAAGCCATGTTTCAAAAATTGGGATATACACCTTATGAGCACCTTAGCAACACCCTAGCAACCACCCAGCACCATAGCATTAAATGGCAGATTTGCTATACAGTCAAGCACCACACATATTTTCTTTTTTTAAAAGAATGTGATTGGAAATATTATAACAAATGTGAAGATTTTGTCTTTAGAATTCCATACATTCATGAATTGTAAACTAGATGTTGTCCTTGAGCTTCATGTCTTTTCTTCTCTGGTGTTGTCAGTAGAGTGTGCACAGAATGGGTCATTATTGTGCTCGTAGTCTTTCGGTATCACGCTGAGTGTCGCACCCTCGCCTCCGCACCCTCCACAACCGAGCGTTCACCCTTTCCTAAAGCATCCGCAGCAGACAAACTCTCGCCCGCGTCTTTCAGCTTCATTGCATCAGCTTTCACACCTGCTTTGGGGTCTTTCACTTCCCGCTTGAGCTGGCGTTATATATGTTTCGTTTGTGTGGGTTGCGGTTCCTCGCTGATGTTTGTGATTGGATTCTGTATCCTCTGTATCACACACACACATGCACACACACACACACACACGCACACACACACACACACACACACACACACGCACACACTGATGTTTACACATGAAGTTTCATCTTCTGCCATTAAGAGCGGTTTGATAGTGTGTCTGCTTTATCTGTTTATGAGGTCCTGTGGGGGATACAGGCAGACGAGAATTTGATTCGGCTCTATCGGAGAAACAGAGAAAGAGAGAGATTCACGGCAGCTGTCTGGTGCACCCACTGCTTATTAATGATGTCATAGTCGCCAGGCACCAATATGTGATGCTTTAAAAAGAAAAAAAGAAAGAATAAAGAGCGAGAATAAAGACTGTAATGACTGGCGGTAGATAAAAAATATAGTACTAAACAAAACGATACATATTATGTAACTTTTGTTAAACAAAACTCTGTGCTGGTCGTGTGTCAGATTCAGTAGTGACATCAGACTAGAAAAACTTTTAAGAAGATTTTTAGCTTTAAAGCACTAAAAAGTGATAAACATCATTTGCTTCCCGTCATTTGCTTTTGATTTAAATGTAACCAATTCTGAATAAAAAATGGCTCTCAATTCTATTTACTCTGTTTCGGTGTTTGCATGAGAAACCGCTTTTGTTATCAAAGGTGATGGGTGTTGTAATCATTTTTATAACCCATTTTCGTATTTCACTCTGTTTTGGATTGCTTCTTGTTTAGCATTCACTGCTTATGATATCCTTTTGTTTAAATCGCATATTAATAGATTCACCCTGATGCTTTAATAATACCACAGCTTCTTCTTGAAATGGGTTTTCATATGTTCAAGGTTTATATGCTCTCCTGCTTGTAAGTCGCTTTGGATAAAAGCGTCTGCCAAATGAATAAATGTAAATAACCTCTCAGTAAATTTGTGTGATTGTTATTTCTTCTAGAACTGACTCTGAGACCTGATCTGTCCAATTGCCACACGCCCATGGGCTGCCCGACCCTGCCTGGCTCTCCTGGGATGAAGATCTACATCGACCCTTTCACCTATGAGGACCCGAATGAAGCCGTGAGAGAGTTTGCCAAAGAAATCGATGTCTCGACGGTCAAAATCGAAGAAGTTATTGGGGCAGGTGTGTGATGTTTGTGCATAGTGATGTGTAATCATGTGCATCAAAATCTTGCGATCACAAAAATGTATTCATTTCAATTGTAACACCCAAGATGGGAAAGTCAGTCTCATTTTTACCATATTGGTAGTTTTTATCTCAATTGTCAGACGCCTATCCTTTTATAGTCTGCTGCGTAGACACACACACACATAAACCAGCAACCTGGAGGTCTCTGAGATTTTTACCGTCTCCTTTGAGAGTCACGGTGGAAGATGCATTACAGTCTCGCAGTCTGCTCTGGTCCAGAGAGCTCCGGTTAATCCACTCATGCACTTCATATGGATTTCAGACGGATAATTCCAAATTGACTCAACTATTTTACTCGAAAAGTGATATGAAAGTTGAAAGTTTTTTTGTTGTTGTTGTTGCTTCAAACCTTTTACTCTTTCGTCCCTTTTTGCTTATTTTGTTTTGAACTTTATTGATTTGATAACAGTCCTGTGGCCACCAATCCACAGTAGGGACAGTCACCATTTTGCAACCTTGTGTTGAGGTGATTAAGGTCAAAATGGTAAAAAGCTCAAATTGTCATTTCTGTAAATTACAGTAATTTGGGATTGAGCCCACAACCCTTGTGTCAACAGATGTTCTGGATATAGCCTAATACATGTTGAGCTCTATAGAAAATTAAATAAACATTGAAATACACTCTGTTTAAAATTAAGGACAATACTTGTATTAACAAACTCTGTTTTAACTCTCCAGGTGAGTTTGGGGAAGTCTACAAAGGTCGACTCAAACTGCCCGGGAAACGAGAAATCCACGTCGCCATCAAAACTCTAAAGGCGGGCTATTCTGAGAAGCAGAGGCGGGACTTCCTGTCAGAGGCGTCAATCATGGGCCAGTTCGACCACCCCAACATCATTCGTCTGGAGGGCGTGGTCACCAAGAGCCGGCCCGTCATGATCGTCACAGAATTCATGGAGAACGGAGCTCTTGACTCCTTCCTTAGGGTAAGTGCAAGATCCCACACATGCCCAGACTGTTTTGTCTAACCATCTCACTCTTTCAAACCCATTCTCCGGCGTAGAAAAACATAGTGCTTAATCAATGTTCAGCCCATTTTTTCTCAATCTCATGGATTGGTTTTTCTCTAGCTTTGATCTGGTGCCACAATAAAGGGCTCTTTGAAGTCATCTTAGAAATCCACCACATCCGAGTAGCGTCGCCATCGATCCACTCCCCATCCCTGTTTGTTGCCGTGCATTCGGTTCAAAGGCATCCCTTCAGTTCTGCAACATGGCGGCTATGTACAGAAGTTAAGGCAAATGTTTCGAAGGAGCTGTTCAGGTCCCCCGCTGTGTGTTTTAAGCACGTTTCAGACACAACTACTGGTGAGGAGAGTGAAAAACAGATGGGAGCATGAGAGGAAGGTGAAGCTAACTGACAAATTAAAATCAATGTGTCAAAGAGGGAATGAGTCTTTCATCATCACGTAAGTGCACAAGATCTTCGTTTTCCTGAATGATTAAAGCTTCTGTTTTTGTATGAGCAGATGATTTTATTAATTTGCCTTTGCAAGATCAAAGTTAACCATGTCTCAAAGGCTTACAGCTGTTTGATATAACACTAATTGCAAGGACGGTTTTTCAGAACAAAAAGAAATTTAGCTTGTGAGCCAGCGCTACTTGAGAATGGACCTCAGTCTTGGGGAAAAACCGTGGTGTCAAAACTGTTTTCTGAACTTGGATGTGGTTTCTTGATGCACACCCAAGTTTGATAAACCGTGCGATTCATGCTGACTTCAGTACGGTTTGCAATGTATATGAAAGCTATTTCACCTGAGCTGTGAATGTGAAGCGTCGGAAACAACTGTAGATTGGCATAATTTTACTACATTTTACTAAGTAACATCCAGAGACAAATGATACAATATCAAAAGAGACCTGCAAGGGAAAGCAGTAGAATCGAGATGCGTTTTGGATCGAGCTATCCAAGTGTAAAAACAGCCTTAGTCTGAAGACTGACCTCACAGAGCATGCAATACCCTGCCCTGAGAGTCCATCATGCAACGATTGCAATCTGGTATGACAATAGCAGTCGTATCAGCAACACAAATTTACATAGGATATCTTCTCATGCAGAGAAAACAGAGAGGTAGAGCGGGAGCGATGGTCAAGCAAAGAGTCTGTGTATCGAAAATCTACTGCTGTTATGTAGAGAGGGCTGTGCAATTAATCATAATTGATTCTCAATTTCAATTTTGACCTGACACAATTATGAACAAAAAATAATCAAGGTAAAATAATTATTGTGCCACATTCAGTTTCGCAAGGATTGTATCATTTTTTCTTGTGTTACGGTATAAAATCACGGCACACTGTTTTCCATTACAGCAGTGCACTTTTGCCCTCACCCTAAAAACCTGAACAAACTTTATTTTATTTATTTATTTATTTTTTGTTTGTTTTGTTTTGTACATATTTATTTAAATGTATGCATTAATACTTGTATCTATTTTTCCCATTTTTTTCAGTTGAATCCACTGTTGTTGTTTTATTAATTCATTAATTTGATTTATTATACAAATTATTTGATTTTGTTTTTATAATATTTATCTAAATGTATGCATTAAAACTTTATTGTATCTATTTTTTTCACATGTTGTTCAGTAGAAACCACTGTTGTATGCAATGTATGCATTAGGACTTTATTGTATCTATTTTTTGTTTTTTTGTTGTTGAATGCACTATTAATTATTTATAAAATGATTTACTTAAATCCATGATGTAAATCCAATTTATTATTTATTATATAATTGAATAACAGTCTTTATTTTTATTCAGTTATCAATGTTGTTTTGAAGGTCAATGCATAATCATGTCTAGTAATTGTGATCTCAAAATGGCCAAAATAATCATGATTATGATTTTTGTCATAACTGAGCAGCCATAGCAGTGGTAGAACCGTGTTGCACATCTAGACATGAGGTGCCAAATAGGACCTCATGTCAGTAACATCCTTTATTGATCTTCAAACAACATTATAATCAGTCATAGGCCAAACCTTATGTATAACCATAACCTGGTGAACATCTTGTGATGTTTGTGCTTTTTTGTCGATGTTGCAGCAAAACGATGGGCAGTTCACGGTGATCCAGCTGGTGGGGATGTTGAGGGGTATCGCAGCTGGAATGAAGTACCTGTCAGAGATGAACTATGTCCACCGAGACCTCGCCGCTCGCAACATCCTGGTCAACAGCAACCTGGTGTGCAAAGTCTCCGATTTCGGGCTGTCCCGCTACCTGCAAGAGGACACCTCCGATCCCACCTACACCAGCTCGCTGGTAAGACATTGTTCAGGCATGTCAAGCGATTTCATTTGAATTGAACGGGAAATAGGTGCCATGTTTGGCACAGTAGCTGGAGATAATTGAAAAAGGCAAGCGCTGTCTCATTTCCTGTGACCCTGTGCTGTTGGCCCTCATTTTCTCATGCATTGGTCTCATTTTCTCATCAATTCCCTAAAATCCCTTCCAAAAAACGCTGCATTGTCTTCCTGACAGGATGTCAGCGTTTTCCTGGAAAAAAACAACATTTAAATTCTAATGGCCTGCCTCCCAAATGGAGGACTCAGAGCTCCCAAATTCTCTATTATGTATCATGAATAGGCATCCAGGGCATCATTAGCCCTACTGTGCTGCCGTTCTTTAATATTAATATGAAATACTCTTCATCTTCTTGTGGATTTGCCATATTCGTAATCAATGGGGGGTTCTGATAATTCATTGTCTTTCATGTTATCTGACCCTGTTATGATTTATGTATTCAGGCCGCTTTCAAAGCTCTAGTGCACTGACAGGCACACTGTTAAAGGGGTCAACCGTTTCCAAGTGATACTCCACCGCACAACAGCCCTGGGTCACATCCTTTTACCGAACGCGTTTTATATTCACTTCAGACGTCTCTGCGAAATGTCCCGTGCATTGTAAGCAAACAATTTCGCCTCTTTTACACTCCAGTGGTTCCTCAGTGGCAGATAGCAGAGACGTCAGCGAGCGGAGATGTGAGGAGGATGATAAGGAGAAGAAGGGACAGACAGGGAATGTTTAGCTAACGTTACGTCTCTTAAAATGTGTGAAAGCTCATTAGGTCCAAAAGCAGCTGCCAATCATGAAACAGGATATCCTGCGGTGACTGCTGATTGACAGGAACATGCGACGAAGCTGTGAACAGAGGTGTGATACAGGGGGTACAATTTAATTACCCCCCGGGTATTGCTTTTTTTACTTGTTTACTAGCCATATTTAGGTTATGATTTTGCAACGACACAATCCATGGCGCAGTTTTCAACATTATTGAAGCAAAACAACAATGGTACAATTATTGCCAAATGATGTATGGTATGAATGGTCAGGTCACATGGTGAATATAATCCCATGTGCGCTATATGGAGTATATTCAAAATATTATTTTTTGCTTTTCAAAACGGTTTTGTTGAGTAAAAAATACTAGGGAGAAACATTTTTATTTAAAACATGAAGCAAATTGTTTAAAGGTGTCCTGAACCGGGCTTGTTTATTGTTTTATACTGTTGTATGAGGTCTACTTATGACGTTTGCGTGGTTTTTACATTCGAAAACATCAACATCAATAAGTAATAGGCTATTTTCTACCCGGGTTTTGAGGCCGTCTCGACAAACGCTCTGTTTTAATGGGCGGGCCGCATAGAAGACTTGGAAGTAAACGCCCACTGCTATGTTTGGATAGCAGTTTGCGTAGTAAACTTAGTTGGAGCCTTCTGTGAATTTGGTTAGACACGCTACGTTAGGTTACACATTATTAGGACATATCAAGCGATCTCTAACAAAGCAATAGTGATGCATAGTACAAATTTGTTTTACTCACATAAGATTGCTGCGCCATTCCTATCGGATCCAATATTGACTGCACAGCACTGCTTTTTAATTTTAGTCTCTCCGCAAATCCAGCGCCTTGTTCACAAAGAAATCCATGGTGAAATGACGCGAACAAATGCTCAACGTTTCACCCATGTGAGCAGGAACGTACTTAAAAATAAACTTCAACCAAGCATTCCTAATAACAGAATCCGAAGGAAGCGACTGTGTTCTTCCACAACCAGGCGCTGCAAAATGTTGCATGTTTGTTGCTTGGTCGCTCTAAATAAAAAGAACAGTGAAAGAAGTCCTCACTTTTGATGGATTTTCATACATTACCATGTACATATTGAGATCAAATGAGCTTTTGCTCACCGGTTACTGAAGTTGGCTGGTGCGTTTTTGAGTGAACATGCAGAATGGTGGCATGACAAACTTTAGTGAGCAAGTTGTGAAAAGCCGTTCCCAGCTTCAGTTGCCCATGGACTTAAATGGGTTAAGTGTAATTTTTCTACGATTAACAGTTGATATTTGTCTTCTATGGATGCTACGCGCTTTTCTCTTTGCTTTTGTATTAAAACCTCAAAGGAGAAAATATGAATCTTCTATTTAGTTCTATTGATTTTGTATTGTTTTGAAGTATTTGTGGAAAGCATTTGGTCTGTGCACTGGGTTGCCTTGGATCTGACCTCTGACCTCTCATTTGTTAGAGGGTGTGTGCAGTGTGAGTGTGATACATAGATATCGCACGCTTCATGTAATTGATCCACGCCTGGTGCCCTTTCCTTCATGCCCTAACCCCTCCCCACCAATGTTGAGCTGCATTCAGGGCTGTTTCTCCAGAGGATCAGCAAGATGATTGATTTAACACATTAACCTGCCTGTTTACTAATTCTAGAGTAGGCGAAAGATTAAACATAAATCTAACAAATATTAAAGATTTGCTTAGAAAACACCAACAGATGTTATGGAGTCAGTATATTATTTTTTTCATATGATTGAACAGAAGTCTATTACTGACCTACAGTCCACGGCAATCCTTTTTTCAGTTTTACGTCATTTTACAGTTTCTCACTCCATGAGTGTCACTTTTTAAGATGCTGTGTCAAGATAAAAGCAGGTTTAATTCATTTGCATAGATAAGTGTGCATTTGTGCAATGATTATTCTCAATGTCATGATGTGCCTTCTATGTCATATCGTACTTGACGCACAGGATCCGTCTCTCCTCCTTCTTGTCATTTTTTGCGTGTAGTGATGCGTCATGCGAATTGTCAGGTAATCTTTGGCTACGCTTTGAAAGTTGATGAATAGAGTCAAAGCTGAAATTATTTAAACTTAAACTGCTGTATCTTGATTCTGTGCTCCATAGAGTTCAATGCACTGAGGAACATTGACGTGAGAAATGAGAAAAAAAAAAACTTTAAGGTTTCTGTTCCTTTGATGGCGGCATAGAATTTATTCAAGGATTTGCGGAAGACATGATGGTTAATCCCCTGTGATTCACGCACAAATCCACACACACATCCATCCGCACTGTTCTGACTGTCTGTCGGTTTAGCTGTCACCCTGTCGATTTTCTCCCCAGTTCATCACTCTCTATATTCATCCAATATCTCTTTATTTTCCAGCAGGACACCAGCTTGAGTCAAAATGTCCAAACATTTCCCATCATGCACTATGGTTGGCTTGGCAGTAGAATCGGAATGCTGTTTAGAGACAAACAGACTGGCATGAAATGCAGGTTTTATAGGGTCCTGTAGAGGTTCTGCTTGTTTTTTTAGGATCTCAAGGTATGGATGGTGATTAGGTCATGTCAGCGCAATGTAAATACAGATGTTCTGTAAAATGTAATTCTTTTCTTTTTGCCAGCGATTTTAGAAATATCTGCCTTCCCCCATTCAAGTAGATAGGACTGTGGACTTGCTATGACGTAAATAACTGCCCAGAGGTGTTGCAAACATGGCCACCGAGTGGCAGGACTTCCGTAAACAGACTTTGAGTATAGTCAAAATCCATTCGGCACTCTCCAAAGACACTTTCCTACCCCAAACAGGAGGATGCCTGGTCCTGAAGGAGATGACAGAGAGAGGGAAGTGAAATTGAATGGAGAAAAATAAATGAAGAAATGTCCTTCACTTTCTCAGCAGGAGCACAGAAACATCCCTCACTCCGCTCGCATGACAAGTGCAGCTGCGCTACAGACGGAAAGTAAAACTATTTACACTGAGGTGGAATCTGAATGTGTGACACTCCCAGCCCTCTCTGTCTTCTTCTCTTCCACTTCTTTTATCTGAAGTTAGGGATTGTGACATTCTTGCTGTTTTTCTGTTTGTTCACCATTTCAATTCTATACTCTTTTTTTTTATGATTCTAGCTTGAGATGTTGAAGTCTGAAGTCCTGTAGCATGTTTGGTGTCACTTAGCTTCAGCAGAGGTGGACGAAGTACACAACTTCCTTACTTGAGTGAAAGTACAGATACTACTGGTCAAATATTACTCCACTACAAGTAAAAGTTGTAAAGACAGATTCTTACTTGAGTAAAAGTACAGAAGTACGTGCTTTTAAAAGTACTCAAGTATTAAAAGTAAATTTCCTTTATGTCAGTTGTGCATTGTTTTATTGTCGTATACCTTATGCCTCTGAAGCAACCTACTGAATACACCGAGTAGCTCACAGAATCAGTTGTATTAAAGTAGTTCACTTCAAAATTTGCCCCCATTGACTTTCCATAGTAGTTTTTATTCCTACTATGGAAAGTCAATGGGGGCAAATTTTGCAGTGAGCAACTCCTTTAAGAGCTTCACATGTTTAGCACATATATGTTTCGTTTAGATATAATCCTGTATGATCATTTAGCCTAATTATATCCTCATTAGCCCCCTGGGCCTATATGTATTTATGAGCAATGTTCTTATATTTTGTATATTCCCTTTACCAGTTTTAGCAGCAATTTACCAGTAAGTAGTAAGGTTCTTGTAAATAGTTAAGTGTAGAAACCCTGTGTTTGTTGGATTTATTACCATTTGTATTACCATAATTTAACTACAAACATAAACTATAGCTAGTATAATGAAACTATGGTATGTTTAGTTGCTGTGGTTTTACTAAAGAATTCAAATGAGATTTTTTTAATTAAATTCCTCTTTGTAGTGTGTTTTGGGTTTTATTCCAATATGATTTACCATCCCATCAATAGAATCCATCACGTACAAGTAGACAACATGTATCCATAGTACAATTCCCATTATAACCATTAAATCCATTACATTTTATGTTGTATTTTGGGCAGGGTTCTATTGTTTTTATTTCAACAGGAATACTTCAACTATAGTTACTTCAGTAAAAACATCATTCATTTTCCAAATCGCTTTAAATGATATAACAGCAGATCAGAAGTTAACACGCACGTGTAGCTCAAGGTGTATGTGATGTTTATTTACCGTTTAGCCGTTATGCCGATCATTTTCATGACAATGTTTCTACGATCTTTGACTGATCGTAACTCACAGATGTTTACACCACACTTTAACATGTGCCTTTTTCTTCTTTTATTCTTCTATTTGCCTTTTTAGAGCGCTATCAACGGTGTAGCAGCGCCTATACGTTTACATTAGTTTAGCGGGGAAGATCCCAGAGTTGCCAGATTTGCGTTAAAAAAATCTGCCAAATGGCCATTCAAAGCTTGCCGGAAAACCGCGAGCTTAGACAAACTGAAATACTTGGCAACAGTAAAAGGTCCTGGAAGATCGCAAGCCAGATAAATTGCGCACACAGGAAACCCCGCTGCATAGAAACCATTTTCTACTTTTGGACCTTTTTATAAATGTAGTGGAGTAAAAAGTAATATATTTGTCTTTCAAATGTAGTGAAGTTAAAGTACAAGTACTCAGAAAAAATAATACTCAAGTAAAGTACAGACAGGCCCGGATTAAGAATTCAGGGGCCCCTGGGCACAAGTGTCTTGCAGACCCCCCCCCATACGCAAGTACGCACAATAAAGTTTTGAAATAGCCTACAGGGTACTACGTGTAGGAAGCACCTCTATTTTATACAGGATTACATTGCCAAGTTACAAACTATGATCACAACCTGAAGGACAATATCAACACCTGTACACATCCTCCATCATACAAGATTTACACCACAACAATGCTTTTCTGGACCAGCAGCAACAATATCAAGACATTTCCCTGCATAATGTAACTCACTGGCATTTGCAAGCACACACTGCCTCACATCTACCTATTAATTCAGTTCTATCAGATTCTTCCATAATTCACACACAAACACGCCGGATTCACAAAACTGTTCTTAAGAGAAAATATAAGAACTTTATTAAGATAAATTATAGGACGTTCTTAAGAATATTCTTAAGTAATATTTTCTTATAAACATTTTAATTTGTCTAAGAATAAAAGGGCAGACTTTGTCATTGATTATACTATAAGAGTAATTTGTTCTTTGGTTAAATTTTGTAAGCACCTCGCGACTCACGTTCTTATGCAAGCGTGTGTGTTAAACGGCATTAACGAATATTATAGGTATACTTACATGAGTCTGTGTAAGTAAACACTTTGCAAAGTATGTAAAAGCACTCTGGATTTTCTAATAACGAAGGCTAAAAATCGGTAAAGTAAGGCCTAATCAACATAATATAAAATTTCATTATTGGCGAAGACACACCACCAAATATATGTAAAAAAAACCTCTTACCTTTTGAGATTTTAAAGACAACTGTGAGGGTATTCTAGCCTATGGATTATATTTACAACAATAAAGCCGTTTTCATTTACATATTTTCAGTTTATTGACTTAGTGACTTAGCGCGACATCTAACAAATCACCATAAAAAGCGGCGATTTTGGCTACATTCTTTCACACAGCCTCTGTCTAGGTAACCATATGCATATTTACAGACGAAATGTGTTCATGTTTATACATTCAAACAGTCGATAACAGTGACAGGTTGTTGGAAACGCTGTTTTGTACTCATTTCATTCAGGAGTCACCTGTGGAATGTGCTGCTTCTTCCTGCCGCTCACTGAGATCCCTGCGCGGGGGAAAGGAGACATTGCGCTCGCGGGACAGCACTGGCGACATTTTCCCTCTGAATGAAAGCTTTATCGGAAGGTCGCTGGATATTTCGCTTTGTGCTTCTCCTGAACAAAAGCTGCTAAAGAGCTTGTAAAAGTTACTAAATCAAGAGACAGACTTGCGTACGTTAGAAACACTGTTTTGTGTGCGCACTTGCGTGTGTGCGGGCCAGACAGGCACACGGCAGAATTAATATAGCGAAAACATGGTTATGTTACATTTTCTCCCCCCTTCTTGGACCCCAAGCGCGCATGGGCCCCTGGGCCGGTGCCCATAATGCCCATTGGATAATCCGGCCCTGAGTACAGATACTCAAAAAGTGTACTTAAGTACAGTACTCAGGTAAATTTACTTCGTTACTGTCCACCACTGAGCTTCAGTCAAGATTATGATGTAACATTCTTTTATGAAGGTCTATCTTTTTGATCTATTTTGAGAAGACGGCAATGGCTTCCACAGATTATACTGTATACAGTCCCTAAATCATATACCTAACAGTTTTAAACGAATGTAAATTAAATAAATCACTACTTATCGGCTCTCCCTGTTAATCATACACATTTACCCTGTAACTTTTACTCAAAAGTCACTGACTGCAGCTGTAATGAGTCAGACGAGAACCGGCACTTCTGGCTGAGACTGGTTTCCTCGTTTCTATCTCCATTTATTCATCATTTGAGTTTTGGGTCCTTGCCACTGTTGCCGTGTTGGCTTGCTCACCGGGAGACTGCTGATAATAGATTATCTGCTTCAAATTCCATTAACAGTGCATTTATTAGGATGGTTTTCCCTGTTTGTACTCTTTACACTAATTTGTGTTTTTTTTCACCTAACACTGCTTTGATAAAAAAACGCTATAAATTAACTTGACAGATTTTAAGCACTGGATGGCCAAAAGTTTGTAGACACTCACATGTATAAAACAGGTTTGTCTGGGCACCTGAATACAACTAATATTATTGCTTATTACACGGCGCGTTGGAATGCTTGATTCTGATTGGCCAGTTGCGACATTTACAGGTTCGTTATTCCCAGATAACAACCTCTCAAAACTAATAACATACGGTAACCCAGATGCAGCAAATCATTTTGACAGGTTTTTTTGACAAATTAAATATACATGTGTCTTTTAATAACACATATGACATTATATTTATAAATGATTAAACCAAATTGCCTGTTCGTGACATTTGAACGTCGTTTCTTACCTTAAAAATGAAAGTAAACGGCTTTTTCTCGCGGAAGGGCTGCATTCGGTAAAAATTAGCTAATAAAATATTTTATAACTATTATATAACAGTTTTTTTCTCATGTGGCAAGTTGCCGTGTAATAAGCGGGATAATGTACAAGCAGTCGTGAAATAAACCCCTTCAGTGTGATACAAGATTAAACCAAACTGCCTGATCACACTGTCGGGGCTTATTTCTGCGATAACCGGCTGCCTGTACATTATCCCTTACATATGGTATGCAATGAGCCATTGACACTATACTTTGTTATTGAAAAGAGAATGCAAGATAGCTACTGTATATCTCACCATCAGAGTTAAAACGGAATGCACATACTGTACACTCCTTTTACTGGCTGATTTACATCCTGAGAAGAGCAAGAGAGGAGAAATGCACGTGTGTGTCTGATAAATATCAAATGTCACTGGTAACTTTGTAAGTGGAAGACCTTCATTTATTATATTCGTGTATATATTTGTCAGTCTTCTGTACTGCGCCGCTGAGTAAAACGTATACTCGTTTTACCCTTCTTTATCATCCCTGATCTCAAAACTGATCTTGTTTACGCGTCCTAATAGTACCAAACAGGATTTAGATTGAAAGTCTGTCTCAAGGTCAGTGTGAACTCATTCATTCGGAATTAAGGTTAATTTATGGTTTGCCAAGCGGGATGTTTATTGATCGCCGGATTTTACATTTCCTAAAGACGGTGTGAAAAACACATCAGGATTTTGTGGGGGTTGCTAGGGTTGCTTTATGGTTGCTAAGGGTTTAGTCTTAGCGTGATGCGGTTGCTAGGTTGTTCTGGTTGGCGTTGGATGGTTAGGGTGGTTGCTAGGTGATGTTAGGTCAAAATAGAAGACCCTAAATCACTTTAGTCCCCCCAAATGATCCAAATGAATGTTTTGGATGAGTGATGTGCCAAAGTTTAAAACCTAGACAAACTGGAATGCTTGCCTTAGGATCCACCATGAACTTGACTATAGTATGCAGTTTTTCATGTTTTTATAGGTGAATTTTAAACGGTGAATTCAATCAGTTTCTTGGGTTTATATGGCCCTGACTCTTCCCTGTCTTGTAAAATGTTAACAGCATGCAGATTTGCTTGAGTTATGGCTTATATCTGATATAGAAATGAGCTCCGCTTTACCGTACATGTGCAGTCCGTCCACGACAGTCATGATTTAAACATGATATCTGACCTGTGACCTTTGACCCTCAGCTCGCGGGGTGACAGCACTGTTGATTCGAGGATCCCGTCGGAAACCTCGTTCAGTATTCTCCCAGCTAAGAAATCTGCAACGTACAAGTGTTCTTTCATTTTAGCACAAAGAACTCTCGAAGGAAAAGAGAGCGAGTGAATCACGGGAAGAGAGAATACTTAACCCGGTTTTGAAAGACAAAGGTCATAATCTAATATTAAAAATCCTGAATGGGAAATTGAGAGAATCGAATGATAAAGGATTAGGTGAGCACGGTTTAATTTGTGTGTTCCCCGCCGGGCGTCTGGGTGGTGACGGGGCGGACCGGGACCTGGAAGAGGGGGGTGAAAGGTTGACGCTGCGCGGTTAGCCAGCTGCTATCTGAACCACCTCCCCTGACACTCAGAATTGCCGGTTGACGTCATTGCGCCGCAAATTGGATTGGAATTTCAAATTAATGCAAGCGATGGATATATAGGCAAATTAGATCTGTATGGACCTTAGAGAAATCCAATGCCAAGGGTTATAATTTAAAAGCATTTAGACGGGTGATCTATGATTCGTCAGTTTTGTAGCTTTATTGGTCTGTTGACAACAGCCGTAAATAGCTGTGGGCGGTATGATTAAAATCATATATCATGGTACGAGTAGATGTATACCGTAGTGATTACAGTGAGTTGGTTTTGATGAAAATTCACATCTGACACCTGCTTTGTTAAATTTCATACATCTGTACCCTTATGACATGATTTTATTGTGTATTTTTATATCTCAAGTTGCAACCTCTAAGAAATAAAGATTTGCTCTAGCTTTATCTATAGTACCATAAACATTTCTAGTGTCGCACTTTATATAGACCACTTCACAAAATGTAAACACTGGTACAGCCGCACTTCCAGTTTGATTTTTTTTATTCTTACATATAATTCAATCTTAAAGGTATTTGTTTAACATTTAGATTCAGTTATAAATGTTTTGTTGGTTGTTTTCTGTTCAAACGTTTGTGTAGTGTTAAAAACTGAAACAGGAAGTTCTTCTGGACCAGTGTTGCTTAGGTCTTCTGAAGTGGTCTATACTCTCATAGCACAAAGTTCTAGTTTGAGATGTTTGTATGTCTGTGTGTGTGATGTCTTGATCGTTTTATCGAGATCTAAAAAAATGCTGGTGCAGTGATGCAGATGCTTTTCCCGTGCAGATTGTTTGTGTTTGGGACATTAAACAGGACTGGTTTTTTTGTGAAATGTCTTTTGTGAAATTTTGTGTGAAGTTCCTGTGAATCTGTCACATTTAGGCCGATATAATTTTACCTTTTGTATGCAGGTTCCATTTCTTAATTTCATATTTATTAGAATCAGTGCATATGAAAGTGAATCTGTAGCGTCATGAGAAGGTGCTTTAGTTTTTTATTTATTTTAAAGGACTCCTCGTATGAGCACTTTCAACAAGTTGATATGATTTATTAGGGTCTTCATGAAATTTCTGGAACATATTTTGCTTAAAAACACTCAATGTATGTGTAAACAAAACCCTTCTTGCCTCGTCAAAAACAGCTATGCTCACAGCAACCCGTTTTGGTGCATGTCTCTTTAAATGATAATGAGTTACAGCGCAGGTGAGTCAACACAACACACGTGTAGTAATGCAATCGTTTAGCTAAATGATATTTCCTGAACTCCTCCGCGGTTAGTTTTGTTTTAAACATCTCAAATCATTCGTCCGGAGACTAAAAAATCTGTCACAGCAAACAGCGTATCCTAATGTGCTCACGTTGTGCGTGTATGCTTGCCTTAAATCCAAAGAATGCGCACATGCAGATCTCAGCAGAATTACGTGGATTTTAGCGCTTGTCATTGACAAGTTATAACGTTACACACACAACGTGAGAGCATAAGTATGCTATTACAGATTTTCAGCCTAAGCACAAATGATTTGAGACGTTTAAAACAAAACTAACCGCAGTGTTCGCTCCTGTTTATTAGCACTTAGTTCATTAACAGCTTGCCGCAGCTGAACATATTAACGCACATAATGTATTAACTTACTTACAGCTAAACTCCAAGTGCCCATTTGCCAAATAACATATAAATATATAGTAAGTTTAACACTGGCTTTGAATGTTCTATTTAGCCCGTGACTGACTTAGCTCCCTTCGCTATCATATGCTAACGTTATCCTCCTATATATACTTTACATGTACGTCAATTTAGAGTGTTGATAAATATTACTTACATCGGCAGCTTTGTCTCGTTCAGCTGGTCTCGGTCCCTCTTGAGGAACAACTTTGAAGCTAATCCTGCTTGTACTGTCCCAGGTTGATAAAGCATTCCGGCTTGAAGTGAACCACTTCCATGAACTTTAGCCATAGTGTCACGTACCCTGCTGTCGCTTGTGAAAATAACAATGGCGGCAGTGCCGTGTGTGGAATTGTGTAGATTAAGGGGCAGTAATATTATAATAATAGCCTGCGTCTACGTCACATCAGGAGCGAAATCTGAACGGCTCGATTTCTCACATGCTTGCAGAGAAAGGCTCATCAAAACAAAGTTACTGGGATCTTGTTATTCACGTTTTCTGGTTGCTAGATGCACCGGCGACCCGATTATAGCACTTATACACAGAAAAATTCGGATTTTCATCCAATGACTCCTTTAATATTCTACACTTGTAGTTTTTTTTTTCTTCCTGAACGCCATTTGTAATCTTAGTCAAGGTTTCTTACACTAAACACAGTTCTAACTTATTTTCATAAAAAAAAACTAAGCAATTCGTATAATGACAGAATTTGCATTTTGAAGGTGAACTATCCCTTTAAGACAGGTCAAATTATTGAATACTTACAGTAATAGGCTTGGGAATTTAAAGGGACAGTTCACCCAAAAAAATGAAAATTGAAAAAAATGAAAAAGGTGTGTGTCCCGTTACATCTGCCGTAAAACTAACACAGCATTTCATAAAAAGAACATCATACCAACAGTCAAACATGGTGGAGGTAGTGTGATGGTCTGGGGCAGCTTCAGGACCTGGACGACTGGCCGTAATTGATGGAACCATGAATTCTGCGCTCTACCAGAAAATCCTAAAAGCGAATGTCCGGCCATCGGTTTGTGACCTCAAGCTTAAACGCACTTGGGTCATGCAGCAGGACAATGATCCAAAACACACCAGCAAGTCCACCTCTGAATGGCTAAAAAAACAAGGTTTTGGACTGGCCTAGTCAAAGTCCGGACTTAAATCCAATTGAAATGCTGTGGCATGACCTTAAAAAGGCGGTTCATGCTCGAAGACCCTCCAATTTGGCTGAATTAAAACAATTCTGCAAAGAAGAGTGGGCCTCAATTCCTCCAGCGATGTGAAAGACTCATTGCGACCTATCGCAAACTCTTGATTGCAGTTGTTGCCGTTAAGGGTGGCACAACTAGTTATTAGGTTTAGGGGGCAATTACTTTTTCACATAGCATCAGAAATGTTTGGATTGTTTTTTCCCTTAATAATTAAAACCATCATTTAAAAGGAACCTTGGGTATAGAGAGATGTATGGCTTAATATATTAACAATGGCATTGACTTTATAAATGTGAAATTAAAAAACAGTGTAACTGTCACAGTATTCATAAACTTTGGTTTCAGCCTAAACATGTTCTCTTTCGCTACAGCGAAGCACACACGTTTTCCATATATAACAGTAAAATATGATAAGTCAAACATAAGATCAGATATATAAACACACAGGGTGTCACGATTCTTGTGGTAAGAACCCAAATGCAGGCAGGCAGTGAAGGGGTTAACAAAAACAAGACTTTAATAATGAAAATAAAACACCCTCGATGCGGAAAACAGAACTGAGAGATTTATAAAATATAAAGACTTCCCACGTGGGCGCAAAACGCAAAGACAAGATCAAAATAAAACTAAAATCCACAGATGGCGGCAAGGCAACAAGAACACGGGTAAACAAACACAAGCATATACAGACCGCATACATACACAACGTACATACAACATAATCCAACAGCACAAGACAAAGAAACATTAGGGCATTATATAGGGAGACAGACAAAGGATAATTAGCAAGGGGCAGGTGTGGGTAATACAACACTCAGGGAAAGTTAACGAGGAAACGAGATGGCGGGAACAGCGGACCGGAGAGAGATAGTATGGAAGGCCGAAAGGTCAACAATCTATCTCTCCACATAAAACCTAAGGCTTTGCCATGATTCTGCTACAAGACCAAGAATAGTCATGACATGATGAAGCAGAGTCATGACACAGGGACAGTAGGTGGTGGTATGTCCTCTTGACACAAGCCAGCCTGCCTGCCATGAAAGAAGAATGCGTTCAGTATCAGTAAGTGTCTGTTCAAGGTAAACATGCATTAAGTCATAGCTTTAAATTACTGCCTTTAAGACAGATAAGACTATTTAAGACATCGGCATCCACCATAATCGTATACTTTATACATTATGAGAATATACTGATAAACAATAATAAGATGCTTGTGGTTTGGTTATTTATTCTGTATAGAGCACACGTGAATATTAGCCCCCGTCAGCTAATGTCCGAGAGAAGTTAATATAGATAAGACAATAACGTTACGCTACTAATGTTGATAAATCAGCATAAAAAAGTCAAAATCTGGATAAAATGCATTTTATAATGGCTAAAACATCGTGTATATAATAATTTCGGTTTTTAATATGTTTGTTTGTATTGTTTCTGACAAACATTGTTTCTGTTTATTATTTAGCATTATCTATTTATATACTGTATATGTTATCCTACAGCACCTTATATTTACTGAAGAACTGATTAGTGTGTCTGTGTTTAGTTTGGCTGCCTAGCTGTGCATGCAACCATTTTACGTCATTGAAAAAGAACATGGCGGCCTCCTTAGGTTAATATGAGTATTACATTTAGGGTTTTTTTAAAGAATTGAAAATATTTGATGCGTTTCTAACCACAAATGCTAGTAGTGTATGGTTATTACAACGTATTAAGCCATACATCTCTCTATACACCGGGTTCCCTTTAAAAACTGCATTTTGTATTTACTCTGGTTTTCTTTGTGTAATATTAAAATTTGTTTGATGATCTGGATCATTTAAGCATGACACATATGCAAAAAAACAAAAAATCAGGAAGGGGGCAAATACTTTTTCACAGCACTGTATGTATATAATATAGCTTTGTAAAAGTTGTCCATATAAGTTGTCCCCCTTGCGTGAGAAACAGTCCTCACAAAATGTATTTCGGTCTACATGCACAAGAACGCTAAACCATACATCCAGGATGATGAAACCCTCATCAGTGCTCTGGTCCTGTCCTGTGTGTTTTGTCGGCTGTATTTCCTGTCATTTTCATTTCATCTGGCTGATGTCAAACACAGGACTGAAATAATTGACATCATTAGATTGAAACATAAAGCATGTGGTTTCTCAAACCAGATCCGTGTGTGTTTTATCTCTGTGTGTGTGAAGGGAATTTTAAAACAAGCTGCTGTCATCTTTAATCAGTGTGGCACACACAAATCCAGCCTCAGGTAGACCAATTACAGACAGACACGCTCCACGGACGAGACTAGACCCTCCTCTCTCTCTCACTTACACACACACACTACTCGGATTTTGTTCTTGTTTTTGTGTACAGAGAGTCAGAAAGAGCTTGGGATCGAATGATTTTATTGTTTTCTCTGTGGTGCTTTGTAAAGCAAGAATAATTTAATTCCGTTGTGCCGAATTTTTGTAATGCAAATGCGATTCATTGTTTGCAAATATTTGTAGTTTGCGGTGGATGTAGAACTCAGCGATGCTGATGTTCAAAGTCCCTCGGTGCGCATTTGTTTTGTTCAAACTAAATCTTTCCCTGTTGTCCATGTGAAAGTGATACGCTTTAATATTGGACGGTTAAGTGTACATAAACAGCTTGTAGATGCATATGGGATACAAAGCGAGCACATACACATAATGGCACACATTGTAAATTTGATTTTTTTCCTCAGGGTGGAAAGATCCCTGTCAGATGGACCTCACCGGAAGCAATTGCATACAGGAAGTTCACCTCTGCTAGTGACGTGTGGAGTTACGGTATCGTCATGTGGGAGGTGATGTCCTTCGGCGAGAGGCCCTATTGGGACATGAGCAACCAAGATGTGAGTTTCACTTTAACTGGAACAGACTGATTGAAAATGTCAACCTGCGTAAAGGGATGATTCACCCAAAAACAACAATTCTGTCATTTCTGTCACCTTCATGTCATTCAAAACATTCTGTTGAACACAAAAGAAGAAATTTTGAGAAGTCTCTCAGTGGTTTTGTGTTCATACAATGGAAAGTAAACGGGGTCCCAGTTGTTTGGTTGCCAGTGTTTTTCCAGAATATCTTCTTTCGTGTTCTGCGGAAGAAAGTAAGTCATTCAGGTTTGGAATGACATAAGAATGAATAAATCATGCAAGATTTTTGATTTTTGGGTGAACTGTCCCTTTAAATATAAGTCCATACCTGAGTATAACCTTTAAAGGGGACCAAAAAGTAAAAAAGCTGGTGAAAAATGTACTTAGTTGTATGTAAGTTTTGGTCTACTTTCATTTCACATTGTTGATGTTTGGAACTTTGACAAATGAAATATTATTTTTATTAATATTAATTGTATTAATATTTGTATTAACTGTATTAATATTTTATTTAAATATGGTAACTGGCAGACAGATACATACATATATATATATATATATATATATGTGTATATATATGTATATTTATGTGTGTGTGTGTGTGTGCGTGTGTGCGTGTGTGTGTGTGTGTGTGTGTGTGTGCGTGTGTGTGCGTGTGTGTGTGTGTGTGTGTGTGTATGTGTGCGCGCGCGTGTGTGTGTGTCCTTCGGTGTGACAGAAAAAACTAACAATGAAGATCTCTTTTATGCTATTTTATTTTATTTAATTAATATAAATATAAATAATGTAAAACAATATATTATTAACTTTTTTTTAAATGTTTGCTATGTTACACCATAGGACACTTATACAGTATATATGTCAACTACCCACATGCACAAACAATAATTCATTTTTTATAAAATATTATAATATAGTTTTACAATACAAATACATTTTTGTTGTGATGTGTTCCTTATGATGCAGCATGAAGTATTCATTTTCTATAAAAACCGATTGAAGACAAACTGAGTAAACATCCTCATTGATTATAATGAGAGCAATTTGTTTGTCAGACAGATTGTCAGACAGAATATTATTAAGGTTTTCCGTCTTGTCATTTTTTAGCTTCTGACAAACATTTCCTGTTGAGATTTTAAATATATCTGACCCGTTCTAGCATCTCTTGAGGATTTTCAGAAAATCCTGCCAATGCGGACATAAATTCCCTAAATCTTTTAGCATACATTTAACACATTGGAGAGACTAAATGCTCTTACTGAACCCCGAGGAATGTAATGACGGAGAAACTAAAAAAGAACGTTAAACACAATGTTCATTCAAAGAAAGAAAGATAAAATGGAGAAATTCATGTTCCTTCTGCACACTTCATAGTGTCTATAGCTATTCACACAACAATCTCACATCTACCACAATGCATAAAACTCCAAAACAGCTTTAATGAGCTTCCGACAGTCAACAAGTTGTGGATGAGTTGAAAAAAGTTCATTCAACCTATAACACACTGTATTAGCCGATCATCTATAAGCCTGAGGTAGATTTTTGCACTAATTAAATCCCATTTGAACGTATAAAAACATATCAGCAAACAGCAGAGCATTTGCGATGAGGAACACACACAGCGCTCAGTGGGTGATCATGGTCTCATTACGGTCCCGTGGAAAGCCCTCAGTCATTGTGGAAAGAACAGAGCGTATATTGATCTTCAAATATTTAGATTCATGTTTGAGCGTCAAGAACAAGAGCTCTGTATTGGTATGCAGAGGACAGACTCGGTGTCTGTGTGTTTGTCAAGGGACAGACAGAGAGAAAAAGTCTCCAGTGTCTCAAAGATTAATGGTTGTTTATGGGTTGTTTGTGTTATGTTGGGCTGTCTATAGACATACATATTCATTGCTTTTCATGTGTGCTAAAACAACACAGTATATCTGTATTTTTGTGGTGTTGTAAACAGGTTTTGTATTATTTTCTTGTGCTTCTCCCACAATGCATCTCTTCAGAATCAGGAAGATGTTTCTGTTGCCATCATCTCAGGGGTGGTTCATTATTTATTCATTTTTGTGTGATTGTTTATGTTTAGGTGATCAATGCTATAGAGCAGGACTACAGACTGCCACCCCCTATGGACTGCCCGACTGCTCTCCACCAGCTGATGCTTGACTGTTGGCAGAAAGATCGGAACGTTCGGCCGCGCTTCACGGACATCGTGAACACGCTCGACAAACTCATCCGCAACCCAACCAGCCTTAAAGCAGTCGCTAGTATACCCACAATGTAAGCCAAATGAACACACGCATGTTTGTTTTTATATGGTGGGGGGGCTTCATTAACTTCTACTGGTCTTGAAGAAGTTACAGCATTTATAATTTAATAAAGACGACCAGCCATACAGATAGCAGGTGCACAGAATGCAGGTTTTTTCCATCAATATGACAAAACTGGAAACAGCTTGGTCATGTGTTCATCTAGCTCAATTGGTTGAGCATTGTGTTGATAGCTCAAAGGTCTTGGGTTTGATCCCCAGGAAACACACATACTGATGTAAAAATGACCTTTAAAAGGTCACTTTAAAAGCATCTTCCAAATGTACAGGTAAATGTATGATTCTGATGTTACCGTGTATCTTTCTCTCTTCCTCTCTCTCCAGTCCATCCCAGCCTTTGTTGGACAGATCCATTCCCGACTTTACCACCTTCAGTTCTTTAGAGGACTGGCTGAGCGCCGTTAAGATGTCTCAGTATAGAGATAACTTCCTTAACTCGGGCTTCACGTCACTTCAGCTCGTCACCCAGATGACTTCAGAGTGAGTTCAGAGTCTAAAGCATGTTTTAAGTTCAAGGTCAAGATTTTATTGGATCAACATTGGATGTTATTATTGTTAGCATAGATCTACCCTGTAGTAAAAAAGGTTAAGGTGGTCAGGATGATTTACCGTCTGGTTTTTGGAATATGGTTAACCACCAAGCTTGCTCCTACGTAGATGGTCCACATTTTAGATCGACCTCAACTCAACCGTTTTATCCAACTAGAAACTGTGTTAACCCAACCCAATCAGAAGCATGTTTTAGATTGTTATGGATAGCCAAAGCTTTAACCTTTATAATACAATGTCTGTTTGAAACATAAAATTGCAGGTTGTTTCTTTTCGAAGGTTAAAGTAAACGTGACATCAAACTGACAATTTTGGCGAAATCGTACACGACTGCGAATTGCAACCAATGGCTTACTCCACCCCCTCCCTTTTGGAAGCACAACGGTGGCGGCACAGGACTAAGATGTCATCACGTTTTTGCTTCTTTGCTGAAGGAGATAATGTATTTACGAAACGCGCTCTAAAGAGCAATGTGTCCGTTTAGGGCTACTGTAGAAACAACATGGCAAATTCCATGTAAGGGGACCCGCAGTGTATGTAGATAGAAATAGCTCATTCTAAGGTGATAAAAACATAACACCTCTATACCTCTATATACACGTCTATACACCTCTGAAGACATAGTTATTCATATTTTATTGCATTTCTGTCAATAGATCCTCCTAAAAACTACACACAGCACCATAAATGCGGATTAACTAGAACGCTGTTAACCTCCATTACATCAATTGTTATGTTTACAACAATTATGTGTCTTATTAAGCAGGTCTTGCATATTATCATTAAATTTGAGATGAAATCTAATTATTGGTTGAATTAGTTGAGTTAGTGTGTTGCCTTTTCTGTTTATCAGGTACGGTGAGCGTAATTAAAGCTCTCTCTGGGTTACAGACGTTCAGACGCATTGATCAGAGAACGCCGGGCAGTCAAATGTGTCCGCTAACATATTTAATATTGATTTTTAACCTGTACGGGGTGTTTCGCTTGGAGACTTAGGATGTGTTTAGACTTGATTTTGACTATTGAACGAACAGGTGGATATGCGTTTGTTTATGTTGAAACACAGCTCCTGTTGTTTTGTTCGTGAAGAGAAACGTAGTGAGGTGTACGACGCCTCTGGCGCTGTGATTAACGCTGTTGTCGTTCACAGAGAGGGGCTGCGCTTAATTAGCAACAGAAGTATGAACCCGAGCGTAAACAGGAAGTTAAATACAAGTGGCTTTCATGTGCTAATGCTGTTTCACATAGACAAACCAGTGGGAGCTCTGTTTCTTTCTTCTCTTTAACTCTGTCTGTCTGTCTCACAGTTAGTCTGTTATTAGTACAGGTTGTTCTTTTTCTTAAAAGACTCTGCTAAGATATCAGAAAAAGAAGAGAGTTCTTTTGTTTCTGTAATTTAAAGCAGGCACTAAGGTCACCTAAAATCACCTGCCGTAACAGCTGTTTTTTGGCCTTATGTTTTGATCTAATTGAAAATGAATGAAAACTAAACTTAAAGTAAAATAAAATACTTTCAAACATATAGCAAGATAAAAATAAACAAATAAAAAATGATATTGGTAATATTGATGTAATAAGTAAATATGGATTTGTCTTCTTCACAGGGACCTGTTGAGGATAGGTGTGACTCTGGCCGGCCATCAGAAGAAAATCCTCAACAGCATTCAGTCGATACATCTGCAGATGGCACAGTGCCAGACGGACACTGCGCTGGCATGACTACAGGGGGCGCCGGACGACGGGCCGGGCAGCTTGCGGGAGATTTACCAGCGGGTGAGCCCAATCCCATCGGAGCGCGGCAGAATAGAGACGATCATCCTGATCTGAGAACGTTTCAGGAGAAACATCACAACTCCATATCCAACAGACCGGACCGAACCGGGACTCGTCGGGATTCACAGGACGTCTGTTAACATGTTGGCTAAGACTAGGAAACAGGAAGTCCACTTGACTGTCTGTTTAACACTTCTGACTACATTTACAGGGAAAACCCAAGAAGCCGACTATTTTGGTCTCCGTCTTGTCACCGTAGTTTTGGTCTCGGACACACGATCTACGTTTTCGTTATTGTCAACTGTTCAAATACTATTCAAGTTATTTTCTCCGGTTCCTGATGTTTTTGATCACTTCTGCTTCCCACTTACACTACCTGTTGATCTCGGAATGGCTGCCATTGCCAAAGGACATCCTGTATGCCTGCTTCCCACCCCCCGGCCATACGAGCGTAAATGATGTATATCTTTAAATAAATGCGTATATCTTCAGAGTAAACCTTCATATTGAAGGTGAAGTGGAATGGACTTGTATGTAAATACCCACTTCTTTCGCTTGCATTTTTGGCAATGTTGCTTACCGAATGGACCAGAACCGCCCGTTAGGTGTCTCGCGATTCTGGAAGGCGTCGGGCGTGATGCCACGAGTGTGATCTGGGATGAACTCTGACTCTTTGTCTATGTTGTGTAAATATCAGTTAGTTGTGTATAAAATAGCGAGAAAAGAAATACCTTAGGTGAAAAAAGCTACGCATTCAGGCCACTAAAGGAAGCAGTGTTTATTGTAGGTGTTCCCACGCTCCTGAGCACTTACGTGTACAGCTTTTCTTTCTTCCACCTCTTCTAGTTGTTCTTGTTAGTGAGTGTTTGAATGCGTCGACTAGCATCGGGTAGGCCACCCGAACTAGCTGGTTCACTTAAATGTAGTTCCACTGTTAATAAGCTGTACTAATGTTGGTCTAACAGGGTCTTAAAAACCGCCAATCTGTTTTTCAAACACGTGTTTACATGATAAGCGAACTGAAAGGTCACAGACAGGTAATAGACGGACACGGAGCTAGCTACGTGCGCGGGAAATTCCCGATCAGACCGAGTTGCTCTCTCAGCTTCAGATATTTCTCTGACATTGTTAAACGCGGTACTTGTTCTCCGTTCCATCAGCTCTCCAATTATTTGCGTGCATGTCTGGATGGAACATCTGTGTGACCCTTTAGGAACAGATGCCTAACACCACCCCATTGAGCACATTCTACTTATCCAGTCAGTGAAACACTCTCTTCGCACACACGGATCGTTCCCGCATTCGGGACCTTTCTTGGTTCATATTTTTGGTTGCCATGGAGAAAAATGTTTTTTTTTTTGTTAACTGCTTTACCTTTCATTCATCTGTTGAAGTATGTGTATGTGGCTCGGGTTGTAGACCTGCCAACGGTTCCCATGAGAAAAACAGCTTAGTAAACATAAATTATGTATAGATGGAAATCTAAAACTACATAAAGGTGTGTGAAAACTAGGTTTAGGGTGATTAAAGTATTTTTATCTCTGCATAAAAACATTAGAAATCAGTGGCCAATGAGCGTGCATGCGGTGTTTGTGTGTGATGAATTAGCCGCTACGTTGTCTGTAAGTTAATGAGTCTCATGGTTTATGGTTATTGTCTAAGAGCAACATACACACATAATCCATCATGCAGATATACCCGAGGTGTTACACCTAATTGGCCACAATGAATTTCACCATGGCAACCAAAAAGCATATTGCTTCTTTGTTAAAGATGATACATTTCTGCAGCTTCTGTCAATAGCTCTTACCTTTGGACAAGCACACACAAACGCACGCACGCACACTTGCATTAATTGTAGGCTACTGCAACTTGTGTTCCCTTTCGAAAATGAACCACTGTTTTACTACATTTTAAACAAAAAAATAACATGGTTACTGTAGTTAATCCATGCCCTGTAAAAATTTTGTAAATTTGCAGTTTTCTGTAATTTTACATTTTTTACTGTATTTTTATCTGTACAAAATAGTGTAAAATGTAAAATTACAATGTGTTTCATTTTGTTCTTGTAAATTTGCAGTCTTTTTCTGTAATTTGACAGGTTTTCACAGTTTAAAGAAAAACGTAAATTAAAATTCTGTAAAATGACAGAAAATTTTACAGATACATAGAAAGTCTGTTAAAAATAACAGTAAAATTCTCTAAATTACAGTTTTTTACAGAATGGTTACCACAAAATAACCATGTTTCTAATTAAAAAATCATGGTTGCTTTAGTAAAACCATGGTTTTGCCAAAAAAAAAAAAAATTTTCAAGGGGGTCCTGATGGTAATCAATACACCAAAAAAATACGGTTACTTCAAATTTACCACAAAAACCATGGTTCATTTTCAAAAGACTTGTATTGCATAAAAGAAAAGTGCATTTAATTCTCTATATAAAAACACCGTGGACAAATTCCAGTTGTGTTCCTCTTTTATATAAACGTTAGCACAACATTAAAATGTCTCTTCATGTACCGCTGTGTAAGCCACCAGAAGCGGCTCAATTAATGCTCACTAAGTATCTCCGCCCTGTGCCTCTCGTGGCTTGCGTCCAGCTCGTTCGCTGTGGGGCGTAACCAAGCTGTCCGGAGTCCTGCCGTATGGCCCCACTGAAAAATGGCTGACTCGATCTCATCCCCATGGACACACTGGGTAGGGCGGGGCCTGCCGGCTACCTGCCGACATAGCAAACAGACGGCAGAGAATGGTGAATGAGCTGGGGTGAGTGAGAACAAAAGAGCTATACGAGAGGAGGAGACTGTAGCCAGTCCAGGGCGAGAAATGGAGTTAGGAGAAAAAATGGAACGTCATCTGTGCACATTATTCCATATAAAAATAATGCAGAGGGGATTTGGTACTTATGACAATTGGCATAGTGTTGATCATCTTTTAATCTGAATAGTTGCTCTTCACTGTCTGCACATAAAGCACTAAACCATTTCAGATGTAATATGTGGTTTATATTTGCATATGTACATTAACAGATTGTTTGTAATGAGAATGTGTCCTTTCCACCACGTCTCTCTTCAATTATTTAAATGTTCTTGCTCTTTATGTTCAGTTAGCACCATCGAGATCTAGGTGTTTTTTAGGGGTGTTCAAAAAGAAACGGCCAGGGGATGAGACGATGAGCGGAAATGATTCCAGTCTAATTTTATCGCTCCTTGCCTGGAGTGTCGACACATTCTGGAATCTTGTGCATATTTGGCAGAGGATCAGCGGCGATGCCATTACCGTGCCAACTGAAGTCTGAGCCGTGTCGGGTGTATGCGTTCACGAGCACTGCTCAGACTTCACAAGCACAAACAAAAGCTTCGTCTGGAACTGCCTGTAGGAACGGGCCTGTGACTTTTTGCAGTTTCTCTTTACTGCGCTTTAAACGAAACGTTCATGACGAAGTGATGAAGCATTACTTTTGGCAACCGAGAAGGAGAGGGGAGAAAGTCAAAGGGTTTGAGAGAGGGGGAGATAGAGAGAGAGTGAACTGTTGATGAAACTAGCATGCCATGGATTCTAGCTCGCACTGTTCTGTAGATACTGAAAGAAGGAAAGTCCCCCCACCCCGCCAAGGCTATATAGTTACCACTTGTTTCTTGTGATGAGTATGTCAGAGTTTAAAACTGTAATTTTCTGAAAACTATTGTACTGAAATGCACTCAATAAAGACCTTGGAAAAGTTGAAAAAAGCTGGTGTGGATGAATGTGTGCGTCAGGTCAGAGCTGCAGATAAGCAGCGCTGCCACATATCAAAGATTCATTCATTATGAATTTCATTTTTCATCGTTTATTATTATTTTTGTTATTATGTTTTTATTTACCGAGGGAAAGGAGCTTCCTGCAGTCAGGTTGACCCTGCTATATTTTTTTGTTAGGCTTAAAGATAGAAAGTGAGACGTTTGTGTTTGTTTTTCAGGCTGTAATAATTTGACTAATGAGGCAGTACATTCATAACTGCCCAGCGATACTCTACTTCAGTTGTAATTGTTTCTATGAAAACAACACAGTTTATCAAATAATTAAGGAGTGACAGCACAGCAAAGAATAGCAAATGTACGTACTTGTCACACCTTACAACATACTGACAACAAATATCTCCTCTCAACATTGCTCTTCTTCCAAATAAAATCACTGCACATAAATACAAGTGTCACATATCACCTTTCTTTACACATGCCATACTTTTTATGACTTTTTGGAAATGACAACTACATTTTAATCAATACTGTGAACCTGTACTGACCAACTAACTAGTCGTTAACCTTATACACATCTTGTAGTGACATCACTCTCTTTGTTCAGACGCAGACAGATGAGATCTCCAGGTGCAAGCAAATCACAGCGATGGAAACCTTGAATTTGTTTCTCTCCAGCGTTCCAGCTCTGCAGTCTTTCAGCTATCCACAGATGATGTTCGAGAGAGATTGTGGTGTTTAAGCAACACATTAAAACAGATTTACGTGTTAGTAAAATGTCATCGTAAGTATCCATGTTTCTCGTGTTTAACACCAAGATGCCAGTAATGGATGCCAATATTACATTTTCATTAAACAGTTTGTGCACTATATTTCAACATAGAAAGCTTTGTTTTACTAATTAGCCACATGCTTTTAAGTTTTAGCTAAATATGGTAAGCAGGTGGTAAACTGCATTTTATTTTAACAGGTATTTGTATACATTTGCTTTTTTCTGTCTTCTGTCACAGTGAAGGGCATTACGTACATTTATTCCCACGTTCACTATTTTTAAGAGTGTATAGAGTATATATTCTATATAGACGGTTTCAGCATGCAACAACAGAAACATTATGTGGCTCAAAGTAAACTTCCGATAAACCTCCGCAAAAAAAGTTGAGTAGTTTTGATTTAATTTAATACAATTAATTTACAATATAATATTAATATAAATAAAATATAAAAGTTATAACCAAACAGAAGTTCACTTTGGGCCACTGCGTGCGTCCGATGAAACCGTTTATAGGAAGATGAAAACAACGCTGGTCAAGATAAACTTCCTGTTTCAGTTTTTGCAACACTTCACAAACGTTTAATCAAAATACAACCAACAGAATATTTATAACCGAATCAAAATGTAAAAAAATTGAATAAATACAAACTTAAACTGGAAGTGCTTCTCGACCAGTGTTTACATCTTGCGAAGTGGTCTATACTGAACGTAAAGTATGTCAGATGGTGGTGGTCTGCTGCGTCCTCGCACTCATAACCAATCTGGGAATGTTGGGAATTGCGTATGCAAATTGCATTTAGCACAGGTTTTGTGGGCACCATTTCCCGATTTGCATAATTCTTTTAGTGAATCGGGTGCTAAAACAACAGACAGTGTGCGAGTGAGTGGGGCGTAATTCTTTCGTAGTAAATTCTCCCTGAAGAAATGCAAATGATGCTGATTTGAGACCCGTATGCTTATCCATTAATATTCTTTTCTTTTCTTTTCTTTTTTTATCTCTAAGAGGTTCTTTCAATTCTCCAGCTGTGAAAATTATATTTCCAATAAAAATTTAACATCAAATAAGCCCTTGCATGTCCAGGTATGCTGACCCCCTCCCCAGCGTGCCCCTCTCCTCTCATTTCAACCTCTCACAGAAGTTCTGAGGGCGTTCATTACTGAAGTGTTTATTTCTATCCTCCTTTTATTTCATTATCTGGTGGGATGGAGCCCCATATGGAACATGACACTTCATTTCTCCGAGAGCTCCTCCTAATGGAAAAGACCAATGCAAGGTCACTGAGACGGCATAATTGCTCTACAAGTGCAATAATTGACAGTTATGCATTTTTAATGGCTATTTATAGGGATAATTCTCCACGTGGCTCACTCTCCAAAACATTTGTTTGAATTGATATGTTATCCTCATTGATATAATTAAAGTGGAGGGGAAAATTGTGTTTGTGAGAGCTGGGAAAGAATACATAAGATATTCACTGACAGATAATTAATGCTGTTGCAATGCGTGTGTGATAGAGGGAGTGTCGAGGTAATATCTCTCATATTTATTCACTGAAGCAGATAAGACTTCTATTTGAGAATCAAAAACAAACATCAGATTCTTAAACAAGTCCCCATAGCTCAATGCACTTCACAAAGGAAAACAAGTGCAATAAATATTTTCACGATGCTGCTAGCGATCGTGTCTTATCCCTCTGGAACAAATCCAGCCCTCTTGAGCTTATTTGCATCAAAATAGCCATTCTGGCTAGTTTTAACAACTGTACGAAAATTTTTAGCCGTCTACATTAAATAACTTTAAGACCAAGCAGAAGTAAGTGAACAGTAAGTGGTCATCTACTATGACTACAGGGCCTATTTAACAGCAATACCTAATTAATATTCATGAGGCAAGAATCAACATGCAACTGTTCAGATTGTTCCTAATTTCCTTTTTTCCCCATGACAGGAATCACAGTCAAGTCAAATTTATTCATGTAGCGATCTTTACCATTTTCATTGTTACAAAGCAGCTGTACATGAAACATGTTGACTTTAAGCAAAACATTTTATGTTACAAGTTATACAAGTAAAAACAAAAAAAGGCACACAGAAAAAAAAACACGCACACAGGTTCATACACACCCACATGCATAAAACACAACTCCACACATACAGAGCACAAAATACACACGCACTGACACACGTGCACGCACGCACGCACGCACGCACGCACGCACGCACACACACACACACACACACACACACACATGTCTGGTTTACTATCTCCGTGGGGACAGTCCATAGGTGTAATTTTTTTTATACTGTACAAACTGTATATTCTATCCCCTATCCCTAACCCTAAACCTAAAGATCATAGAACACTTTTTGCATTTTTAGATTTAAAAAAAATATTGTTCTGTACAATTTATAAGCTTTTGTGCCCATGAGGACCTCAATTTTGGTCCCCACAGTGACACGAGTCCCCATGTGTTGGTGTGTATTCAGGTTTAGGTCCCCACCAGGATATACAAACATGAACACACACACACACACACACACACACACACACACACACACACACAGTGTGGTTATCACACATTTAAGATGAAAGAGAGAGAAACACAGGTCAAATATTATATGCACTATGAAGTCCTATATGTATGTATTATAAATAAATTAAGCAGAATGTTGCATTTTAAAGTTATATTAATAAATACGAAAACATTCAATTCTAAAGCTGATGTCAGCAGCCCTCCGTACAGTACACGGAAGACTGTTCCAAAGTTTAGGCCGCTAGATAGGAAAAGGATCTACCACCTGCACTTGATTTTGAAATTCTAGGTATTACCAACTGACCGGAGCCCTAGGAACGTAGTGAACGTGAATGACTTTAATACAAGAGAAGCTCACTCAGAGGAGCTCACTACTGAGGAGCTAAACCGTTTAGGGCTTTATAGGTAATCAGTAAGATTTTAAAGTTAATGAGTTGCTTAATAGGTAACCAGTGCAATGTTGATAGAACCGGGTTAATATGATCACACTTTTTTGTTCGTGTTAGAACTTGAACTGCTGCGTTTTGAACTAGCTGGAGCTTTTGTAATAGGCCCACAGGACAGCCACCTAATAGTGCGTTACAATAATCTAGTCTTGACATCATGAATGCATGAATTAACTTCTCTGCATCTGATAGTGACAGCATATGGCGTAGTTTAGATATATTCTTAAAATGGAAAAATGCAGTTTTACAGGTGTCGGCGACATGTCTTTCAAAGGACAGATTACTATCCAATAAAATTCCATGATTCTTTGCTGACGACCAGGATTGTATAGAACATCCGTCAATAGTTAAACAGTATTGTTGGTTGTTACGTATGGCGGTTTTCGGTCCAATAAGTAACACTTCTGTTTTGTCCGAGTTCAGTAATAAAAAGTTGTTACTCCTCCAGTTATTCATATCGACTATACATTCCATTATTCTTTTGAACTGCTGTGTTTCGTGAGGCTTCGAGGAAATATAAAGTTGAGTATCATCAGCATAACAGTGAAAGCTAACTCCGTGTCGCTTTATTTTATCTCCTAGAGGTAGCTTGTATAATGCGAAGAGCATAGGCCCTAAAACTGAGCCCTGTGGTACACCGTACTTGACCTGTGATTTGCGTGACACCTCATTGTTTATTCCTACAAATTGAAACCAGTCGGATAAGTAAGATTTACACCATTTCAAAGCTATTCCATTAATGCCGACTCAAGTCTATCTAAGAGTGTGCTGTGTTCAATGGTGTCGAATGCAGCACTAAGGTCTAGCAGCACCAATAACGAGATACAGCCACGGTCAAATGCCAAAAGCAGATCATTTGTCAAAAGCAGTCTCTGTACTGTGATGTTCTCTAAATCCGGACTTGAATTCTTCATTGATGTCTTTCCTTTGGAGGAAGGAACATAATTGAGTTGAAACTACTTTTTCAAGTACTTTAGAAATGAAAGGTAGATCCGATTTTAACGAGGAGGGCGAGACGAGAGCCGTGAGGCGGGGCCGGTGGCGTGAGTGATAGTGAGGATCAGCTGTGAGCACACCGGTCTCGCATAGCTCATGGAGGAGATCGGGAGCATAAGAGGACGAGCGACAGGACTGCTGATGAGAGAGGACCAGGCCCGGACATGTTAAGTTTTGTTTATGTTTGTTTGTGGCCGGCAGTCTACCGTGAGGTGGCTGCTGGCCTTTTTACTTCCGTGTTATTGTTTGGTTATTTTATTAAAGTTTATTGTTAAATGTTCGCCGGTTCCCGCCTTCTTCCTTCCTTACATTGAACTGTGTTACATTGGTGCCGAAACCCGGGAGGAAGGATGGACATGCTGTCGAAGAGCCCTCGCTTCCGAGCGGCATCGCGGTGCTGAGGAGTTCGGGCAGCGCGGACGAGGGACGTCCGCCAGCGGCTGCCCGATGCGGTGGTGCTGGAGTGAGAGGAATTGGTTGGGACGAAGAGCTCGCTGCCGTGCTCCTGGGCCGAGGTGGGATGGTGGCCATAGAAGAGGGAGCGGAGGGGTTGTTGTCGTTTGCCATGGGCCGGAGCCTGCTGCCGTCCGCCATAAAAAAGGGGAGGAGCAGGGAATGGGAAACTCGCTGCCCTCTGCCAGAAGCCATCGCCAACCGCCAGGAGGCGGAGGAGGATCGGGCCGTCCACCGAACGTCCAGCACCACCGCATAGCCCTGCGAGGAAGAGCCTCTCGGCTGGGCTGAGGACCGAGCGACAGCGTGTCGGGGAACCGGACCAATTTTTTTATCCTCTCTCCCCTCTCTCGTCCCTGTCGCTCGTGGCGCTTTTGTCTCCGTTCTCTCGTCTCGTCGGTGCATGCTCCCCGGGGGCTCCCCACTGGCTCCCGGGGGGGGGAGGGGGGAGTAAGTACAGTCTTGGTGGTACCCCCGGCCTGTAAGGGGTGATGGGGGTATGTAACGAGGAGGGCGAGACGAGAGCTGTGAGGCGGGGCCGGTGGCGCGAGTGATAGTGAGAATCAGCTGTGAACACACCGGTCCCGCATAGCTCATGGAGGAGATCGGGAGCATAAGAGGACGAGCGACAGGACTGCTGATGAGAGAGGACCGGGCCCGGACATGTTAAGTTTTGTTTATGTTTGTGTGTGGCAGGCTGTCTACCATGAGGTGGCTGCCGGCCTTTTTACTTCCGTGTTATTGTTTGGTTATTTTATTAAAGTTCATTGTTAAATGTTTGCCGGTTCCCGCCTCCTTCCTTCCCTACATTGAACCGTGTTACACCGATATAGGCATGTAGTCAACTAGTTCTTTAGGGTCGAGTTGGGTTTTTTTGACAAGGGGCCTTATAAAGGCCACCTTACATATTTAGGCACATATCCTAGTGTCAGAGATAAGTTATTAATGCTAAGAAGAGAAGCTATCAGTCGACACAGCAAGTTACAAAATTGAGACAAGTGTTATACATTTATTATACTCGTGCATAAAAATAAACAGCATGCCTCTGCATCCCAGTGGGGTTTTAGAGGAAGTTCCATCTGGATTGTGTAAAGAATGCATAAAGTCCTATGGCTGTGTAAAGGTCACATGAATGTGCTTTATCTTAACGCATTCATTTCATGCACCCTGTCACAGCAGATCATTTTATATACAAATATCCCAGTTTTTCTACACCAAAAACACTTGCAAAAGGCACAGGCAAACTTGATGGATAGGGATTCCTCATCCAAAACTGAAGATTCTGTCATTACTCCAAACATTAATTTATTTCTTACATTGAACCAAAAAAGAGGAATTTTGTGCTGGTTGTTAAAGCGCATCTTTTTTTGCATCTTTTTTTGCATCTTTTTTTCATCTTTACAATATATGTGGATGAATGTAAATGATGAAAACTGCATAAATGTACGTAAAATGAAAAAATATTATTTAGATATTTAGAACACTTATAAATGATAAAGCCATTATCTCTAATGTACACCAACCCTAAGTAAGACCAAACTGAAATCTGGACAGATGAATTTAAATAAAATAAATTTACTTATATCTGGATTTATTTATCAAACAAACTAGTTGTGCAAACCATATTTAATGCTGAGAGTTCTTTCTTTCCCTCTCTCTGTGTCTATAAATATTCACAGGGCAACCAATCACCCTCTGAAGAGGATTGCCTCTCAGCACGCCATCACAGAAAAGAGAGAAAGATTGATGGAATGAACAAGTGAGCGAGACAAAGAAACAAAAAACATATGACACAGTCTGAGGTAAAAGGAAGAACAAAAAGCAGAGTTTATTTTTTAACATAATGTAGGTTTTCTCTCAAATCATTTCTAATAGATATTATGATACTGTCAGATATATCTAACAGAACAGCCTCCCATTTCAATTCAGGCCCCATTCTCTACTAGTGTCTGCTCTCGGATTGGTGGCAGCAGGTACATAATAAGTAGCTCGACCTGATTTTGCCAAGTGGTTGATGTCCTCAGGGCAACATATTTTGTTGACCTAAGGACAACATTTTTATAAATAAAACCTAAACCCACACCAAACCCTAACCATAATTTACCCCTAAAATAAGAGGGAAATGATGAGTGAAAAACAATGGTCTAGAAGCACCTAATCCTGGTTGTAAGATTAAACTTAAAATAAACTGTAAACTTATTTCTGAAATCTGATTGGTTGATTTAAATGTTGTCCCAGGGTCATCATGATGTTGCCCTAAGGACATCAACCACTTGGCAAAAACAGGAGAGCCGTAATAAGTAGGTAGAATCCACAGAGTCTCTTTTGTCCTCCTTGGGTACTTGTAGCTCAGGGGCATTCTGGGAAATAGTGGTGAGGTGGCGAGAGTGTTTTTTACAGCCTTTAAGGGTATTATTAATAGCAACATGCAAAGTGTTTGGCAGAGAGGCTATCTGAATATGGATGTGTTTTGGAGTGCTGGGTTTAATGTGCTTTTAAAATGTTCCCACTATCCCAGTGAGCTTCTTTCTCCTTTCAGCTTGCGTATAGCTGCCGGATCTGCGCTAATGCATCCCAACAAAACTCTTCATGAGTTGTATGTATTTCAGAAGGTGGAGGTCTGTGCTAGGTGATTTGGATATCTATTTAGTTTTTAGACCTTAGCTGCTTACTGGAAAGCTGTAAAGTATCAAGACTAAAGAGGAAAGTGAGTGTTCGTGTTGTTTGTTGGTTTCCCTTTAGCCCTACTAGAAAATCCAGATGAAACAAACTTTCAGTGATTTTATATATTCTTCTGTGGCTCTGTTAGCTTGTTCAATTGGTCTAGATGTTTGATCGGTTGGATTGGCTGGTTGAGATGATTTTGACCTCCCTGCTGAAAAAAATAGAACCCTGCCCAAACCACAATAGAAAATTGAATGGAATTAATGGGAATTGTATTGGTTGTTATGGAAACTATAATGATCAATGTTCACAAATTTACTATTTTAATTGGATAGAATCTTAGTTTTGCAGTGAAGGATACTTATATTTTTGCACAATTGTTTCTGTTCTACAAAAGTAATTAAATACACTCTTAAAAATAAAGGTTCTTAAAAGGTTCTTCACAGTGATGCCGTAGAATAACCATTTTTGGTTCCACAAAGAACCATTCAGTCAAAGGTTCTTCAAAGAAACCATCTCTTTCTTACTTTTTTATAATCTGAAGAACCTTTTTTCGCCACAGAGAACTTTTTGTGAAACAGAAAGGTTCTTCAGATGTTAAAGGTTCTTTATGGGCACCAAAGGGTTCTTCTATGGCATCGAAGAACCTTTTGAAGCACCTTTTTTAAGAGTGTACATTTAAGCACTCACCTTAAGATGAAAAGGTTTTTTAAGATCATTATAAACATTTCACTCAATTGACCCTAAATTTTAAAATGCTATGTTGTGTATTTGTGAATATTTATTTGAATATGTTCACATCTGTCTGCGTTTGCTCTCTACTTCTGACTAATTGCGTTTAACGCGTATATTCTTTTTAATGTTTATGTGTATTTATGCAATATTATGCACAATGGAACGTATAATTAAGCGTGTGTGTTTACCATAGGCCACTTGGTTCCTGAGTTTGCTTTTAGCCTCCTGCCTGAAACCTCATCATGATTTTAATCATCAACTGAGACTCTGTAATTATCCATCCCAGCATGCGCATGACTGCGAGTGTTTCGTACCGCCGCTGCTGCGTGCAACAGGGAAGCCATTTTGACCTTCACTTCCTGTTTGCCTGTTTATTTGTTTTCCTCTTTGCTTGTTTACCGTGTGGCTTATGTGATTAAAACCCCTCTGGAAATAAGAGAATAGCACGTATTTATCCAGCCAAATCCGGTTTAATCTTGTTTAGTCAGTAGATTAGCACAGCTTTGGGTGACATAGCTGTTTACATACTGTACAGTTATAGATCTCACGTTTACAGTAGTGATCTAGCGGATTTTTTTTGACAAGGAGTCACGTTTTAAACTGCTGACCTTTAAACATCTCAGCAGAGACAAAATTGATGAACTGAATTGGACTGATGGAGAAACATTATAAACATATAAAAAATATTATAGCAAACAATCACAATGAAATGCTTTTGACTTATACCACACTTATTAAATTCTTCACCTACAGATAATAGAATCAAGCTGTAGATTTACGGGTCTCATTTACAGTAAATTATGTTCTTAAAAAGAAAAACAAAACACAATATGGCTCATTTTATTTTTTTAGTCAGTGGTCTCTTGAAGTGCATTTCTAATCTCCGCTATGTTGCTTATTGTAGCATAAGATATCTACCACTAGGGGCAGCAAGGGACCTCCAAAGACCCAGGGCATCGAGTTCAAGCTGTAAGTGTCACAAATATAAAAACATGCGTAAAAATGCATTATGTTCTCTTCAACATCTTATAGAAAAATGCACAAAGATTTTCATCATTTTCACGCAAGACCCCAACTTCAAATCAGGGTCGAATGAGATTTGAGCTCTCATAGGACTTTGGAAATTTAATTATGATACGTATAATTATAAAAGCAATCTTCGGCGAGGTAGAAAAAATCATTTCAGGCGAGAACTTGGCACTTGCAGGTCGACGGATGTAATTTACTGCCACATAAGGCGGCGAGAGAAGGAGAGGCTGTTCGGCCATTTTTTCCATCGTCTCTGGGGGAATGTGTTGGCATTTGGCACGGTGTGGCTTGTCGTTTGTCATTGAGAAAATAAGTGATTACCGAGAGACAAAGCCAACGCGACAGCTTTCTGATTCCAGCGCCGATACACATGAAACAGCCCTGATTAAAAACCAGCCCACATGTTACATCAAGTGAAGCAAAGAATGCGCCGTTGTGACTTTCCAAAAGGCGCTTTTGTGCGATCCGCATCCACCGATCGTGCGGCAATAGACGAGAGCGTGAGGGATTATCTCAGTCAAAAGCACGTAAAAAATGCCCAAATGTTTGGCTCCGAGCACATGGGTTTCAGCTGTTCTAATAATGAATAAATGAGCTTTCTCTTCAACTTATCATCTGTGTATTCGTGCGCCAGTGTGTCAGCATAAACAATAAAGGAGTTTTTGTATTGATTACTTTTTAATAGAAAGCGCTGTGCCTTCACCCTCTGTTAAGCAGAAAAACAGATTTGGCACGGTTGAACGTCAGAGGAAACTAAAGACAGAGAAGTCGACTTTTATGGGCAAGGGATCAAGGTTTCTAATTGGCAGATCTCCCCGGGCGGCGAAGAGGGGGGCCATCGTGCACGCAGACCCCCAACTGTTTCTAATCCCGCACCGAGCGCGCTCCCACCCCGGTCTCGGAAAATCAATAAAATATTTTCCCACAGAAAATGAGCTGGAAAATGTGAGAGCTGCGTGAAGGGCTGTCCTCCACTTAGCTAATTAGACCCCAACAAAAGACTTCTTTGTTTTTGTTTTCCTTTACAAGGAAAGAAGGAGATGAACCAAGGTCAAAAGAGCACATCTCTGCTGTCCCTACGGAGAAACCTTTGTAGCGATATTCTCCCAGCAACCTCCTGACATCATCACCCGCGGGCAGACAGCACAGAGATTACTGGACCAAAATGTTAGAACGTTCTTGTTACACATGTACACCAGGATTTCAATGGTGCACAATATTTACAGTTCTGTATGTACCTTGGTTTCCTTTGTTTTGGAGTACAGCAGGGACAACAGAGAACCCAGCTAACACAGTTACGTTGTGACGACGTACCTGGACCGGACCATATTCGTTGCCACGACGTACCATAATAAAGTTCCAGCGACGTAACTTTGTGATTCCCATATTCGTCCTGACTACGTAACATTGGACGTTGTTGGGACATGGTGATTATTTCCTGAAGACATACCTGGAACGTATCATATTCGTCGCAGTGACGTACCAAATAACGTTTCTGGGACGTGATGAGCACATCCTAACGACCAAACAGTCACGTTGTTAAAATCTTTTTATTTAATTTAATTTAAACAATTATCATCCCTCACATGGAGGATTAAATTAAATTGTGATTTAATCTGTGCGTTAAAGATTATTTTTTATGATATTTTATTTTATTTTATTTGTATATAATTGGAGTAATTCTCTATTCAAATATGTATAAAGCACAGTATAACGATTATAAAACTCAACACAGCACTGTACATCACAATCAGATATTTTATTTATACTTTAGTACATGACATAAATAATCAAAGACTTCAACACAATATAGACGATTTAAAGCAGAAATTTATTGACAGAGATGAATAAACATTATGTTTAGTCTTAACATTATATTCTTGTCGTACCACATAAGTTTAGCAGGTTGTCCGTTTTTAGAAACAACCATCAAAATCTTCTTTGGTACACTCACAAACATCAGGGTCCGTTCATTTAAACGTGCCAAATCGATCGAAAATCACTAAAATATCTGTTTACTCTCACATCTTTAAGCTATAAAGTAAAGAAAGAATATTAATAAACCGCTAAAGTAAAATCAGGCAGTGAGGTAAAAAGAAATGACCGTTTACGTTTAAATGATGAGAGCGTTATTTTATAAACACATCTTTCGTTACAGTTCATTTTGTGAAACCCCAAATATTAATGCAAATTAAGGGGCTTTCTTTTATGTTAAAAGACTTACATTTCAAGTTTATATTTACATTTATATAGACGGTTTCATTGGACGCATGCGCCTGGCCCCAAGGTAACGTCTGTGGCTAATAATATAACTATTTGCAATTTAATCAGTTTATATGAATATTTATTTTATTGTATTATAATTTTATTAAAAACAATTTGTTGAATTTTATTGTATGTTGTTAATTTGATTAAATAAACAGTTCTTCTACTGGTAACCCAAACTAATACTGACTAGACATACTTTTAACTCACTAGCTAATGTAATTTACTTGTTATTTCTTTTGCTTGTTTTCAGAAATAATCAATAATCTGCGGCTGTGTACCGGAAGTTAAATTTGGGCCACAAAAGCGTGCAAGCACAGTAACGTTTGTTTATGTTGTTGCTTTAAAACCGTCTATAAGCTTATAATACTTTTTATATTTATAACTACACATGTTATTTTTTTATTTCTAATTTTGGTTCAGGCACATCTTTGTATGGAAAGATGGCATAGCTGGTGACCAACCAGCTTCCATGGAATTCATGGGGTCACCATCAAAGCTTCTCTGCAGGATGTTAAAGAAAAGTGGAAGATATGTTGTTCTTCTTAATAGCCAGACTGCTGAGAACCATACGGGATCAGCTGGCCCTGCGTCTGTCAAACAAAACCTATGGTCATGGTTACATCAGAAAAAAGGAAAGCCCTTTTTTTAGGCAGAGAAATTTTTAATGAAATATTGATTAGAACTTGCTTTCTTTAGAATAACATGCACTGATGAATCATGCATATAAAGATGAGGGGCATGTAATGCAAAAGTAAATATGGATACATTTGATGTTATTTTTGTAAGATGTTAAGGAGAAAAGTTGAAGTTAACCATCGAAATTGGCAAAGTACAACTGGGGTTGATGATCCCATCTCTCATTTATTTCCTATGTACCGTTTTGGCACAAAATACTCAAATATACATTTACATTTTAAAGAACAACTTCTATAAAGATTAAAAAGAAAATGTTGATATGTCATTTTGATGATTAATTGTAGTCTGACAAAAGCAGAAACCGAGCAAGACGAGCAGAAGCTAAACTCTAATGGAAGATGTCAACTGTCTGTACACTGCAAGCTAAAGAGGGTTAAAGTCCAGCATTGATCAGTCTTTGGAGATAGCTCATGTTTCTGCTTTCTGACCGGGAGACAGTCTACGGTTTTGTTGTTTCAGACGGCTGCCGTGAAGAACTTAACCTGACCTGTCAAACAAATCCTGATGACGTCACTAGGCACTTCACTAACTCACTTCGCTTCACTAACTCACTTTCTGGCCGTGTTGTGTTGTATTCTACTCTACATACTTGAACAAATATGTTCTGATTGGTTGTGGTTTTGTAATTTAGTGCAGCATTTTTACTTTAATTCACGACGTGAAAATCATTTGATGCTGGAATCTCTGGCTGGGATTTAATGTCTTACACCTGTTGTGGAAACAGCATTAGTAATCCACAAACCAAAGCAGGGATAAATGTGGGTGTATGAGGGAAGTTTAACACTGACAAATGATTGTTTTTATGAAGGGGGTTTTGTGAAGATGGATGGAAAGACGAAGGCTTGGCAGGGATGAGGAGAACAATAAATGCAGCGTATCTGTGATTTATATATTTACCAAGTCTGAATGTATTTATGGCTGCTGTTGAATGTGCTGCTGTGAGTAATGTCATTTTCTTTCTGTGTGATTAGATTTAAAGGCACACATCACAAACAGCTAAAGGTCACACATTAAGTGTGCCTGGCAAAATGTAATGGTCATTTACTGTTATTATTTCATGACGTTGTGGGTGTGTGCATTGGTTTACTTTGGGTAAACAATTGTCCCTAGAGGAAAGCTAAATATATCAAAACTTAAATATAATAAATATTTTTATGTAAAAAAATGCTTTAGATTAAAAACAATAGAAATTGACGTGTGACCTAATTTTGTTTGTGTGTCTTTTTAAAAATAATATTGACAGTAAGTTTATGAGAATGTTTGTGTTGTAAATATAATAATAATTTCATTTTTATGAAAACCAATTCAGCTATGAAAGGTCTTCAGTGAAATAGCTTATAAAAGTGTGTGCGTGTGTGTGCATGCGTGTGTGAAAATCTCTTTGAGGCTGAGTGGGCGCTGTGAGAGCGGCAGGGTTTTAGGGACGGGGGTTTAAGGGGTCACATCTGACTAGCCTACTGAACCAAAACAGAGGCACCCAGCTTCTGTGTGATGGTTTGTGATAGGCGGGTGTCCATGTTTTTATGATATCTCTCCTTTCTGCTTTCTTTCTCAGAGGTGAAATGGACGTTGTCATAGTCTCCATTTCAGTGAGATTTTTTTTCCAGTAGAAAAATGTCACAAGGTTCCGAGAGTTATGAAGACAGGCAATTAAACAAATGACAAACAGTAGAACTGTACTGTAGAAGAAAAACTTTAGTGTAGCCTATAGTTACCAGTTAGACCAACCTGTTCTCACAGGAATTCGTAACGGTTTTACGAGATGGCTTATTCGCATGAATTTGTACATTGTGAATCGTACAAAAACAAATAATTACTAGAAAAAAAGCAAAACTTAAGTCCCGCCCCTAACCCTAACGTCAATGGCACGAAAGCAAACTGGACTAACATTTATGAATAAAATCGAATTAGCCAAAATTAGCCACATCGCAAAATAGTTACGTTTTTGTCGTGAGATTGTATTGGTTGGACCAGCACCAAACCAGCACTTGTACTGTAACACTAATACTGTAACCAGTCTGGACCAGCATGGAATTAATAATGACGTGTGTTTAGATTTAAAACAGGGCACATCCAGGGCACAAAGGTTTTGTTGGTTAGCATGACCCTCTTAGCCTTTGCAGGCAGGTTTCGTAAACGCACCATCTGGTTCCAAGTACTTATTTTGCAACGTATTAACCAGTGCTAGGATTCATACACTGAGATGTGCTCAGGATTCAAGGTAAGAGAGCCATTTCAGTGACTTTCTTAAAGGTCCAATGTCAGTGGCGGCTGGTGCACAATTTTTTTGAGGGGGTGCAACAGACCATTTGACATGTGATGTACGTATCATCACTGATTAGCTAAAAAAAGGTTTAACTATCAAAGCATGTAATGTTGTTTATTAACAGTACTTGGTGCCAGTCCAAATGAAAAACATATTGCAGTATACTTTATAATTTATTATAGTAAACTGTAGTAAAATTCCTAGATGCTACAGTGTTTTTGAACCGCACCATAGTAAATATTAAGCATCTCTGGAAATGAGCAACCCATAAGATTGACATTTCTATACAGCGACAACGTACACTAAACATAAGACAATTCACGTGAAGGCCATCTAAAACCGACATCCATCATGAGATTTTAAAGCTGTACCTACAGTATATAACCACCAAAAACATAAAAACATATGACCACATGAGCGATTGTCTGTTACACAGGTGTCAGTTCGGGTCACAACCTAGACGAGAAGAGATTCAGTATGTCTGAACTAATGGCTGGTCAGCGCTGGGTTGAGCTCACTGGTCCTGTGACGGGAGAGATGGATCAGAGTAAATCTTCTCATTATGATGTCCTGAAGCTCACATGTGATGACATTCAGCTGCCAGTACTATCTCACCGCTCATGTCCTGTCTCACTGCATCTGATCGACAGGTCAGGATGATAAAGCGGTCCAGGTGTGGGTTCAGCAATGCATCAGCTCGGTTGAGAGTTCATGCTCCGTATTTAGAGGTTAACATGCTGCGCTTGACTTCACTTTGATGTTTGTTTGCAATAAATTTGGTCTTTTCCCCTGAAATCAAGCACACCACCACATTCCCCCTGATTTTCACTGTGGGAGTTCATGACCATCTCATCTGTGGAGAAATATTTCTGATGGAAGGTGCATAGAAAATCGCAGCAGATTAAAGAAGCAGTTAAAAAATTAATGCATTGCCATATTTGACTAGTAGGTTATTCATTCTAATTTTGTAGAAGAATAAACAACTAACACGAGGGCGAGTAAATTAAACTTTAGATTAGATTATTTCTATTTCTGGGTGAATGTTAAATGAGTATCTAAAAGTCACATCTGCACCTCCACAGACCCCAATGAAGGACTTTTATATGAGTTGATCAGATTCATAAGTGCATCGTATGACTGACGTTTCCTTGAGTCTCATTGTCATCGCTTTTCATTTTCAGGTGTGCGTATCTCTCTTTATTAGGTCGGAGGGTATTCAAATCCTTGACAAGAGGAGGGCAAGGACAGGGAGAAAAAAGAGAGGGTAGACCCTCGTTTGTGAAACGTCACAGACCTGAGACTCTAAGATCATAAAGGGCCCTTTGGGTAGATTAAAAATGCATGATATCTTCTGAAGCAAAGAAACAGAGGAAGAGAGAAAGAAGCTGAATGCATTTGAGGATAGCACTCACTTCTTGGCTGGATAGAATCGTGTCTTTCATCAGCTCTAATGAAGACCCAGAGGGGGGCGGAAAGAGAGTTGGTGGTGGGTATGGAAGGTCTTGAGACATGGTCTGTGCCGAAGATATTATCAGGTTTTGAGTCCAGTACATCACTTGATGACATCCACAAGCTGTTGCTTCGCAATTTTCGGTCAACTTAGGCAGCTACTTGTAAGACGCCGAAGGAGATAACGCATTTATGAAACGCGCTCTGTCTCGCGCACTTTGTCTGTTTAGGGCTACTGTAAAAACAACATTGCGAATTGCTTGCAAGGGGACCCATTGTGTATGTAGACAGAAATCGCTAAGGTAATAAAAACATAACGCTTCATTATGTAAGGTCTTTATACGCCTCTGAAGACATAGTTATGTATATTATGGCCTATTGCATTTCTCTCAACAGATCCTAGCTCCAAAAAATTACACATTGGACAGTGGCGGCTGGTCAGTGGCACCGCCCCACCAAATTATCCAGAGAAGAAGACTGTTAAACATAAGTTCAATATACTGTATGTTATAAATTGCAAAATAAATTTGAAATAAACAGATTTATTCTAGGGCTGTGCATTTAACGGAACATTAACGCATTTCAAATTTTTAACAGACATAAGTAGGTCATCTTACATTTCATACTGTTGACAAATATGATGCTGGCAACAACTTACTGCATTGTTATCTATAACATACAGAATACTTTCAGAAAGAACCTAAAATTAAAGATATCTGTGCAAAAATGACCCTGAATGAGCTTTTGTCACATATTTATTTAGTTATGCAATCACACAAGCGCAATTTCATAGTAGTGCTATGTTTGTCCAGAAAACTATGAGTGCATGTCATGTTGATTTTATACAACAGTTAATTAAATAAGAAATTAATTTTAAGACATATTTTATAGACAACATTGTCTGTTTTCCTAATTTTTCAAGGAAAATATTACCTAGGCTAGAAAGCCTCAGAAGTGTTGGCGTTAGAGGCTGACATTTTTTGGGGATTCCCGCGGGATGGGAAACAAAATCACTATGAGTCACATGACTGGAACGGGACAGGAAAAATGTCAGCGGGAGTGGGCTGGACCGGGAATACACAAATATACTGTACCTTTGATATAAATAAACATATACTATTGTTTGCTTTGGTGTGGCTGGTTAAGTGAATGATGTGATCCACTCACCCGTAACAGTTGGTGGCGGTAATGCATGCACCAAGTTGGTGTGCCAACCACCAAAGGTATAAGAGAAGGCCGCGGCTTCCCCATGCACTCACTATAGAGAGTATGCACGTGTCTTCACTTTCCCACGTGAACACGCCGGAACGCGCCTGCTTGAGTGGTAAAACACTGGGCAAAGTGAATGGTTACAATATCAGGAAATGCAATTCTGCGCAACATTTGAGTGTCTAAGAACACCTGATTCCTTTGTAAGTCATAAGGTAGTCGTAAGAATCACCGTCGAGTCCAGCTGCTTGTAGTTTCAGCAAATAATTGCGTGTTTTAGTCCCGTTTTTTTGTTCCTCCTATTGAATGCAGCCATTTTGCCTATAGTTTTACCACTCAAGGGAGCGTGTCCTGGCATGTTCACGTGGGAAAGTGATGTCAATGCATACCCTCAATAGCCGTGAAATTCAAAATGGAGTCGGATCCGAAACTCACGCGGCAACGACTGCTCTGGGAAAATGATGCCTCTGTCGTGCTCACCGACATTTCTGGGCGGTCTTAAGGTCTTAACACAGGAGTGGGAGGGAATGGGAGTCATTCTCCTGGGATTGGGACAGGATTTTTCCGACGAGACACCCGATGGACTGTTATTATTCTTTACTAACTGATGTTAAAAAGGTTACTCTCGTATTTTGTTACAGAAGTGAGGGATGGCCAACCAAAACACTAAACAGAGTTTCCTGAACACTCCATACACCACAATAGTGAATTGATAAACTGCAGAAAATACTGTATTATACCTTAACTATCAAAAATACCTTTGACACTTCATTTTTATTATTATTGCGTTTTCTAAACTAGTTGTGTCAAGTTAATTTTAGGCCTGGTGATGATGGAGCACAATAAATGCTATTTTCTAGAACCAACTTTGCAGCTTTGGATAGAAGGAAATGACTATAAATGTATTCACTTGACCAATATTTATTTTTTATGTTGCCTGTTCAACAACAACAACAACAAAATCTGTCATCATTTACTCACGTTTAAGTTATGCCAAACCTGTATAAATGTATTTTTTGTGAACACAGAAGAAGATATTTTGAATGAAGTGGAAAATACAAACAGTTCTGTAGCACCATTGACTACCATTATTTTTATACTATGGTAGTCAATGGTGCCGAAGAACTGTTTGGTTAAAAAATTCTTTTAGCGAAAAAAAAAGAAATTTAAATAGGTTTGGAACAACTTGAGGGTGAGTAAATAATGGAATAATATGAATTTTTGCATGAACTTTCCCTTTAAAACTGTTGGTCCCCATTGACTTGTGTTGCTTTTGTGTCCTTACAATTGCCAACGTGCTTCAAAATATCTACTTATGTGTTTTGCAGAAGAAAGAAAATCATACAGGTTTAAAATGTCAAGAGGGTGAGTAAATGACATTTTTGGGTGAACTATCACTTTAAATACTATCCCTGTAAAGAAATGCACTGTGGCTGAACAGTTACCTCTCCAAGTTCCTGCCAGAAAATTAAACTTTAAGCATCAGATGTTATGACAGTCAGCTATTGCGACACTATCGATTTCCTGATCTTCTTCATATGTGAAAAAATAGATGTTTCCAAAACTCATTACCCAAAAAGCTAAAGATCAATTTTTAAATTCATGTCAGCTCATGAAGGAGAGAAAGGAAGCCATTACCTGATTGTTGTGCAGAGACAGCCACAGTCAGTTCAAAGCGTAAATACAACTTGACAGCTGCTTTCAGAAGTCGTGTAGAGAGATTGAGAGATTGAAAGCACGGGGTCCATTTCTCTGTTTTGCCTTTGGAAACAAAATGCTAAGCTGAAGTCATTAACTTTGGCACAACTGCACATTAAACTTTAAACAGCTTTTGATAACTTTGCGTGTGTGTATTTAGCTGTCGCAAACCTCTTGGTTAGCTCAATGGCTGTCGGTCAGATTGATTTGGACATTTACGCTTGAGCAGACGGTTTATTTTTAAAGTGATTTATGAGGATAAATCAGTTGGCAAATGCAAAAACACACATCATACCAGAAACCTAGTCCTTGGCCAGATTTGGGTGTGTCAAAATTTGTAGATATTTTCATGTTACTACATCCAGGTTTATCCTTTGATATTCATTTTACAAACACCTTAAAACATCTTCCATGCCGTAAACATGTGAATCTTTGGTAGACGATTATATTTCATTCATAATACATAAAGTCGAGTGTCGTGCATGAAGTGGTCCAGCAATGCAGTTAAAGTTGCGATAACCCGCCCATGCATAATCTAAACAAGAGGCTTTTAAAATACATAGGCATTTACTTTCCATCATGTCGAAATAAAACGGTTCCTTCAGCTTAATTAAAGAAAACGCAGATGGGCTGAGTGTGACGCACAAAGCAAACCAGTGCGCTTTATTTGCTGTCATCCATCAAAGTAGAGCGTTCAGACAAGTTCAATATGAAAACAGGATGTGGATATCAGAGCATCAGTTTGTGATGAAAGACATCAGTCAGTGAGGACGACAGAAATGGTACTCATCAAACAAAGGTGTCAGTTTCATGAGGGCGGGTTCATACTTAAATAAAATCGATCGTAGGTTGTCAGGGGCAACACAAATGCGATGATATTTATCAATCACAATCTGTGGAGGTGTAGATATATGAGAAGCGAATGCTTTGAAGGAATTAAACGGGTATATTTCAAATGAGAGTCGATGGTAGGGGAATGGGATGCCAGCAAGTAGGACATCCTGTATAAGATTTTAGGGTCAGGATTAAAAACCATTAAAAGTATCTGCATTGTGTTAAATCAAGCATAATTTGCTTTTCAAATACAGTCCAAAGTGAAAACAGAGTGTGTGAGAGTTTCTGAATGTATAGAGGTAAGATCAATCTGAAATCCTGCTCTCTGATTGGATGAGACAGCCATGATGGATGAAGGCAGTCAGTATGGTAATACTCATCTTGTTTAGCTTATACCCAACACCATGGTAACCGCCTCTCTGTTTAGCTAACAAAGATTCTAAAAAAGAAAATGCACACATCTTTCTCATCGTTGCTGTCTGATTGTTTGCATCATTGTTTCTTCTGCCGTGGTCAAAGGGTCTGAGTTTCTTGTACTTCTGAGGTTTGATGGAACTTCAAAAGATGCTGATGTTTTCAGAGAAGCCGCAGGGAACTTTGATGGAAGGAACAGGGCACAACAGCAGAGAGGTGGTACAGCTAATTTTGGTGCTGATATAAAACAGAACTCAATAAGCAAAAGTAATATCAGAAGTTTCAGTGACATAATCACACTTCTGTTGGATGAAAACTCCTCCACCCCCTCGAAGGCACACGAAAACAGAAGCTCATTTCTTTCTGACTGAAGTCTTCACTCAAAGAGGGAAATATCAGTGTACATATGGGGGCAGATGTCCCTTTCTTTCTCTCAAGCTGCTGCCTGTTTTGTTCTGATGTAAATGAGTCAACACTCCTAAACTCTAATATTTCCTGAGCAGCAGCCAGATCTCTCACACAATACTCTCTCTCTCTCTCTCTCTCTCTCTCTCTCAGAGACAGACACTTACACATGCACACTTTTTACTCTGCCCTCAACATTCTTTTTTCTTTGTCTTTCTTTCACTTAATCAAACAAATACACTGTCCTGTCATTTCTTTTCTGTGTCACTAATGATAACTGTTGTCTTGTAAGTATCCTAAGTAACATTTTTCTATCATCGGTTGCTCAAATTCATATCTGGGCTCGTAAGGATGCTTAAGTAGCATATTGCCACAGTTTTAAATTATTTAGAAAATACTAGCAGTTTTGGAGATCCAAAGTTTCCACCCAACAGCCATGATGTCATAAAGTGCGTTTAATAGCAGCACAATCTCACTGTAGTTGAACTTTTTGAGGGATTTCAAATATAAATGGCTTACTTTATTATACAGTGGTTGTCTCTGCATATTAAAGGAAAAGTTCACCCATAAATAAAATTCTGTCATCATTTACTCACCCTCGAGTTGTTCCAAATCTGTATATATTTATTTGTTCTGATGAACACAAAAGAAGATATTTGGGAGAATGCTTTTAACCAAACAGTTCGTGGCCAGTATTGACTACCAAAGTCGGAAAAATGACAATGGTGGTCAAAAGTGCCCCAGAACTGTTTGCTTTCCTACATTCTTCAAAATATCTTCTTTTGTGTTCAACAGAACAAAGCCATTTATAAAGCAAATTTTTCCTACTATGGTAGTCGATGGTGGTTTGGTTACAATCATTCTCCCAAATATCTTTCTCTGTGTTCATCAGAACAAAGACATTTATACAGATTTGGAACAACTTTCATTTTTTAACACAGATCTGATTTAACATGCTTTAGATACAACATGCAACAGCTCCATAGATACCTGGTATAATGCCGAATACGTACACAATACACACACTTCTGTGTGTAAAATAAGAAAGGCGTAACTAAAAGCATTAGGATTTACATACATACTTATAATGTGCTTCAGGCCTAACCGTCTCTCCCTCTCTGCATTTGAACACCCCCCAAACACATTTATCTTCTCCCACATAAACACTGTAGTGAAAACACCACACGCAATTTCTCAGCGTTACTGCCAAAACGGAAAAAAAATGAAATGAACAATAAAACCATATCAGCTAATCTCTCACCCACCTGAGGAATTTATAAACATGCATTTTCCCTTCATTGCAGGGATGGCATTTCCTCTGTTCTCTTGCACTTTTATATCCGACATTAATATGCAGGCACTTAGCGTGGGTATGTCGCCTAAAAACAGTGAACCCTGCAGGAAGAACACGGCACCAGAAAGCTTCATATTAACACGCATTCCCACACACGTCAGACATAACACAAACTGCTCTGTTATCATCTCCGACACCCTTCTCTGTGATCTCCTGCACCTGTAATTGCTTTTAGCACTGCCGGGTGCCTTTTTTAACTCGTGGTCCTTGCTTCTGAGAGACAGCTTCGCCCATGACAAGTTAACAGCCAAAGCACAGAATGAAAATATTGCCAGTGCTTTTTGTCTCGCTGGCAGATGGGGCACGCAGTATGCTGTTTGAAAATCAGCCTGCAGCATGCAGATTTCATAACAAACAGGGACATTCTCTCTTATCAAAGTCCATCTTTTGCTTTTGTTATTCACAGCTCATTGGCTCGATTATTGTCGGCTTCGCATTCATTTAAATCCGTCATAAAAATGAGGTGTGAGAGAAAGTAACAAGAACATATTTTGGAATTGATTTGGCATGTCTTACTTAAAATGGCTTTAAAAAAGAAACACGTGTCCCCTGTTGACATCTATCTGTTTACCAATTTCCTCTATTGTCACTTCGAAGATGAACACAAATGAACAAGTAATGCAGTTGCTGCCATGAGATCAAATAAACAAAACGGAACGCTTATTTTCTGCTGCTCACCGGTCCACACCGAAAGCAAGCACTGTAGTGAAAATGCATTTTAGAATATTTTTAAGGTTTTAGATTGTTTTTAACCACAAATTATATTATTAGTCTGCCAATTGGAGTGAAAAGTTTGATTGGAAAATCAACATCGTTCAGAATTTTACTTTGGCTCCAATGACAGAATGACATCCAAAACCGAATGATTCATGTTAGTCACTGTGATTTGAGAATATTGCACAATAAGAGTATAAACAATTTCAATTGGTGGAATAGCACGCAGTACATGAACGACTTGACTAGTCATTCAGAATTAATAGCAGAATAGTCTAAGGCTGATATTGGTCAATAAGTTAACTGTAATAAGCAGAAAAAATACAAAGTATGAAAAACTTTGATCACATTGTTGATATTTTTCCCTCAAGTTTGTTTGCTACTGTATCTTAAAGGTGCAATGTGGAGCGTTTAGCGGCATCTAGTGGTGAGGGTGCGAATTGCAACCGACGGCTCACTCCACTGCTCAAACCTCCCTTTTGAGGCACTACGGCGCCTCTCACAGAACAAAGATGTTGCACGTTTTTGCTTCTTTGCCGAAGGAGATAACGTATTTACGAAACGCGCTCTGTAGAGCAGTTTGTCCATTTAGGGCTACTGTAGAAACAACATGGCGAATTCCATGCAAGGGGACCCGCAGTGTATGTAGATAGAAATAGCTCATTCTAAGGTAATAAAAACATAACGCTTCATTATGTAAGGTCTTTCCTCTGAAGACATAGTTATGTATATTATATTGCATTTCTGTCAATAGATCCTCCAAAATATCACACACAGCACCTTACATAATTACCTAAAACATAAAATCAGATAAAAAAAAATCACTTAAGCATTCTGGTATTGCCTTGCCTATATGAAAGATTTGTGAAATGCACATTTTCTCACTAAGGTTTGTAACAAGTTATTTGTCGGTGTGGAAGTTTTTTTTTAACTTAGATACTTACAGGTGAAGTTGGGCCGGAAAGAGGGAGATAATGGAATCTGAATGTTCTTCACACATAATGTTTCTGTTACCTGCAGTGGCTCTACGCAGCAGGTGCACATACCCCGAGAGACACTAAAATGAGAGATACAGGTTGATTTTATTGTGACCTTTACCTGAAATTGTCTTCCGCTATATGAAAATGCAAATGCTTCAGCGATAAGAGAGAATGAGATGAGGCAGGTGCGCATTTGAACGATGCACCGGGTCGAGGGAGAGAGAAAAACATGAGGTGAGATGGTCCACAGTGAGGAGGACACAAAGAGCACTGTCTCCTGCGGTCGTCTCTCTGTCAATCATTCAGTACACGCTCTCTGCTGTCTCTGTGATCTGTTAGGGGATAAAAGTCCCACACAGATAATTTCCTCTGATACACCAAACAACATTGGCTGTGGCTCCCTGTTCTTTCTGAGCTCATCTGGCCTTCAATTTCAGTGATCTAGCTTAGAGAGAGAAAGAGAGATCGGGAGAGATCTGTGGAGGAGGGTAGGACAAGAAACTGTGGAACAGAACAGATGGTGTTGAATAAAAACATATTTTCTTTTATTTTCATTTTCAGTTTGAATGAAAAGAAATGGCAAATATGTTAAAGTCTCAAAGCGTACGACCTCTTTCTCTTTTGCTGCCTTGATTTATCTTTTCTCTGTCTCTGCTACTTTTTTGAAGTGCTTTTTTGGCATGATAAATATTTTTACATTCAGACTGCCGAAGCTACATGCCAATAAAATTGTAAAAAATGACGTAATTCACTCAGTTTCTCTTATACTGCGGCAAATACTGTCCAAATATTAAAATCATAACAGCATTTTTATACTTTGCTAAATTATCAAATGTGCAATGATACTTTTGCAACTGTAATTTAGTTAAAGATTTTAAAGACATAGATTTAGGGCCAGATGTACAGTACTAAACGGGGCAAAATAGCGCGAGAGCTCAATTAAAAAAAGCGCTTATGGGTGTGGAAATTTTTATGGGTGATTTATTAACAAGGCGCACAAATTCCATGGTAAGGGGACCCACGGTGTATGCAGACAGATAGTTAATTCTAATGTAATAAAAACACAACGCTTCATTATGTAAGGTAGGTCTTTATACACCTCTGAAGACATTATATGTATATTATGTTGCATTTCTGTCAATAGAGCCTCCAAAAAATGACACACTGACTGGACAAATACAGACGCAATATCTCATTCCCACAATGACCAACACAGTCTACTAAGAGCAGCGCAGATTAGTACAGGGTTTGAGACATGCTATTTTGGCCGTTAAATAAAGCCACAAATACCAGTACAATGACACGCGCAAACCTTAGTAAATCGTGTTGCGTGATACATTTAAATATTCTCCTTCCATAAAGTTTGAGTCTCAAGAGAAAACTCCTACAAATGCATGTGCAAAAAGGTCAGTCATAAAAACTGCTGCGTCCATGCCTTTTCAGCGCTAATTTTCATGGCGTGTCTTTTAATAACGAGCGCAGACCAATACAATAGTTGTAGACTAGTTTTGTACTCAAAGTTTACCACTATTACACTCAAAGTATGCTTACGGTGATAAACATGCATTTGGCAACAATGAAGGCAATTTAGTTTTGAAATAGTACACTTACAAGTATACTGCTACATTTATATTACACTTATTATAATTAAAAATATAACTTTACTTAGGTATACTTTATAAAATGAACTTGAAGTATATGGTTTAGTTTTGTTGCCATTTAGACACAACCATTCTTCTCGAGTCTGTCCATTTTTATTGTGGATATGCTATGTACTGTACACCGAGTCTTGCCAAGTTTATTTCTCACTGTGTGCATATAATATGGCATGGTGTACTGCCAGATACAGTTTCATTGCATTTTACTCTTTTACTCTAGTTTTCCTAATAGCTGCAATTTTGCTTTAGTTGTTGTGATTTAGTTAAATCTATAGTTAGAAAGGATTGTTTTGGATCAGACCTTTTATTTAGAGTCAGAAAAGCTTTATTGGCATGTAGTGTTGTATGGTATTTTATGCTGAACATACACAAAGATCATTTTGGACGACATTGTGCATCTATTTTGCATAGATCAGGCAGTTTGAAGTGAAGGGATTAAATAAATACACATTCACAGTTTAATATGAACACAATTTAGCTTCAAAACAAAATCAAATGCGATGTTTAACATGAGTTCATGCACATACATTCATCTGTTCTGATATAAATATTTCTCATGCTGTTAATGCATGTCAATGTGTAATTGTAGTTTTATTGATTTAATATGAGTACTGCAGGTTGATATTGTACTGAAGTAAAAATTGTGAAATCTAACACGATTAAAAGAAGATTTACTATATTGTAGGTATGAAGTAGTCGTACTTATAAAAATAGATAGTATAGGAAAAACAAACTTTTAATTTGTATATAGATAGAAAGATTGAGCTCTCACATAGACACACATCACGCTATAAATGTGTTTCCTTATCTCTTCACACCTTTCAGTTCATCTTTGTCTCTCCTTTTCTGATACTTATTATGTGTTTTAATACAAGAGGCTTTGCGGCCCTTCATTAAATGCAGTCACTAATTTGCTTTTAATTGATTAACAAGAGGCACCAAGACCTGCTTGCAAGCTTTTCATTATACCCACATGTTAGATGAGAGCACAGTAGAATACAGAACTTGCTGTTATTTGGCCCAACATTGTTTTTCAAGAGATTTTCGACTGGCTATCCAGTAATGGGTTATTGATGTTTTAGAAACGAATCAAACAGAAGAAAAGTTTAGTGTAGGACACAGTTTTTGAAGCTTTTGGTGAGTATACATTGTTTTAGTGTATCTATATTAAATACAAACCCACACACATATTCTGTCCTTGTAACATTGTAACACAAAAGTACAGTACTGCCTAATACACATAAAAATCGCTTGCATTTCTAAGTCATATGTGCCAAAACATTTTAATTTCCTTTGAATTCCTTGAGGATATTCACTTAATCATGTTTTATAGTATTAGCTGGACCTCCAGAACCTGTCAGCCCACGTTCCCCTGCGTCACATCACTCTACATTCATAATAAAAATTTCAGCTTTATTGATGGTAAGGCCTCGCCGAGCCCGTCACTTCACGAATTAGCCTAAAGCACTTTCAGCATCTTACTGTAATAAAATATTAACAATCAGAGCTGATGCGTGTGATGCTTTCCCACCGAAGCCCCCGCTAATTATTTGAATCCTTGGGCTACAGAGCACAGACAGCTGGAGTACTATATTGTTTCATGCATGTTGGGAACTACAGTTCCAGTGGTGTAGTCTACGCGATGCACAGGTATACGCCGTATAGAGATTGTTAATCGATGTCACGCTGCGTTGAATGTTGCGCCATCTTGGGAGATGCAATCCCCTTAAGATACTGGCGCTTCGGGTGACGCTGCAGGTGCAGCAGGTGTTACAGAAAATGAGCCCAACGAGGCTCATGCTACACTGTACGCAGGGTGCCCCTCTGTTGCGAAAGTGTTCCGGGGTCGCATTCATGTACTCTGTTCGCCGGTGTATTCCCAGCTAACACAGTTACGTTGTTACGACGTACCTGGACCGAACCATATTCGTTGCCACGACGTACCATAATAACGTTCCAGCGACGTAACCTTGTGATTCCCATATTCGTCCTGACCACGTAACACTGGACGTTGTTGGGACATGGTGATTACCTGCTGAAGACATACCTGGAACGTACCATATTCGTCGCAGCGACATACCTAATAACGTTTCTGGGACGTGATGAGCACGTCCTAACGACCAAATCAGTCACGTTGTTAAAAATCTTTTTTTTAATTTAATTTAAACAATTATCATCCCTCACATGGAGGATTAAATTAAATTGTGATTTAATCTGTGCGTTAAAGATTACATTTTATGCATAATTGGAGAAATTCTCTATTCAAATATGTATAAAGCACAGTACAACGATTATAAAACTCAACACAGCACTGTACATCACAATCAGATATTTTATTCATATTTTAGTACATGACATAAATAATCAAAGACTTCAACACAATATAGAGGATTTAAAGCAGATATTTATTGACAGAGATGAATAAACATTATGTTTAGGCTTAACATTATATTCTTGTTGTACCATATAAGTTTAGCAGGTTGTCCGTTTTTAGAAACAACCATCAAAAGCTTCTTTAGTCACACTCAGAAACATCAGGGTGTGTTCATTTAAACGTTCCAAATCGATCGAAAATCACAAAAATATCTGTTACTCTCACATCTGTAAGGTATAAAGTAAAGAAAGAATATTAATAAACCGCTAAAGTAATATCAGGCACTGACGAAAAAAGAAATGACCGTTAACGTTTAAATGATGCGAGCGTGCGGCTCTTTGCAGAACAGAACAGGCGCGTGTGCGCACATATCAGATGCACGCACTAAATAAATAGAAACGCAGTTTTAATTGTGGCATCGAATTAAACTCCTGTTTAATGGCTGTCAGAAGTGGGATTTATTGCATTCGTCTTGACATTATAACAGATTTTACTCTGATCATAAATGTTTCACAAAATAACATAATAAATAGAAATGACCAGATACATTAATTAAAGGACCAGTGTCCAGGTTATCTGAAGACCAGTACATCACGTTGCTAGGAAGTTTCTGGAACATAAGCAAAAATTCTAAGAAACGTAACGTTGCAAAGACGTCCTCACAACGTGGTCATAAAGTAATGCCGCGGTGACCAAATGAAGACGAACTGGCGACGTGGTCAGAAGTGTTAGCTGGGTTATGCTTTCTGCTGATAACTCACCCCCACTTTTAAAACCGCTGCGTATTCTTTAATAAAATGAGCATAGTTGTTATCAGTAACAGAAATGTAAGGGGATTGTTGGCATGTTAAATTGTATCTAACTAGCCAACTTCACAAACGTTAGTTTGTGTGGTGAATCAATAAATGAGGAAGAAAGGGAGAGATAACTTATACTACAATGTATAAATTGTTTTAGATGATAAGAGATGAGAACTCCTGTCCAACCTTGTGAAAGTCAGGCTAGAGACACTGCCAGAAATCTATAAGTGCAACTGGTGCTTGATAAAACTGCACAAATGTTCATTGTTAGTTATTATAGTTAACTATCAATTTCAGTAATAGGTGCAACTTGCACTCATAAGTGTAAAACTAGACTTAAAATCTAATTATTAGTGATGAGCAATAAAGTTTAATTTTAACCATTTATTTCAATATGATTTACTGTAAGTCTTTGACATGGCCTTAGTCAGTCAAAATCAAACTAAATTAAAATCTAAATATTATACTTTCACAGGACATTCTTTACATTATGCTGGTTGCCCTGCTGAAAAAAATAATAAAATGCTGCCAAAAACACAATAGATGCAGATGAGAATCAAAAGAACACCAATTAATGCCAAAGACATTTTTTAAAATTTTGTAATAGAAAAATGTATGTTTCATAATGGTACTTCAATGGAAACCACTTGAATGTATGCAATACTATTGTTTAGCAGGGTGGGTTTATGTAGAAATAGTATATCACAAATCAATGACTTTATAGACTTTATTTCCCGTGGATCACAAATGTGCGTTGAAAATTGCCAGCTGATAAAACCTGTGCTTTAGAGATTGTATACATATACCATCTAAGGATTAACTCTTAACTGGCTGAGTTAGACAGTGATTAAGAAAACCAGCAAGTCACCCCAGCTGTTATTGGCTATTGAAATCTTGCTTGCAATAAATCTTTCAGAATGCTCTTGATTACATATAGAGGCATATTCTAAACATTCGTGAGTGTGGTGGTGCTCATGGGTTGTCGATCTGGGACGGGTGAGTATGGGAGGGAAAAATCAGAGTGTACTGCAGAGTATACTTTTTATATTTACATTCACAAATTTTTTTGCAGGCACTTTTAACACAGAAACAGAGCATTCAAGCTACACATTTTGGTCTGCTAATGCAGTGTTCAGCAAGCTCCATGAACACAAAGAGGACTAAAACTGAGCCTTTGTTCATAAATAAAGTTAATAATGTTGTGTAAATTAGGTAGGTTATGTTTCTAGGAAGCAACACTGTAAAACACGTAGTTTTACAGAATTTTACAGTTTTTTGGCAGATTTAAAAAAAACTGTACTTTTATGGAAATTTACTGTTTTTCTTTACAGTAAACTGTATTTTGAAAAATATGATCAAAAACTTTCAAATTACAGAAAAAGATCGCAAATTTACAAAGAAAATATTTCTGCCGTCCTAGCTGCTGGAATTTTTTTTTTTTACGGGATTTTTTTTACAGTCTGCGTTTGAAATTTTGAAATACGGTCAAAAACCGTCAAATTCTAAAAATATATTGTCAAAATAATTTTACAGAAAAGAACTGCTATTTTACGGAATAGTAGAATTTGTTTTCAGTGGGTTTTTTCAAGGTTATATATTTGAGTATTTCCTTATTATCTGAACTAGAAGCAGTTGATAAATATGTACTGTACCGGCGGATTCACATATCAAGTCAGACTTTCTGAGGCTTCCTATGGTTACTACTACAAAATCAATACAGAAAACTTTGTTCTAAAAATTATACTTGACACGCCCTCCTAAACACGCAGAACACACTGTACATAGACCGGCTAAAAAAGGAAATTAAGGAAACTTGTATGTTAGTTTATGTTAGTATGTTAGAGTCATTTCTACAAAGACTTGAAAATGTTGTATTATCACATTCGCCAAGTCTAGAAGGGGACAATTTGGTATTTTCAGGAGGGTATGCAATACGTACAGCTCATAAATCATCTACAGTAAATACACAACTGAAAGTAATCTCCATCCCATAATCCCTCAGCCTGAAAAAGCTCTACAGTTGCCATGGCTCTCCGTGCCTCTGGATCATGCTATTCTTTCTCATTCCTCCTCATAAGCCTTTCTTCACCAGAAGACACGGACACCTTATAAATCCCCCATCATAAATGCAACGAGCGATGGAGATCTGACGCTCAGAGAAGCCTGGTTTGTCCTGGTTTAGATCCGCAAAACCACACAGAGATTCATTAAAGTCCCATGTCTGCAGAGAACAGTGGAATCGGTGCATTAATAATTCGGGGAGGTGCGGCAAACACTTCCAGGAGTATGTAAATGATAAGGAGAGAATAGACTGGCAGTATTAATATTGCATTTTGTTCTGCATTGGATTTATTAGTTAAGCGGGTATCTAATGAGCCTCTCGCACCCAAAGCTGTCAAAAGCCCACTCCATAAAACAGAGAGGAAAAGAGACTTCCTTTCACTCAAAACACATCCTGCTCTCAAATTATATCTCCAGCTACTTTAATCGTCTAAGTCATTAGAGAGCATACAGAGAATGATATTAGCAAGAGGCTGACAGAGTTATTAAAAACTTGATCTAACTTTAGATTAGTGTTGTAATTGTCTAAACGTCAACATTTTGTGAGTTTCTGTGATGTTCGGATGGATCGCTTATGGTGGCCTATACCCAGAGCAACACTGCTGTTTTAGAGTAAGGAGATTTAATGGAGTTGTGTGTAAAGTACTGTATCAACACGGTCTCATATGGAAGTGAACAGAAAGGATGAAACAATTGTTGACCGGGGCTGGATTACGGTCTTGAGAGGCCCTGGGGACTAACCTCTGTGGAAGCCAAATCTAATGTCTAAATGACAATAAATTCCATTGAAAATTGAGAAAGTTTCACTTGTGTGACAAAAAGTTTTACAGTTGCAATTACAAGAATGAACACACCATGGATGTAATATAGTGGAAAAACAGAGCAATGTTGAAATTGTGATGAACTTGGGATAGATCACCCAAAAACGAAAATTCTGTCACAATTTACTCAACCTTAAGTTGTTCCAAAACTGTATTAAAATATTTCTTTTGTTCAACGCAAAAGAAGATATTTTAAAGAAATGGGAAACTAAACAGTTCTGGGGCACCATTAACTACTATAGTTGTTTTTCCCTATGGAACTCTGTAGTGCCCCAGATCCGTTTGGTTATAAACATTCTTCCAAATATCTATCTTTGTGTTCAGCAGAACAATTACATTTACGCAAATGTTTGGAACAACTTAAGGGTGAGTAAATGATGACAGAATTTTCATTTTTGGGTGATCTATTGATCAGAGAAAAGGCCAGGAAGAAAAAGAAACGTTTTTCATTTCTTGCATTATCACCATGGACAACCTGTTTATCTATTCCAGTAATTCCAATCAAACAAATGAAGAGTTTGCTTCCAAAATGAGATAACTCCATTTTTAAAAATGTTCAGAAATCATGTTTTTTATTGTTCTTTCGGTTTGTTTTGATTTAAGCCATAATACCTAAAAAAATACAGCTAACTAACCCAATAAAAACATGATAACATAATAAAACGAAGTTATCTCATTTTGGGACCAAACTCTTCAAATAATACGCTATACAATACCATACCATATTAAAGAATTTTGTTTCCATCTTTATTGCAACAGTTTTGGAATGGCCTTTTTTGTTCTGAAATGACTGTAACCCTGTGTACAAGTCATTGATACTTAACAAGTCACAAAATACTTTTGTCCAGAAACTGTACCAAAATTAAAATCTTTAAATTTAGATCGCAAATTTTGGTGTTTTGGCAATTCTGATAAATCTATGACATTGAGAAAACATTGAGACACAGAGAAAATTTTGAGGAAATTTATGTTGAGATTACTACTGGTTGATTTTCTCTAGAGGGAAGTCTTTGTTTACTCCCTAAACTCTTATCAACAACCAACCGAGAGATTTCAGATATTATTTTGTCATTTTACTATGAACAAATACAAATAAAGCATTTTAACACACTGTCCCTCAAAGTGTTTGGAGATGTGACTGAAAAGAGTTGATGCATCAGATACATCTGTCCTTTGGCTAAAGTATCTTGTGTTTATCAGCAGGTCTGGCGTAAGTTGTGATGTGGATCTGGGAAAGCTTTGCCGAATCCAGACGTCTCATGCTGCTTTATCAGCGTTGAATCATGTCGGTGGGATTATGGGATTTCTTGCAATGAAAGAACAGATTTTAATGTACACTTCTATTCTGCGGCCCAGTGGTGGAGGCCTCCGACCCTGCAGGTGGTGAATGAAGATGGTGAGATCACAGATGGAGTTGTCATAACAACTAGAATAAAATGATTACTATTGGAACCTACTTAATCATTTTTTTTGTGTGTATACATTTCATTTTAATCTTTCGTAAAGTTTTATTTCTTTTACATTTTTCACTTTTCAGAGATTTTTGAGGACCCACAAACCCCGAAGTGCTTTGAAGAGCCCTTTTCGTGGTAACGAAAAATATTTTTTGTTGCTTACAGACTCCAAATGTTTACCTCTGAATTTATTAGATAGTTGTGTTTGGGGTATATGGAGAATTACATTTGCGCTGGAGAATTTTGGCCATTTGTAGCTTATCTGATTGTATCCGTCATTCTGGATCCATCCCTGCTTTAAATTCAGTGAGTTCATGTTAAATAGTGAATGAATAACTTAACCATACGCAGTAGTCCTCTTTTTACCATGCCAATCACAGCTTTGACATTACAGAGGGGAAAAAAGAGGCCGGCGTCTCAAGTGGAATAATTTCCATATATATGTATAATACGCTGATGAATTCACAGGCTGCACTCTAGTCAAATGACGAACAAAACCTAATAAAAATGTCATTCTTCTGCTGAAACACTGGAAGCCACTGGCTTACAGTACGAAGTCTGATTCTAAAACTACTAGTGATGCAAAATGGCCTTCTTTTTGAGCATAACTGACTGACAAGTTGCAATTTATTTATGGCATTTTATTTTGGACCATTGCCATTGTAAATATACGACACTCAGGCAAACGCCTTGCCTTTGAGGAATTAATGATCCGTTAAGATACAATATCCTGTTTCTGCCACTCATATTTAACCAAGGAGGAATCAATTTAAATCCTGTCAGGTGTTTTTTTGACTAAAGAAAAAGTCAAATTATTATTATTATTATTATTAAAGTCTTTCTTTTTAACCTACACAATTTCAAAGACTCATGAAATGTTATTTACATAAAAGTTGTATTTGGTTAATTTGATCAATTATTTAGGAAGCAAATATTAAAAATGTTATGTGTACGAACTTAAATGCTAATACTGTCTCATTATTCTGAAAATTCTGTATCTTAAATATTCACAGCATATTGTTTATATGAGTTTAAGAGTAGCATCACATATCTGAATAACTTTTCTTGCATTAGGTGGGCGTCATTACCTGACTGTGGTTTCACTCCTACGCCATGTGTGTCCTCTTACAAACTACTCTACAAAGACTAGAGGACCCTAATCAGGGTCATTTGAGCAAAAGATCGCTGAATCTTTGTAGCGCTATTCAGAGTTGTCATGGCAACTGCATCCACTTCACGCACGGGATGCAGCGGGCCCAAATGTTGAAGGCTGTTTTTTTAAGAGCTTTAGTGCACATCCGATCTGATGTGTTCAGTGATTGTGAAACGTTGAGACAGTTTATTAAACATCCAATCTTCTCCGAGAGGCACAGCGGAAAAGTTCATTTCCAGGAGAGGCCCTTAAGGATGGAATATTAATCAGGTGACATAAATACGAGGCGTGCGTGTGTGTGTGGATGGCCCCACAAGACATGTCCAGTGTGGGGTTTTTTTGTAATATAGACAATTATATCATTTTCTTTTTTTCCAGTAGGACACAGAAGATTTCTCACAGAACATGAGAAAATAAGGTAAATAAATGAAAAGGACAGACCAGCCTTGACTCTAGTAGTTTTTTTTCTTATTCAGCAATGATACCTAGTGATGAAAACCGATAGCTTCAAATGTGTTTAAAATTCTCAGAAGGTTAAGCACCTCCTCTTACTGATTATTTGTGAAAAAGAATGAAAAATGAAAAGTGTTTCAGGTCCTCTTTTGTAACTTGTTTGTAGAATGAACCACTACACAATAAAAGCTGAAGTTGTTGTCAAAATACTTGAAGGCTTTTTTTCTACTTTCAACTTTTAAATATACAGTTTTTAATTCAAAAGAGTTTAGAACTTCCCATGAGACGCGTGCGTTATTGTCTTATGCATCGCATGACCGTCTACCTCAATTGACACAAGACGCTTTGTGCTTTTGACACATAATCCATGATTTGACATTAAAAGAGTGACATTTGAAAAAGCTGCCTACCCACGGCTGCTTCCTGTTGGTTGGGTGAACAGAGACCGTCTGATGCCTAACTTGTTAGACGAGGACTGAACTAATGAACAGGGAGGCTGGTCTCTCACAAACCACTTATCCTGACCTTTTATTCCAAGCAAGATCAATTTACCCTCAATGTGTCCGTATTACTACATTGACGTTAATCTGCTTTGGCCCATCAAAGCCCTGTCACCAGAGGATGGAAATCAGGGCTGATGCTTTGTTTTCCACCTGAACTCGAAACAATGACTGATGAGAGTCGGTTTTGTTGTGTTCTTCAAACTCTTTGAAGGAACAAGTGAATTTGACAAGATAAGTTTGGAGTGTGGAGCAAAAGCAAAGTACAAACAAACCTAACAAGCTTATACAGAGAACCTCAGATTTCAGAAAAGATTTGGGAATTTTAAATACAACACTGAATAATTGTCTATAAGAATATTGTTTGCTGAGGTGCGTGTAGATCTAAATTTACAGTAATTCATTCAGCAGACCTTTTTATCCAAACTTTTAGTTGAGGATTTACAACAAACAATTGATCACGAGAAGTGCCAGTAATACAAAGTTTCGAAGACAATGTACCGATTTTTTTTAAATTATTTAATTTTATAAAATTATTTAGTATGTTTTCAGCTGTTTTTTAGATGGAGGTACACTGTCTTCTCACATCGAGATGTGGTCCATGTCCAGTTTTTGGCTGTTGTCCAGTTAGGATAATGTGCAATCATTATAGTGAAGAAACTAACTGGCTGTGAGCCAAAAATCCTGGGATATTACAGAAATTTAACATGTATTTTTGACAACAACTGCCACACTTACCTCACTAAAGACCACACACTGTCAACATATCATCATATTCTCTCTCTCTCTCTCTCTCTCTCTCTCTCTCGCTCTCTCTCTCTCTCTCTCTTTCCCAATTTATATGTAAATGTGGATGTTCTTGACAATGGCAGGCCCAAGGCAGTTTATTCATGTTTTAGAACAGTCCATAACCCAGAAATAAATGCCACAAGTCCTTGATTTCAAGCATGGTGAAATAAATCACATGTATTATTTTTCTAACCATAATGGTTTGAAAATGAGCGTGATTTCCCCTCCTCCGAGGATGAGGAAAACTGTTTACGATTTTATTCTTTCTTAAAAATTTGATCGTGAAAACATCGAATTACGAATGAGCAAGCCCACACAGAATGGGCGGCCAGCGGAAAATGCTGAACACCTATTATTCAAAATGCTTCCACATCCTTTGTGTGTTCGCTTAAGATTTCGAGAAATTGGATCGTGCTTTTCAGCTCCATGTACACAGTTTACAGACTTTATTTTCCTCCAAAGCACAGGAAATGGATAAGCAGGTTTTCCTATTGTTAGAACAGGGTTGGCCATGTATTATACATGTTTTGTACATGTAATAGGCTTTAACGTACCTGATCCTTAAGCCCAAAGTATAGTCGAGCCAAAGCCACTAGATGCCAAAACAGCATAATGGCTAATGCTAACGCCCTGGCTTAAGAGGAACGCAGGAAAGGAGTCCAGATGCTAGTTTCTTTAATGGATGTCAAAAGGTTTTGTTAGCCAATTTTCTTCAATCTGAAGTATACAGACCCTTCCATCTCTCAATAAAAGTATCTTTGGTTGAGGTGCCGGCACCCGCATGACGTAATTTTCATCATCAGGAGGGTCCGCAGTAGTCCGCACACCCCGTACGTGTGCAACCCATTTTTTTTTATTTAAAAATGTTAAATCAGTCGAGTCCACTAGGTGACATACTGCGCATGTGTCGAGCTCGTCCATCCGCGCTCATCTGCGGTTGAGTATGCTTTGAAAGCTTTGCGGATGCGGAAAGTTCTATACCCGGCCCTTTAACCGTTGCATCTCTTGTCTTGGGCTCTTGGGCTGTTAACATGCTAAGGACATATAGAGCTTTTCGTTTTTACAAAGAATAGGGTTTGAGTCAAGTCATAGCAAAAAAGTTAGCAATTTTCTGTATTAGAAACACTTTTTGACTCCAGCTTTCATGGTAATTCTCAGTGTGCTCTTGCAAACACATTAGCTGACAGTTGTGATATTTGTTAGGTTTCAGAAGTGGCAAACACATCCATGTCGTTGACTTTGATCAGGGTGAGTGAGTATTAAAGAAAGCGTGTACAAACACTTGGATAAATATCAGGGTTGTGTGTCTTCACGAATAAGTGGTGATGTGTCTTCACAGGTGACGTGGTTGATCTGCAAACCTGTAAAAAGTCTCTTTCGCACAATTAAAGTAATGCCATCATTTCTGCCGGCCAATGACAGTTAGCCATACGCACGATATCACTGCTTGCTTGAGCTTTGAGTTTATGCGCGCAGAGAAAAGAGAAGGGTTTAAGCAGCTGTAAGCCACGCTGAATAACATGCTTAGAAGTTTAATGTGTTACAGTGAGATTAAACCTTTAAGCAGCATCATTTTAATACCTTTTTTGTGGGTTTAGTTTGTAGACAGAGGCTCTTTGCACTCTTCTAGTAAAAGTATGTACTTTACTGGTTATGGGAGAGTATGCACATATCTTTTAATGAATGAATGAGGCATTTATATAGCGCTTTTCTGTACACCCAAAGCACTTTACAATCATATGAGGGGAGTCTCTCCTCAGCCACCATGTGTGCAGCATCCACCTGGATGATGCGACGACAGCCACAGTGCTGTTGCGCTCACCACACACCAGCTATAGGTGGAGAGGAGAGAGATAGAGCCAATTCAGAGGGTGGGGATTATTAGGAGGCCATGATTGACATGGGCCGGGGATCTGGCCAGGACACCGGGGTTACAACCCTACTCCTTACGATGGGATCTTTAATGACCACAGGGAGTCAGGACCTTGGTTTAACGTCTCATCCGGAGGACGGTGCTTTTTACTGTATAGTGTTCCCATCACTATCCTGGGGCATTAGGACCCATACAGACCACAGGGTGAGCACCCCCTGCTGGTCTCACTAACACCTCTTCCAGCAGCAACCTAGCTTTCCCAGGAGGTCTCCCATCCAGGTACTGACCAGGCTCAGCCCTGCTTAGCTTCAGTGGGCAACTAGTCTTGAGCTACAGGGTGATATGGCTGCTGGCTAAACAATACCACAGTTTCCTATGGTAATACCTAGAAATGCACTGATACTAAATTTCTCCACCCATACCTATGCTGATTTTTAAGAGTGATATCTAGATAGCGATTCTGAAGATTAAATTATTATTTCTTAACTTTTCTTTACATTATTAATTCATATAATGACTGTGTGACGAGGGAGGTGGGACGAGAGCCGTGAGGGAACGATGCGAGGCACCTCTCACGGAGGAGCTCCGGAAGCATAAGAGGAGGAGCGACAGGAAGGTACGTCGAGAGAAGACCAGGCCTGGACATTGTATGTGTTTTAGTTATGTTTGTGTAGCCGGCAGTTGACCGTGAGGTGGCTGCCGGCCCTTTTCTTTGGTTTATGCTTTGTTTATGTTATTAAAGTTTTGGTTATCGTTCGCCGGTTCCCGCCTCCTTCCTTCCTTACTTTTAACGTGTTACAGACTTAATATTGAACATCAAACTGGTTACGTTTCTTAACATTTTCTAAATACAGAGCACAAATTCATTCCATTTTCCTTTTGATGACAGGATGTATCATCCCTGATCGTCGGCTGTTTTTTAACTATCGGCCGATTACCAATAGTGTGAAAAATTACATTTTATGACTGATACCGATTATTGGCCGATATATCAGTGCATCTCTGGTGTAAAATGTATTTTGATGCATACATCACGGTTAACAAAGGTTTTTTAAAGATCACCATGGTAGGATTAAGTGGAAGAGTTGAATAAAAACATGGGAACTCTTTTTGTACCTTCATGACCTAAATATGTATTTTAACAATTCATGATAAGATAGTTTTGTTGTTTTGTTTTTCTCAAAGCCAGAAACCACTTTGTGAAGATTATTCATGGGTAACGCGAGATGAAAAAGATCAGAGGCGTAGATTCTCCCCCGAACAAATGTGAGCTGAAAAAGAAAAGCGTGGATTTAGTGTGGAATACTCCGCTCAGGATCAAAGGTGCTTGTGCCTGCGCTAATACCGTTAGCTTCCATGTCCTCTGGAGTCTTGCTGCGCTGGATTAGCTGCCCATTTTTCTTTTTTTGGGTGTGAGAGAGAACAGCACCTCCCTACAGCCCTGCGCAGATTACCAGAACTCCTGCTGCTCCTCAAACACGCCGTCTTTTCTCATCTAAGAAAACATCTAAGCTTGCCATTTCCCATCCATCGATTGCTGCTAGAGGAAGCTAAAAACAGTCCTGACTGTCATTAGTGAAAACCAAATTAAAAACATTGTTTTTGTTAACATAAAAACACAAAAATAAGGCTTTCTTGCAAACTTGTGATTTGTAAAATGCAACAAAAACAACATAATTATTTAGACATTGCTACTGGATTAACAATGTGGCATATTTTTGTTGTCAGGTTAAGATGGTGGAAACCTTCAAACCTTGGGATGACTGGAGGATAATGTGAAGAGATAAACAAATGAGAATGGGTTAAAGGACAAATATGGAGAGTCTCAGGAGAGCGTCAAAGAGAGAGAGAGGGAGTCAGCAGCTGGGTGTACAATAATTGAGCAAATGAAAGCCGAGCCAGACACACAGCGGTCAGAGAGCAACACCAGCAGCCGGCCAGGTCAAACTCATTTTCGCCTCGCTGAGATCAGCACACAAACACAGCCGCTGGATATATTATCTCACATGCCTTCATACATGCACTCAAACACACATGCTTTCACTCTGTTGCCAAATATGCTAGCTCTCTTTCTCTCTCTCTCTTTCTATCTCCAGGGGTGGACTGACCAGTACGGCCTACGGTCGTGAACAGGGGCGGTCCGGCCATCTGGAGTATCAGAAATTTTCCCGGTGGGCCGCTAAAGCATGGGGCCGGAATGGACGCTTGGGCCGGACAGATGGACAACAGAAATGGTGGAGGGCCGATGCAATCAAACACCCCCCCACCCCCGTCGACTGAAATGGTGGATGGCCGATGTGGGCCGAAAACTCCAGGTCCGCCCCTCTCTCTTGCTCTCTCTCTCTCTCTCTCTCTCTCTCTCTCTCACACACACACACTTTCTATACATTGCGGGGACATATAGACAAATAATATTGTAAAGACTGTATACTTTATTCCCTAACACAAGCCTCTTTGCAGTTTTAAATAAGCATCCTTTAGTAGGTTTAATAACAGACTTTGCTATAGATGGTTTCATCGGACGCACATGCCTGGCCCGAAGTTAACTTCCGGTTTGTGTTTGTTTATTGGCCTGGCTAGTGGCTAACAATATAACAATTTATATTTTAATACATTTATGTTAATATTTAATTGTGTTAAATAAACAATTTCTTGAATGGGTCATTTAACTTTGTCGCATTTAAGTTTAGCCAAGTACCGGTTCTTCTACTGATAACCCAAAGTAATACTGGCTAGACATAGTTTTATCATACTTTTTTCTTGCTAATGTAATTAAGTTGTTATTTTTTTGCTTGTTTTCCGAAATAATCTACAGGGACTCTATTCTTTACGGATGTGTAAGGATGTGTAAGTTAAGGTTGGGCCACAAAAGCGTGCATGCGCAGTGACGTTTGTTTGATGCTTTAAAACCGTCTATATCATCTTACACACTCTTTTCACTCATTCACTTTACATACAGACGTGCTCAAATTTGTTGGTTCCCCTCCACAAAAAATTAAGAATGCACAATTTTCTCTGAAATAACTCGAAACTGACAAAAGTAATCGGCATCCATCATTGTTTATTCCATATTTAATAGAAATCAGACTTTGCTTTTGATTTTTTATTCGAAATAATATTGTAAATAATTAAACAAATGAAGATGTCATGGACAAAAATGATGGGACCCCTATCCTAATATTTTGTTGCACAACCTTTAGATGCAATCACTGCAAGCAAACGTTTTCTGTAGCTCTCAATTGCAGACTTCTGCACCTGTTAACAGGTAGTTTGGCCCACTCTTCCTGAACAAACTGCTCCAGCTGTCTCAGGTTTGATGGGTGCCTTCTCCAGACTGCAAGTTTCAGCTCTTTCCATAGATGTTCGATAGGATTCAGATCAGGACTCATAGAAGGCCACTTCAGAATAGTCTAATGTTTTGTTCTTATCCATTCTTGGATGATTTTAGCTGTGTGTTTTGGGTCATTATCCTGTTGGAGGACCCATGACCTGCGACTGAGACAGAACTTTCTGACACTGGGCAGTACGTTTCGCTCCAGAATGCCTTGATAGTCTTGAGATTTCATTGTGCCCTGCACAGATTCACCATGTGCCAGATGCAGCAAAGTAGCCCCAAAACATAACCGAGCCTCCTCCATGTTTCACTGTTGGTATGGTGTTCACTTGAAGCTTGATTTTTTCATCTGTGAACATAGAGCTGATGTGACTTGCCAAATAGCTCCAGTTTTGACTCATCTGTCCAAAGGACATTCTCCCAGAAGGATTGTGGCTTGTCAATATGAATTTTAGCAAATTCCTGTCTGGCTTTTTTAAGATCCAAGATGGCTGCCGCGGATGGCTGCCTCGGTGTGGAGCTCTCCAGTTGTTTTACTGTTTTTGTTAGTTTGTCCTGTTTTATGTTTATCTAATACAATCAGTTTCACCAGGGATGAACTGCTGAACATTCGGCAGTACACACCACGCAATCTTCTACCAGTTTTTGACTATTCTGATGTTTTACTGGACATTGTAGTTGGCGGAGCAGCGACGCTGTTCAAACGCTTTAAGATTTAAGATAAGAAATCGGTATGCACGTTAAGCTCCGACAGCGCGGCTTTAGAACTGTGCTGCCAAGCATCCATCTTGCGAATCTCTACTCTCTACCCAACAAAATGGACAAACTACTTCTGCTCTTATGGAAAAATAAGGACTTTTCAAACTCTGCCGCTCTGTGTTTCACGGAAACCTGGCTGAATGAAGCCACCCCAGACAGTGCGTTACAGATCGAGACATGGGAAATCGGGTGGTGGTGCTTTTACATCAACGAAAGGTGGTGTACAGATGTAACAGCGTTAAAGAAGATGTGCTGTCCCGATGTAGAAGTGCTCTTCATTATCTGTAAGCCTTTCTACTCACTGCAGGAGTTTTCCTCGTTCATTCTCGTAAGTGTTTACATTCCTCCGCAAGCGCACGTGAGCACCGCGCTACAACAGCTGGCTGATCAGATCGCACGGACACAGAACAACAACACCCTGACTCTGTTATAGTCATTCTCGGAGACTTTAATAAAGCAAAACTCACACGTGAACTGCCAAAATTCAAACAACACATTACATGCCCCACCAGAGACAGTAATATTTTGGACCACTGCTATACCACAATAAAGGATGCATATCGCTCTGTCCCCAGAGCAGCTTTAGGACTCTCTGACCACTACCTGGTTCATCTTCTTCCAACATACAGACAAAAACTTAAATCTGCTAAGCCAGTAGTAAGGACTGTAAAGAGATGGACCAACGAAGCAGAGCGGGCCTTAAAAGCCTGCTTCAACTGCACTGATTGGAGTATTTTTGAAGCTGCTGCCACTGATCTGGACGAGCTCACAGAGACTGTAACATCATACATCAGTTTCTGTGAGGCATTCCTACCAGGACATATTTAACATACTGTATAACAATGACAAACCATGGTTCACACCAAAACTCAGACAACTTCGCCAGGCCAAAGAGGATGCCTACAGGAGTGGGGACAGAATCTTGTACAATCAGGCCAAGAACACACTGACAAAGGAAATTAGAGTGGCTAAGAAGAGCTACACTAAAAATCTGGGAAACCAGTTTTCAGCAAACGACCCTTTCTCAGTGTGGAAAGGCCTGAAAGACATTACAAACTACAAGACACCACCCCCCAGCATTGAGGCAAATCTACAGCTTGCTGATGACCTGAATGAGTTTTACTGTAAATTTGAAACCCCCGGTCTCACACCCCATACTGACCACCTCTCTAAACAGCCATCGACACCTCCAGCTACCCCCCTCTCCTCCCCCTCTGCACTCCAGATCAGTGAAGGTAATGTGCGTCAGGTCTTTAGGAAACAAAAGAGAAGGAAAGCACCAGGCCCAGACGGTGTTTCACCAGCCTGTCTGAAATCCTGTGCTGACCAGCTGGCCCCCATTTTTTTCCACAGATCTTCAACAGATCACTGGAGTTGTGCAAAGTCCCTTCCTGCTTCAAACGCTCCACCATTATTCCCATCCCAAAGAAATCCAAAATCACAGGACTTAATGATTACAGACCCGTTGCCTTAACATCTGTGGCCATGAAGTAATTTGAAAGACTGGTGTTGGCTAACCTGAAAGATATCACGGGACCTTTACTGGACCCCTGCAGTTTGCTTACCAGGCAAATAGGTCTGTGGATGATGCAGTTAACATGGGACTGCATTATACCCTACAACATCTGGACAGACCAGGGAATTATGCAAGCATCCTGTTTGTAGACTTCAGTTCAGCCTTTAACACCATCGTCCCTACACTCCTCCAGACCAAACTAAACCAGCTCTCTGTTCCTAGTTCTGTCTGTCAATGGATCACCAGCTTTCTGACAGACAGGCAACAGCTAGTTAGAATTGGTAAATTCACATCCAACAGCCGTACCATCAGCACCAGTGCCCCCCAGGGATGTGTGCTCTCCATACTGCTCTTCTCAGTCAGATGGTCGCTTTTCTCTTGGGTGGTGATGGAATTGCCTTGGATGGAGCTGGGATGGTCAGTCAGTCCGCAGGATCTCTCAGGAGGATGGCACGGGATTTTCAGATGTAGCTGGCGTAATCTCTAGTTGGGGATGGGCATATGACGTTCATCTGGGCCTGGCGGAATCTCTCCCTACCTCAGGATGGGCATCCCGAGACGAGGGCAGAAAGAGAATAATTAGCGAAGCTGCTGTTCATTAACTATGTATTAAGTGAATGCTTGGCTGAAAAGATGTGTCTTTAATCTATATTTAAATTGGGAGAGTGTGTCTGACCCTCGAATAGTATCGGGGAGGCTATTCCAGAGTTTAGGTGCTACGTATGAGAAAGCTCTAACCCCTTTGGTGGATTTAGTTATTCTAAAAGTCTGGAGTTTTGAGATCTTAGAGATTTTTTAAGTTTTGTTACCTGTGCCTTGTCACTTTTTTAACCTGTATGTGCACTAGAAGCTTCTGTCACTAAGACAAATTTCTTTTGTGTCCAAGCACACTTTCTGATTCTGATTCTGATTCATGTTTTTATTTCTCCTGGGTCTTCTTCCATGGAGCCCACTTTTGCTCAAAAATCGAAGGATGGTGCAATCAGAAACTGACGTACCTTCACCTTGGAGTTCAGCTTGTATCTCTTTGGCAGTTATGCTTGGTTCTTTTTCTACCATTCGCACTCTCCTTCTGTTCAATCTGGGGTCGATTTTCCTCTTGCAGCCGCGCCCAGGGAGGTTTGCTACAATTCCATGGACCTTAAACTTCTTAACAATATTTGCAACTGTTGTCACAGGAACATGAGTCGCTTGGAGATGGTCTTGTAGCCTTTACCTTTACCATGCTTTTCTGTTTTCTTTCTGAGCTCCTCAGACAACTCGCTCCTTTGCTTTCTCTGGTCCATGTTCAGTGTGGTGCACACAATGATACCAAACAGCACAGTGACTACTTTTCTCCATTTAAATAGGCTGAATAACTGATTACAAGATTGGAAAATGTGTGATACTAATTAAATAAACTAATTAGTTTGAAATATCACTATAATCCAATTATGTATTATCTTTTCTAAGGGGTACCAACAAATGCGTCCAGGGCATTTTAGAATATCTTTGTAGAATAAGCAATAATTCATTTCTTGCCACAGCTTCTTTGCTTTATTCTATGACATACCAAAGGCATGCAAGTATACATGATACAATAGCTTTTAATTTCATCACTCTTCAGGAGGAATGAAGCATTATTTCAATGAGGTGTAAGGGTACCAACAAATTTGAGCACATCTGTACATTGAATAAAACACAGACACACAGTAATATTTGCATACTTGTTTTCCAAACATATACACATAGTAATACGTTCACATCACACTCATTCCCAGCAGACTTGCTAAAATCTGCCCATGAGAGCTTTCCTATCACCACATTACTACTTTCTCTTCTCACACACGCATGCATTCTTTGCACACACACGCACATGCACACACACACACATACACACAGATTTACCTATTTCTGTGTAAATTTAATTCCCACAAGTTTAGAAAATCTGCTCATGGGACCTTGCCCATTCCACACATTCTCGCACGGTACACTGACCACAAAATGTGGCCAAAATATCAGTGAGATACTCTGATAATTCACCCGTGAAGAGCGTCTGTGCTTTAAAGCTGAAGCATGTATCATGTTACGGCATCTCTTCAAATGGATTTAACGTAAACCACATGAAGCAGGTGCAAATATATGACGGAGAATTATGTGACTCTCCACTTCGAGTTATGGATCACCTGTAAATATCACATCTGTCTGTAACCCATGCAAAACAGTGCGGCTGAAGTAGCTGTACTGCACGAGCTATCAGCATTTGTTAACATCTTTAATGTGTGTTCTAGCGATGGATGGATTGATAGAGAAGGAGAGAGAGTATCTCCATCAGTAAGCCTCGTCTATTTACCTCCTCAAGGGTCTCTGGGTGAGATTGGCTCTCCGGAGTGGGTGAGTCATGCGTGGGGGCTCCTGTTAGAAGATCCCAACTCTCCAAGAAATCACACAACCAGTTCACTCAAGCACCTTTTCTGCCCACGGATCTCTCTCTCTCTCTCTTTCTCTCTCTCTTTCTCTCTCTCTCTCTCTCTCTCTCTCTCTCTCTCTCTCTCTCTCTCTCTCTCTCTCTCTCTCCGTAGAGAAATGCAGGCTGGAAACAGACTACTCAAAAGTACTTCAACAATATTTCTATTACCAACAGTCATTTTTTTGACAGTGGGCTGGTTTACTTTACAGTAAGCATTAGCTTTTACAATAAATTTGTACTTTAGTTCACTCAATTATAATAATTTAGTGAGAAACTATCACAACTAGATTTTAAATTTATATGATATATATACACTTACATATAAACAGTACATACTGTATATATCACTGCAGTCCAACAATTTCCATATTTTGTGATTTAAATCTTTTGCCATAAATAATTTTTATTAGTCACCATTTATGTTTGTCACAGGGTTTTGAAAATATCTAACCAATAAAAAGTATTCATATATACAATTTATTTAAGAACATTTTTTTGCCACAAAGAACCTTTTGTGAAACAGAAAAGTTCTTTGGGTGTTAACGATTCTTTATGGCATTTAGACAAAAAAGGTTCTTCTATGGCATCGCGAATCACCTTTTTTTAAGAGAGTACTGACAACATTTGTGAAAAGATAAAACAACAGAGATAAAATGTAAGACTCCAGTCTGTTTATTCATTATTTGTATATTTTTTCATAATCTTCATTCGTCATTTCCATTCATCTTGTGTAAAGGCTATTTGATTCATGCTAATCTTAGGAATTGTATATTATTACATATGTTGTTATGTCATCACTCCGTAAAACGATTCGATAATAATGCACATAATGCAAAGTGGCAAACGTTCCGGTCACATATGTGACCAAAAATATGTGACCGAAACGTTTTCCACTTTCTATCAAAGTAATGCTTTTATCTTGCAAGGGATGATTTTAGTTGGTTGACGCACCTCTTGGAGATAAATATTTGAGGCGTTGTGAGTTTCTTGTGATTTTTCATTATGACGTCACTTACATGTATTATTTTTATGACTTTTAACTGAAATTTTATTGACATGCACACTAGTTAAACTAGGTGATGTCTGCACCAACATCACTGACTGAATTCTGCTAGAGTATGACCTCATAGAGGACAAAGAATTCTAACTCAATTGGTTCAAAAGCTGAAATTTACACATTAGACAGTGGCCCTGTTTTTAGAGACAGGCCCCACAATTGCCATCACTAAAGCTGAGACCCTCCTTAACTGTTGTGCTGAATTTTTACAGATATAAACAACCATTAGACATACTTGCATCGTAATAGAAAGAATTAGATGAACATGCTTTCTGTCAACTTTAGTTTATAGCTCTATTTTTACTCGTGTTACTACCTCATTATCCACAAGAGCATTTCATGAGATTTCTCCCAGTTCACATGCAGAGAGCATTGTCACATAATGCGTGCTCATTTTGTGTTAAATTTGTGGTGTCATTAAAGTCAATGTTCTGTCTTGATCACACTGTGTCTGATGTTGTTGTGTATTTCTGCATTAAATGTCTAATATTGCTGCCATTGTAACAGCTGAATTTGCCCTCTGAGATCAATAAAGCATTTCTATCTCTCTTTATATTACTGAAGGTGACTTTTAAAGATCAGTTTTAATATAATAGGTTATTATGACAGAAGAACCTTGGATGTTCAAAGCACATCTGTGCCTTTATTTCTCAGCAACTCTCAATAGGGCAACAAAAGTGGAGTGTTCGGTTACAATATGAGAAGGAAGAAGCAGGCAGATCATAGAAAACTGCATGGGAGAAATTAATGCTTCACATGGCGGCCATGGAAAAGGTACATGAAGTCCAACCTTATAATTAAAACTTTGTCTGGTCTTTTATATTTTGTAGTTTAACGTCTGTTTTCACTGCATTGGGAAAATCCGCCCAATGTTGCTCATAATTTCAGAGCATTTTTCAGCGGTTTGAGTAGTTGTTAATCCCACAATGCCGCACGGCACCCACTGAATGCATTTGATAATATTTGGTCACCTTTGTTCAAAACATGGTAACATTAATTATCTTAGTATCATTCATGTAAGAGGCATTACTGTCATTTGCAACATTTGTGAAAGAGGTTAATTGGCACTTTTGCACTTTTTGTTGTTTCCTTTGTTCTCCCAGAACTGTACTGCATTTAAATCTACAGAGCTCCAATTTAGTTTTACAATTGAAGATTCCAGAACATTCTTCTTTTAGAACAATCTGACCTTCTTCTACCGGAATTGGAGGATGCATGAGGTATATCCTTCATTGCTAGAGATAACCCAGATCAGCAGATTCTGTAGCCATCTTTAAGAACCGTCTGAAAACACATCTCTTCCGTCAACACCTGACTGATCAATTCTGACTTCTATCTCTTTTCGACTCTTTCAAAAAAAAAAAAAACTTTGCTCTGTATACTGTGAGACCAATTTTATTTTATTGCACTTATGCTTTTTGTTGTCCTTATATTGTTCCAATTGCTTCCATTGTTTCCATCATCTGTAAGTCGCTTTGGATAAAAGCGTCTGCTAAATGACTAAATGTAAATGTGCACCAGAAATCTTTGCGTTGTCATAAACCGATGTCTTTTATTTGAATAAACTGCAACAGCAGCACATTCAATGAAATATGTGTTGTTGAAATGTAAACTTTTTAAGTTTTTACCCCAGTAGACAGATGAGAAAATGGATTTATATAATTTATATTTTTAATAATTTGATAGGTTTGAGAGCTCAATGTGTTGGCATGGCAACATGATACTTTTTGTTTCCTTTTCTTCCAATATGTCCTACGAAGAACGTCTTGTTCATTTACAGGTTGAGGACCCTTCGCACCTTTTAGGATGCGACCTCCGGAGGACGCAAATGACATCGCCTCTGAAACGAGACACAGCTTCTGTTTTCACCACGGTAAGCAACTTTGGTGTTTGTAAACATAGTAACCACAAATGTCCTATGGTCTCAATGCAGTAACAATAGGTTAGCCATGATATTTGTACTAAAACTGTGGAAATACAATCGGTAATCTGTAACCCATTTGACATATTATACAAAATTAAATGCACAAGTGTTGCACAAGCTTTACTTATATAAAAAATAAACTATAAGTATACCTATAGGCTACTATATATGTTATTAAACCAAAAATAATATTGTGTATAATACAACTATATGTGTTCATAAAGTGAAAGGTTTTGGGAAACAAGCTTGTTTTTTCAAAACAGCATTCAACAGGTGTACCTTGACCAGGTACATTATTTAAGTATCAGGGAAGACACATAAACAGCTTTCTGTTGAATTGGTTTTGAGGCAACTTTTCTCTTTCAGTATGTTGGCTACATTAACTAATGTTTGTGTTCTGCTTCTGGCCTGTTTTTCATTTAAATGAGGCCCGTTCTCTGCGAATGACAGATAGTAATGACCGCTCAGCTATGACAGATTGAGTGCCGGCATTAAAAACAGTTTGGCAATGGTCAAATGTTTTCCGTACCAGCTAAAAGTCAAAACTCATTAGCATAAAAGCAGTAAACTCGAAGTATATAATTCCTGAATTGGCATAAATATCCAATATAACAAATGTAATTGGCTGTAAAAGTGACTGACTGTTTGTTTGGAAATGAAGTGTTGAGATGGAATCTCATCATCAGACTGCTGGTTAGGAAAATATATTCTAATGTGAAGCAGCGCTGCAGATATTGCTGGGGGTTTTGGCAATCCTCCATTTCTGCTTTCTTGCCCCCTTTTACCTCCTCTTCATAATTCTATCTCTTGCTTTTTTGTGCTGTTTACCGTCCTGTCTATTTATGAGTTTTATTGGTTTTGACTAGTGCCAGCATGCTCACAGTACAATTTATGTACATGTAATTTTAAATAACAATACGGGATGCTAGATTATTTTTAAGGAAGCTGCTGAAATACATGAATACATTCGGTTATTTATGAAAAAAACTTAATGGTAAAAGGCATCTATTTAGTATGAAAATGGTATTCTCCCTCTATCTCTCTTTCTGTCTGTACAGTGATATGATGGAAAGGTTAGCAGTTCTGCCGATCTGGTCCTGAGAACAGTACTGAGGAGATTCCAGGGTTTGCTGTCAGTCAAACTCCACCTGCTCAGACAGGAAATGAAACGCTGTCGGAATGATACCTGAAGGCCCAAGCAGTGTGGAGGTAGAACAGAGGTTACGACAGGAAAAGTTTTAATCACTTCCCACTTTCACCAAACTCCCTTGCACAAAACTTAAAGCTCAGAGCTGGAGTTCTGGAAAAGGTCATTTATAAAAGGCATATTTTCCAATTATAATCTATGTCAAGGTTTCTTGCATCAGTCAAAATTAGATTTCATGACCATCTTCCACCTTTCTTCTGAAAGTCTCTTTTTCTTCTACATGTAACTGGCCTTCTGTTACGACTGGTTACTTTCTTTTAATGTCAGCATATGTTTCTTTTCTCCTTTTCTTTATAGCTAGGCTTTTGCTTTGCATATTGTAAAACGAATAGGACAATTTAATTATCAATACACTTGTCCAGCATCATTCATCAGCATGATTTCATTCTGACCACCTTTCTGCAGTGAAATCACTGGCTCGAGACTCCGCAGTCACGTTCCTCTTTCCGAGCTGTGGTCTTTGGTTAAGCTCCTGTGGTTATGTTGTGTGTTGTGTGCGCTACACGCTCCCGTGTGAAGGGCAGCCCATAAAACAGTCTATTATTGTTATTACGGCAGGAGCGCTGCGTCCCAGCCACTCCGCTGGCAAAGATGGAACCAGTCATTAAATTTAAATTGAGCAATATTTTCTTTTGACGCTGAAGACGGGCTGTTAAGATGGATTCATATTTCCTTTGCTGTTATTCATTTATTTGTTGCATAAACTTAAGATTTATTGGCGCTGTGTTCATTGGGATATATGAGCGCCCGCGTTCCCCGGAGAAGTGCTTTCATAAAGCACGCATTAAAAATGAAAAACGTAAAAAAACGTTATTAGGATGCTATTAACGGGGGACTTTGCGATTTGGCACGGGTGCCGATGTGGTAGGGTAGATTGCTGTAATTTCAGTGGACGTTAACATGGTGTTGGTGGCAGTAAAACACAGAATAATTGCCCACGGATCTTTTTCTGCTGCCTGTTGGCAGTGGTGAGCACTCTGTTGTGGACTCTGTTGACAGTGGAGTGCGGCATGGGAGAGAGGAAAGATGGCTAGGCGGATATCTGTTGTGATTAGAAGAGTCTCGCAGGAGAGCTGCAGCGCAGGATTCAAACTGAGCTCGGTGGTGATGTGTATACATCTGCCTCTTTTCATTTCTTTATTCATCAGGTCAGGCCGTTCTGAAGATGGCGCAGCGCTGAGGTCTCGGAGGTCAAATGGAGCTGTGGATGTGGATGACATGTCGACCTGGAAACACACCAAAGGTCATTGGTTATGTTTAACAGTGTAGTCTCCTCTTTCTTCTTATTCTCCTTATTATGTTTCTTGTAATTAGCGGTGTTAGAACGTCAAACACAATTAGCTACATTTTGTCAGTCACAAAAGTCTTGAAAAAGAAAGTAGCCTATTTTAACTTCAGCCAGTCAACCGGAATATCCTACAGTACATGACAACATACTAATAATTGCTCCGAACACATTGGCAGCCGAATAGCAACATCTTGGTAACCGGCAAGTTTGTAGTTGCCATGGCAACAGCTTTCCCACGAATCAATCATTTTAGAATGGACTTCCATCTTGGCGAAGCACACAAAATGAAAAAAGGAAAAACTGAAATCCATAGAGGAGAAAGGCTTTTATTCATGTTTATGGATGATGTCATTGCCTGTGGCCCAACACTGCCTGTGTGAAATTTGAAAGTTTTTATTGGTCACATGCACATGCTCGTTACAACTCTCTCCCCACAATTTGTTATAAAACTATAAAAGATAATTTAAAAGATAAAAATAAACAATATATAAGAGTGCATTTTTAAGTTATTAAACACGGCCCTGCTGAAATAAAAACAACAGAACCCTGTCCAAAACACAAGTTTATGGGTTTTAATGGTTATAATAGGAATTATATTGGTTTTAATGGAAACCATAATGGTGTCTAATGGTATGTGATGGATTCTGATGGTGGGGTGTCATATGGCAGATGAATCCTATTGGAATAATGCCCAAAAACACTTCTTTACGTTTTTAACTGAAGAAGCTAATGGTCCATAATGAAACCATTAGAATGTCTGTGATGCTTTCTACTGGGTTGCGATTGTTTTTTCAGCAGGGTGTAATGTCAAAGTTAACAAGATCTATTAAATGCATTTTATTGGTTAAATATTTGCAAAACCTGCACGGACAAACATGAAGGGTAACCAACAGTAATGATTTATGAAAACAAAATCTGACAGCAACAATATACACTCACCTAAAGGATTATTAGGAACACCATACTAATACGGTGTTTGACCCCCTTTCGCCTTCAGAACTGCCTTAATTCTACGTGGCATTGATTCAACAAGGTGCTGAAAGCATTCTTTAGAAATGTTGGCCCATATTGATAGGATAGCATCTTGCAGTTGATGGAGATTTGTGGGATGCACATCCAGGGCACGAAGCTCCCGTTCCACCACATCCCAAAGATGTTCTATCGGGTTGAGATCTGGTGACTGTGGGGGCCATTCTAGTACAGTGAACTCATTGTCATGTTCAAGAAACCAATTTGAAATGATTCGAGCTTTGTGACATGGTGCATTATCCTGCTGGAAGTAGCCATTAGAGGATGGGTACATGGTGGTCATAAAGGGATGGACATGGTCAGAAACAATGCTCAGGCAGGCCGTGGCATTTAAACGATGCCCAATTGGCACTAAGGGGCCTAAAGTGTGCCAAGAAAACATCCCCCACACCATTACACCACCACCACCAGCCTGCACAGTGGTAACAAGGCATGATGGATCCATGTTCTCATTCTGTTTACGCCAAATTCTGACTCTACCATTTGAATGTCTCAACAGAAATCGAGACTCATCAGACCAGGCAACATTTTTCCAGTCTTCAACTGTCCAATTTTGGTGAGCTCGTGCAAATTGTAGCCTCTTTTTCCTATTTGTAGTGGAGATGAGTGGTACCCGGTGGGGTCTTCTGCTGTTGTAGCCCATCTGCCTCAAGGTTGTGCGTGTTGTGGCTTCACAAATGCTTTGCTGCATACCTCGGTTGTAACGAGTGGTTATTTCAGTCAAAGTTGCTCTTCTATCAGCTTGAATCAGTCGGCCCATTCTCCTCTGACCTCTAGCATCAACAAGGCATTTTCGCCCACAGGACTGCCGCATACTGGATGTTTTTCCCTTTTCACACCATTCTTTGTAAACCCTAGAAATGGTTGTGCGTGAAAATCCCAGTAACTGAGCAGATTGTGAAATACTCAGACCGGCCCGTCTGGCACCAACAACCATGCCACGCTCAAAATTGCTTAAATCACCTTTCTTTCCCATTCTGACATTCAGTTTGGAGTTCAGGAGATTGTCTTGACCAGGACCACACCCCTAAATGCATTGAAGCAACTGCCATGTGATTGGTTGATTAGATAATTGCATTAATGAGAAATTGAACAGGTGTTCCTAATAATCCTTTAGGTGAGTGTATATATGCATATATGAATATATAGAAAATGAAAGTACTGCGACAACATTAATGTAAAGTAGCAAAAGTGAAAGTGATCTGTCAGTTACGGTGACTCCGGGGAGCAAACAGGGGTTAGGTGCCTTGATCAAGGGCATGTCAGTCGCTATATGCTGGCCCTGAGAATCAAAGCGGTGGTCATCTGGAGTCCGACTCTCTAACCACTAGGCCACAACTGTATGTAACGGAGTCTGGCAATGTTACATACATCTTAAAATGTAACATTAATAAATTCAGAAATGTCAGATTAGTTTAGACTTGAAACTCGCATCTCATCATTAGATCTTTGTCAGTTTACACCAATGTGCTTTGTGTGGAGAAACAGCCCTTTCTGACAGTGACACATTTGAAGATGTCTAAACGCAACTGTACTTTACTTTTTTACTGGTAACAACGTGTGCATTTAGGAATGATGTATACAGCAATCCACTACAGTATAAGCTCGCTAAAGCTTTTTTTAACTTATTTTTTCTAAGACTAACTCCAACCGGTGGACAAAGTGTTTATTTCTTCGTTTTCATACAACTGTATATTGAATTTCACTGTGATTTGTTGTTGTGTTGTCTTCTTTTACCCAGTAATAATTTCCTGGCATTGATTGAGTTTTGGGAGCAGCGGTTTACTTTCAGTGGAGGATTCGAAAACTATCTGCATGTAAAACTCATGCAGTCTGCAGCAGCAATAGCAAAACATTGTTGTGGTTAATTTGCCATCTGGAAAAACTTCCCTAGAGAAAAACATGTATGAAACGGATTATTCAAACTTTGGAGCTCTGAGTTTTACCTGCTGTTTATAGCCTTGGGTATCTGTCTGAAACAAATGCTGGATTCTATTTTCCATACTGATGAAATACACGGCGGAATCAACTTTGATAATAAACATCACAATACTAAAAGTGCTTGAACGAGTTCTTTGTAAGAAGGGTATTTAAATCTCTGACCACAAGTCAACCTGGCCTTTTGGGGTTTTTGAATGTACTCTGTCTAAACAATGTGTGTTGTCCACTCCGTGGTAAACAGCTTGGCAGCCTGTGGTGGGGCGACCTTGTTCTGGCCTTCTATCATATGGTTCTGACAGTCAAACACTGACCCAGGAAAAATGAGATGGCAGGTATCGCGCAGACCCGCTCCAAGTTATTAGCTCAGGGTTCGACCTGAGATACATTACTGCCACTCTGTCAAGCTTAAAATAAGAGTTTCTCAAATCCTCACAAATAAAAACAACAGCTTGGCCTCACTTTAAATGTGACACGGCACCATGTGGGCACATTTCCTTCTGTATGAACTCCAAATTTAAGGGATTTATACTAATGAATTCATATAAAATGACATAATTTCGGTTTGCTGTAGTCCCTCTCCCCAGAGACAGATGAAATGTTAGAACTATAAAGAAAAAATATAACTAGTACAACTCACATCCCTGAGAGATACATATAAAAATATGCATAGTTATTATAGTTTTGGTTTTAGTTTTGTTTAGCTTTATTAATATTTTAAATTAGCTTTTATTTTTAGTTTTTCAGTTTTTATGTTAATTTTAGTTAAAGTTATAGCAATTTTGGTATTTTGTCCTTTTATGTTTTATTTGTTTATTTTTTATGTTGCTATATAAGATTCAATTTAAGATTCGTTTTTGCTATTACCATAATTTTAGTGGTTTAAATTTATTTTATTTTATTTTTTAGACAACAAATCGATTTTTCTTTTAGTTTAAGTTTTTCCAATAATTTTTAGGTCAATGTTTTATTTGATTTCAATGAACAGAATAGTTTTCAAAGTTTTAATTTGAGTAAACTAAAACAACCTTGATATGCATATTTGTTATGTAACATGAGACTCCTCTAAAAGACAAAATAGTGTAAAAAAGACAAAAGAAAATAAAATAGTATAAAAGAGATATTTTTATGTTATTGATGCTCTTCATTTGTAATATTTCCTGTTGTTCAATATAAAAAATTTAAAGTAGTTTTGTATTGAAACTCATTTTAGTTGAAATGTATTTGTTCTGAACATCTGTGCTTGAACATTAGATGGCTCTCTCATGAGTCTGATGTTTATCAGGTTAGAATCTTACTCTTATTACTTTTGTACAAGTACAAAATAAGTCTTTAATTAATTACAGTGTATGCTTTTAAAATGACCGAACATTGTTCTTTAAAATAATATTCTTTGAGATGAGGTTTAACCTTGCCTTCATCTTAGTGCTAGCCATCGGTCAGACAGATGGGAGCAGACGGCTATACTTTTTTCTTTTATTGATGTATGTGAAAACACTTTTTGTGAGGTCTGCTCAAGGATGGCAGGAATCCAGAAGGGCTGATGGCAACACTTGGCCAGCAAATGGAATGTAATTAGTTCCTGCTTTTGGAAACCTGCCATTTAATTTAAAATATTGTAGGTGAAGGTTAAGAGCTGTTATACTCAAATCTATACATAGTTAAATCCTCCAAAATCACATATTCCGTTTCTTATCATTTTCATGTCAAAGTAAGCAACTGAATGGCATACTGCAAAAAAGTCTGAAAAAATGTATACATTGCATATAATCAAAATTCTAATTTGTTGCATAACTAGCAGCCTAGTGCACTTCATTATCCTAAATGCATAAGACACAGGTTTGTATAAGTAATTGCAAATCCTGATGTTGCTGAGTCTAGCATGTTCCCAGGTAAGCATCTTTTGTAGGTCTTATAGAACAACATTAGTGTCAAAGAAACTGAGTATGGACACAATTTCTCCCCATAACCATGGAGTGAAATACTGGCTGGACCAGCATACAAGTTTCTAACATAGGACCTTAAGGGAACAATGTGGAGATTTTAGCGGCATCCAGTGGTGAGGTTACGAATGAAAACCAACGGCTCACTCCACCCCTCCCTGTTGGAAAAAGTAAAACAATTATACTCAAATACAAGTACTACTACTTTGATGAAACTGTATTTGAGTAAGTAAAATTGCCAGTCAAAAAATTTACTCAAGTAAAAGTAAAAAGTAGCTTGTTTAAAATTTACTCAAAGTAAAAGTTACTTAGTTACTTTTTAAAAGCGGGAGGGGACCTCTTCTTTTTTGTGCAACACCAACAATAGTCATCATAGTGCCTAATTTTATATATTAAAAAAGTTACAAGTGCACTGCAACAAATAAATAATGTTTGTCTTGTTTTGCAGAAATATCACAGAATCATATAGCAGAAATATTAACAAAAACAATTATTAAATCAATATACATTTTCTTCAGAAGCAAAATTAAGCCTTAAAAAAGATTTTAAGCCTTGTTTTCTTAATAAATTATCAATGGCACACACTGCTAAGTTTCAGTAGTGAAACCACGTATAAATGGTTCCACGCAGGGTTCCACGTTTGTACGGAATGAGAGTAAATGTGATGTTTGACAGTTGTAACCCGGTCGTTACAATGGCAACATTTTGGCCGTTGATTGCAGTGAACAAGAAACATGAATCCCAAGAGTTTAATTCGTTTGATACGTATCTGTTGTTTTCAGGCAAAGTCTGGTTAAGTCAGGCAATTTTAACTAAAACACAAACAGATACGCTGTGTTTTGTTTATGTTCAGAGCTTCACAGTGCGTTCTTGCGGTGTTGCCATGTTTACATATTTTTAAGACCTTCGCATTTGTTGTTTAGTCTTTTCTTATGAAGCTGCATATACATTATATGTTATTAAAGTGAACAGTTGCGCATAGTTTTTTTTGCCTTATTAAATGTGTCGATATGTAGGTTTATTTTGGGCTTGTAATTTTTTTGCTGTTCTTTTCAACAATATGATCTGGTAACACGGTCCTTTTTACGGCAGGGCTGGTCAGGCTTTTCAAAACAAATGAAATAGCAAGCATATTTTCATGTGACTTTCTTGCCCCGCGCTTACAGAAGAGAGAGACATATGATGCATGTTTAAATATGTCATTTAAGTTGTCTAGTTCGGTTCCATACTGCGTAAATGTGGTCTGGACACATTATTGAACCATGCATCTACAAAATGGGATGAAACACTTAAAATATAGCATTATGCACCAATGTGGTTTTGACTTTTACTAAACTGTCCAAACTTATTATTAGTTACCAATGCAACAAGGGTACGAGCATTATTTGTACAAATATGATTTATCTTTACCTCTACATTCTTGCACATTTTATGTTTATAAAACTCATATTTAGATGCTAGCACAGTGTCCATAATGTCTCTCTTGACGCTGAAATGGTTGATTAAATAGGGGTTTACTTCATTGTTTTCAGCAGTCAGAGTTCGATGGGGTTTCACCTTGAGGACATGTGCACAACCGTCTCCATCACTCTTGGCTCTTCTGGTATTGACGTAAAAACTCTCGCGCCCATCATTCAGTAATTTCCGGTCACGTTTTTTTCCTTCCAATGTTTTCATTTTTTTTACTCAGTAACGGATGTGATTTTAAATATAACGAAGTACAATACATCACACAAATCATACTTAAGTACAAGTAAAATTACTGATTTTAAAAGCTAGGCTACTTAAAAAAGTACAAGTACACAAAAAACCTATTCAATACGTTACGCGAGTAAATGTAATTCGTTACTTTCCACCTCTGCCCTTTCAAAGTCACGGGACAAACATGTCGTCACGTTTTCACTCCGAAGGAGATAACGTATTTACGAAACGCACTCTGTAGAGCAGCTGTCACGATCTCGTGGCGGAAGAACCCAAATGCAGGCAGGCGTGAAGGGGTTAACAAAACAAGACTTTAATAATTCAAAACAAAACACCCACAATGGGGAAAAAACGGACACGGAAACAAAACAAGGATACAAACAAAAGACTTCCCACGATGGGGCAAAACTAGAAAAATAACAAAACAAAATCATGACACCTGGGACCCGGCTGGAAGGCCGGCTGGACAGGGCTTGACGCCGGGCTGGACGCCGGCTGGATCACCGGCTGGGACGCCGGCTGGATCACATGCTGGGACGCCGGCTGGATCACCGGCTGGGACGCCGGCTGGATCACCGGCTGGGATGCCGGCTGCACCAGCTGGGGTGGAGTCCGCGCTGCCCGCCGCTGCCTCTTTTTCTTCAGCCGAGCCTCCCGCCTGGAGGTCGGCTGAAGAAAAGAGACAAACGGCATGGCTGGTTCTGTCTGGGACTCCTCGGAGGAGGTCCCCCATCAATCTCGTCTCCCCCGCTTGCCACCCAGGCTGACTGGTGGAGACGAGACTGCAGGGGCTGAGGCGGAAGGTGTGGCGGTGCCCAGAACCCCGATCTGCAGGGCCCGACCCTCTGGGATCACGGCCAGCGGAGACGAGTAGCTGGATTGGGCTGAGACCCTAGACCCCGAACGGTACATGGCGTACTGCCACACAGCGTTAAAGTCCAGCGGTCTCAGCGCCCTCATCTCCACTCGCGAAAGGGGGCTCCTGAGACCGGCGTTAAAGAGTACCGCCAGTTCCGCCTCCCCGAAGACACCCTCCTCTGTGGCGCCTAGGAATCTGTCCAAGTAGTCCTCAAGGTCCATGTTCTCCTGGCGAACGCCGCAGAGGAGGCGGGCTTGGCGGGACCGCCCAGCGTCCACGGTAGCCTGCTGGGTTCGTTTCTGGCTCTTGGATTCTGTCACGGACTTTCGCGGAAGAGAAACCCAAATACAGGCAGGCGTGAAGGGGTTAACAAAACAAGACTTTAATAATTCAAAACAAAACACCCACAATGAGGAAAAAACGGACACGGAAACAAAACAAGGATACAAACAAAAGACTTCCCATGATGGGGCAAAACTAGAAAAATAACAAAACAAACTCACAACACAACGTCCAGGGGCAGGGAAAGGAAAACCAAAAAAAGCAAACAAGACAAGGTAAGGTAACTGACTAGGCACAGCAAACGACGAGGTACACTTCACAAGCACATACACAACGCACGTATGTCACGAAATGCAGTAGAGAACCCAAATGCAGGCAGCAGTGAAGGGGTTAACAGATAATATTTATTAAATGAAACAAAACAGAACAAAAACACCCACAATGGGGAAAAACAGAACCAAGAAATATATATAAAACAAAAGACTTCCCACGAGGGGGCAAAATAAAAACAAGAACTATAAACTAAACTAAAGGACACGACCAAACGTCTTAAATAATACAATGAACAAAACTCACAAAACACGAACAGGACAAGGAACAGGACCACGGGTCGCAACACCAGCGAGACCACAGTACACCGTACGTACACAGTACACAACGCACCAAACACAATGACCGAGCACAGGACAAAGAAACATGAGGGTTTAAATAGGGAAGACAAACGAGGGATAACGAGCAAGGGCAGGTGTAAGACACAAGAGGGAGACAATACAGGAAACGAGAGGGGCGGGGCCAATGACAGGACACTGGAGAGAACGCATAATATTGTCAAAAGGACAATAATATGTTTCTCTCCACACATAACCAAAGACTTTGCCATGGCTCTGCTACAGGACCAAGAAAAACATGACTAAGGAAGCAGAGCCATGACAACGTAATCCAAGAGCACAAGACAAAGAAACATGAGGGCATTAAATAGGGAAGACAAACGAAGGATAACGACACAGGGCAGGTGAGGGTAATCAAACACAGCCGGAAAACAATACAGGAAACGAGAGGGGCGGGGCCAATGACGAGACACAGGAGAGAACGCATATTATTGTCAAAAGGACAATAATATGTTTCTCTCCACACATAACCAAAGACTTTGTCATGGCTCTGCCTCAGGACCAGGAAATCCAAGACTAGGTGAGGCAGAACCATGACAGCAGTTTGTCCATTTAGGGCTACTGTAGAAACAACATGGCGAATTCCATGTAAGGGGACCCGCGGTGTATGTAGACAGAAATAGCTCATTGTAAGGTAATAAAAACATAACGCTTCAAGATCTTTATACACCTCTGAAGACAGTTATGTATATTATATTGCGTTTCTGTCAATAGATGCTCCAAAAAATTACACACCGCACCATTAATCTAACCCTAGAATCTGACAAGCTGTCAGGAATCTTGTTGCTATAGGCCAACAAGGATATTGACAAAGAAATGTACCAAACATACCAAAATCAGATTTTAAAATGATACAAGAATCAGAATACTGTATGTCAACATGTCAAATAAGAAACTAGTATGCACTACTTTAACGAACTGGTCGACATCATATTTTTCTGTTGTTTCATCAATTAGTGCACATGACCCTTTCAGTTGACTTGTTGAAAATGTCAGAGAAGTTTGGTCTGTACACACGCTTCAGATCTAAAGTAACATTAGGATACTGTAGATATCCACCTGCTGCTCTTTTACTGCATAGAGCCACTACCACCTACCTCGCGCTTTAAAATAGTTTTATTTTAGTTTAGTTGTTGTTGCTCTTGTGCAATAGATGAACAACAGTTCATTTGTATTTGGATACTATATTTTTGGAGGCTATTTTGCAGGAATTCCGCCATTCTCCCGCAGCCCGCACTGAAACACAAGTCTTACTGCCCACAACCATCAAATCCCATTGCAAAACATTAATTCCCTCGCTCTTATTTTTTTTATTAATGACTTCATCGACTAGTCGACATCGCCGCGAAGCGACTTTTATCACATAATAGTCGACTTCAAAAAATCTGAGATCGTTCAACCCCTAATATGTATACAGTGCAAAATATGTGAATTTTCTATTTGCATACCTTTATATTTGTGAAAATGCAATGCAATGTGTTTGAGTTCCCTCAGATCTCACACTAAGACTGCTTACAACCAATTAAAATGTTTGTGCACAGAATTGGGCTAAATGGATAAAATAAGCATATTTGCATAAATGAATTTGACAGATGTCGAATTTGACATCTGGAAACATTGTGAGGACATGTGGCAAAATGCACCATATGTATTATAGCAAACTTCATCTTGTGTACTGTACCATGTTATACTAAAAGTATGCATTGAGCAATACACTTATAATTGATTCTAAATATAACCAATTTTTTTGAGAGTAATGACTATTTTCACTGTCTATGTGCAGAACATGACAGTAATGATATAGTTGACTCAGGAAGCTGTATCCCCACAGACGTTATTTCAACAGAAACCTGCTATTGACATCTCCATCTCGAATAGATGTTGTTTTTACAGTGATTTCAGAAGAAAATGTGTGCAAGACTGCTATAAAAAACATAAGCACAGACACAAACTCCAATGTCAGATATACCCACACAGTTTATGATGAAATGCCTCCTGCGGTGACACTTCTGTGGGCAAGTCTCTATTCCACACTTGTGTCATCTGCTATTATGACTTCATTACAGGACCAAATACCTCCGTCTGCCAGGAAATGGATGAGTGCGAACCCCTCTTTCTTCACCTAAAGAGATGGCTGCATCACTTGTTTCTGGCTGGCTGCTCGGGGCCCCCGTTCACACAGGCCCTCATCCATTCTACCTTCTTTATCGACCCTTTATATCGGCAGGGCTGAAAAGAACGAATGAGAAAAAAAGCAATGATATCATGCAGGAGTGGCCAAAACAAGAGCCCGGGAGGCTATTGCATTGTTTTCATTTCCCTCGTAAATTAAATCATCTAGAAAGGTTGTTCTCGGATGGCAGGCTCAGGTATAGAACATCGCCAATGACCGTGACATGATTTGTTAGGCGGGGGATGAGCTCGCGTTTGTGTCTCCTGATGATGAGAAACGTAAAACAGAAGTTCTCATTTCTCTTATGACAACTTTAATGAGACCAGATAAGACATATTTCTCCATCAGGGCTTCGGTTGTCTTAATTGATTGAATTTCGAAGGGAAATTAAAAGTTATTGCTGTGAATGGTCCAGCAGAACTCTCTGATCCACTCAGTGTAATTTAATGAATGTGCTCTTCAGTTTGATAGGACAGATGAGTGTGTTCTCGAAATGACCTTGACAGACCATTTTCTCTCTTTCTCTCTCTCAGTGTGGTTTGAAACTCATATATTGCGTTCAGCCGACGTACTGTTTTGCCGTATGTACAGTATGCTATTTTGTGTTCATACATTAGAAGTGAATGGAACGAACCATTGTTTGGTTAGCTATATTCTTTAAAATTAATTTTTTTGTGTTCTGTGGAAGAAAGTGGAACTATCCCTTTAACCTACTATTTGAAGAATTATTAATGATATTATTATATGTGTAGTAGGCCTATTTAGACAATATCAATAATCGTGTTTATTAATATCACAGATCTTGTCAGTTTATTGTGTAATTTTATTTATTTATTTATTTAAAGAAAACTTTTTGTAATGAGACAATTGAGTGCACCTGACTTTTAAACATTATTATTATTATTATTATTATTATTATTATTATTATATAGTTATAATAACAATTTTATTTTATTTTATTTTTTAATTTAACTGTTTTTTTATTATTATTACTTATTATTTTTTATTATTTTATTTTAGAACAGCATGCTACTGTTTGCCATTTTGCATGTGCTGCTTTTAGAAAATATTTGAAGTACAATTTCCATATACTGTACAGTATGCAGTATATTAGTGTTCCACTGCAAACACAGCTTCTTTCTCTGATATGCTGGGAATCACTTCAAAAACTTCTCGTTGTTCCTGTACAATTAGAAAAGTTCGTACGCACCAGGTCACGCATCTGCCCTCATTAACAATGGTTTGTTCTCCCTTTCTCTTTGCCATGAAGTTCAGACACAGACCTCCAGCGCAGATATCAGACACCTGCAGAGATCCAACATGGCCGCCCATGCAGTGCAGTTTTATTATTGACAGTCCGATCGTTGGCGATCGATCGCACCTCCTCACCCACAGAGCCCCATTTTGGCTTGCCGCTATACTCTATCAGTTCATAGAGATAATAATAAACCGTGACAGCTGGGAATGAGATTAGCTGCCAGTGTATATGTGACTGTGATTGATTTTTATCCTGCCTTTTTACTGTGTGAGTGTGTGTGGATAAACCAAGGTCAAGTGGTGTTGAAAAAACAATACTATCCCACACACATGTACGAATAAACTTTCATATAACACACATATTCTATGAGCCTGCATGGGCAATAAAAGCTTGAATCCAAACTGTAAACGAAACTCAATAACCCAACCTGACCACTACTGGTTTATTTTAAGGACGACAATGTCTTGCATCGCTAGGCTTTTGATCAGTTTCTAGTCAGCCGTCAGAATAATCCATCGACTGCTAAACTGCTCACGTCCTTCATTCTGCTACAGTATCTGATTGGTTTGTCATTTGACTGACACCTTCAGCTCTGTGGGTGTCCAGGGGTGTTCAGCTGGCAGGTGATGTGTAAATCTCAATTTCAAAATAGTTTGACCATTATGACTGGTTTTGTGCTCCAGGGTCACATTTGTGACGGACGTCACTGTTACTTTGCTCACTATTTCAAAGAATATAAAACAATATATCAAACAGACTTGGGATGGGCTTATTTGACCTGAGCCAGTAAGCAATCTTTACATAAAATAAGTTAATTCAAGTGTGCTATAGTACACTAAAAAATGTGTAAACTAGTCTACTATCAGTATATCTATAAATTACATTATTATTCTCAAAATTTACTGTTATACGTTTATAAACTAAAAAGTGGGCCAATAAGGAGTATTCAAATAGTACACTTCAAAATGTACTACTACTTATATACTGACTACATAAAATATTGTAAAAATATACAATTTGAGCATGTACTTGAGTAGTACTGTACTCATTTTTTTTAACTAACATTTGGCTCTGTGGTCGAGTTTTGAGGAAACATTTTGAGGAAACAAACAAAGTAAAAATAATTTACATTGTTTCAGAAAACACAAACATGTTTATGTTTTGTAATATAGCATACTGTAATAGTTGGTCACTTGGGAAGTGGACGGTTCTACAATGTACTTCAATTAAATGAGACCACCCAACTTTGGAAAGGTGTAGCATTTGTTGATTTGGTTGTTTTTAGTTCTTTTAGAAACACATATTACATTATATTAGTAAAATCACTGGTCGTTTGATAGATTTTATGTAGAATTTCTTGTTGACGATAAAAACCTACATGATGTGTGTTGTTAATAATGGCTGGTTCTTTTTGGTCTTCTTGTGTGTATTATGACAGGTGCAGTTTAGCTTGCAAAGAAAACATAATAACCCAACAGGAGTGAGTCATTAAAGTCCATTACCACGCGCAGCTGGTCTATACGTTCAAAAACATCTCCTGGACCTCAGAGAGCAACGTGGAGTCATTTGTCTCCCTGCTGATGGTAATCTTTTTTGTCTTTTAAGGGCTTTCCACCAGCTATAATCTCTCTCTTAGCCTCTCTTCTCTTTTTCACAACAGTGGGATGTTTGAGTGAGTTGTGTTATGATGCATGAAATGCACCTGTGTATTTAGAGAGAAGCAGATAGAAATACAGTATTACTCTACAGATCCTTGAATTGTGACAGCGAACATATACTTGTTTATCTTGTGATGGTTTATGAATACAATCTGCACTGGTTTGAATTTTCAATGTTTTACAGAGTGAAGGTCTGTTTTGTTGGTCTGCTGACTGGGAAAATGTCAGAAGCATCTGCATACAAAACTGTTAACTAGTTCACCCCAAAATAACATTTTGTCATCATTTACAGACCTTCAATATATTTGGAAGAATGCTTGTAACCAAACAGTTCTTGGCCACCATTGACTACCATATAGGAAAAATTGCAATGGTAGTCAAAAGTGCCCCAGAACCATTTGTTATATTCTTTTGTGTTCAACAGAACAAAGACATGTATAAAGCAAATTTTTCTACTATGGTAGTCAGTGGTGGCCAAGAACTGTTTGGTTACAAGTATTCTTCCAAATATCTTTCTCCGTGTTCATTGGAACAACTTGAGGGTGAGTAAATGAAGACAGAATTTTCATTTTTGGGCGAACTATCCCTTTAACGCAAATAGGCGTAATTTACGGGTGGACGGGTGGGACATGTCCCCACCACTTTTTGCCAAAGTTAATTTTGTCCCCACCACTTTTTGGAAGAAATAAATAATACGAAGTGCATGTAGCCCGCTTTGTAAGCAGAGGCTATTTATACTAACTCCGCCCATCAGTTTCAGATCGGAATACACAAAATGTATATTCCGATCACATGAAATCGACTGCTACAGTGGCGTAGAGCGTAAAGCATGTGTTACATGAAAATCGACTGCTACAGTGGCGTAGAGCGTAAAGCATGCGTTACTTCCTGTCGTCGTGGGTTCGGAACTGCTGTTAGCTGAACTTTTTCCCTATCACATATCAGATTGTAAAGGTATTTATTTTTAATAAAATGATGAAAATATTTGAAAATGGCTGTTCAAGTCATACATGTACCAAACATTTTGCGCTTAATTGCACTTTGGTTCTATATATTCGTCCTTATTGTTCTCGACATGCAGCTGCTATCGTCTATTGAAAGATTAATTACATTTTGATACTTGATAGAAAACTCCAATAAATGGCAACTTGTAATTTCATGAGATCAAAACAAAATTTAGAAAGTTTGTTGTATATTTGTAGCCCATAGTAATAAGTGAAAATAAGATTTTTTGGTTACACTTTATTTTACAGTGCCCTTGTTACAGTGTAATTATACATTTAAGTACTGAGAAATAAAAAGTAACTTCATGTACTTACTATAGGGTTAGGGTTAGGATTAGGGTTTGGTTCAGGGTTAGTTACATGTAATTATGCATAATTTATAGTAAATCCTATAGTAAATACTTGTAACGTGTAACAAGGGCACTGTAAAATAAAGTGTTATCGATTTTTTAAAGATATTATTTTCCATCTGTTTCCCCTGTATACTTGAATGTTTGTCCTTATTAGCAGGGGGTTCCCAAACATCTCAATCCTTGACCCACCGACAGGTAATCTGTGCCAAACACCAAATTTTTAACATGGGGAAAACACACATTCGTTTCAGTAGTTTCTATTTTATCACAAATTAATACGTTTAATTACGTACGGCAACAGCCATCCTTACATATAATAAAGCACAACATGCTGTAAATGATCTATTGATGAAAACATGATATAGTTTAAAAACAAATGGAAGCAGATCTGATATGTGATGTGAAAATTTAGAATAGTGAGTTCAGCGGATTCGAACCTGCTTCACGGCAGTGTCAATATAATTTGTCATGCGTCTTTCGCACTAACGTTACACCACTGAAGCCGTCGATAAAGCTGTTCAGTTTTTATACTGTTTTCTAGAGGAGTCACCTACATTTTTCGCGCTTGTGACGCCCATGAATATTCCCAACGAGTTATTACAGAAACAATTTATTAAAGTATTGTTCGTGTCGTCTTTGTCCCCACCACTTTTCAAAACAAAGTTACGCCACTGAACTAACATGTACATTGTACAAAAGGGATAGTTCACCCAAAAATGAAAGTTCTTGCATCATTTACGCACCCTTATATCCTTTCTAACATGTATGACTTTCTTTCTTTTGCACTACACACATTTGAAGAATGAAGATAGTAATCAAACAACATTGGATACCGTTAACTTCCATCATACAGACACAAAACCCCTAAGACATTTCTCAAAATATCTTTTGTGTTTTCAAAAAAGAAAGTCATACAGATTTTGAATGACATGAGGGTGAGTAAATGGATCCATTTTTGTATAAACTAACTGTTTAACTAACATAAACAAAGATAAATGCTGTAAAGAATAATGCTCATTGTTAGCTACTCCAGCTAATGAATTAAAACATACTTTAAATTGTTACCCCTAAAAAATGACACTCATCTACGTCTGCAAACTTTTTGAGTCAAACTCTTTGTTTGTTTGAGAGTTTAACCTTGGTGTTTAGAGGACTCTGGTTTTGCATGAGGACAGTATGTATGATGAGGTGGTACAGATGGGTTCTGTTCCTCTGATCATTCAGGCAGAACTACCTGCTGTCAGGGCCAGAGGTTCACGCATTCCAATAAGTACCGAACTGAACACACACCCCGTAATTTCATCCCAATATCTCCATATTAAAAGCGGCCGAGGAAATTGAATTTTAAAAATTATCTAAACACAGGGAACGCAGTCACTAAATCAACTTTCCCGAACGTCCAACCTTTCAACGCGACATTTCCTGTCAAATGTCAGCTTTCATCATATGTTAAACAGGGAGAGTAAGGCTTTCTATTATCCTTGTGTAATTAAAAAGATTAAGATTGCTATTGAATTTGCCCGCACACTGACCCCGCATAGTTTGGTTTGTGTTCTCATTGATGAAATGTAGCTAATTGGTTATTAATTCATCATTATTATGTGTTCATAAAGTCAGTCAGATGTGTTTTAACGGCTTTGGAAAATAAATAAAAAGGGAAAAGGGAAAAAGAACGTCCCAATTAATCCTGGCCTTCAGTGAAGTGGACGCGTTAGTATGCGAGGAAAGACTTTTGCTTGATGTGGGAGGTGGACGTCTTGTTTAGTGGTAATAGAGAGTGACAATTAAAGCGCAAAAAAACATGGAGGACGCTGACATTAAGCTGCACTGAGAGAGACAGAAAGATGGACAGAGAGAGTCGATATCATGGTACATTATAATCGCTCTCTTAAAGGGACAGTTCACCCAAATTGTGTACCATAGTAGGAAAAATTGCTTTATAAATTTCTTTGTTCTGTTGAACACAAAAGAAAATATTTTGAAAAATGTAGGAAAGCAAACCGTTCTGGGGCACTTTTGACTACCATTGTCATTTGTCCTACTATAGTAGTCATATATATATATATATATATATATATAGTAGTTTGGTTTCAAGCATTCTTCCAAATATCTTTCTCTGTGTCCAATCCAACAAAAACCTTAAAAGTAAGAAAAGTAAGCTTTTTTAAAAGCGCAATATTTCTTCCTATTTCTAAGTGTGGTCAAAGTTATTCTGATAAAAACAACCTGGTCTCATAGGAAATACGTAGGCCTACCTCTGCACAATGCCACAAAATATGTACCAGCAGGTACATATTGCTACAGTTTGGAGACACAAAAGTCCACTGGGGGCGCTAATGGTCCGCTAGAGAATGTCAGTGTCACAATTTGCCTCTGATTTTATAAATACTTATTATTTGTACTTTAGTAGATATTTTAGAGCACCTAACTCCACTCCTACCCTTAATCTAAACCTAAAACTACCCACTTCCCAACCACATAAACACGCAACAAGGAAATAGAAGCCAGGCAGGGGACATTTACATTAGTGCATTTGGCAGACGCTTTTATCCAAAGCGACTTACATTGCATTATCATGTACATCCCTGGGATCGAACCCACAACCTTGGCGTTGTTAGCGCCATGCTCTTAACACTGAGCTACAGGAAAGCTGTATTTATATTTAGGGTATTTATTGCAAACACTGACCAAAAAGAGTATAAAAGCATTAAACGGGTCGTGTTGCGTTTTCGAGTCTTCTAAAGTCGTACAATATCATTGTGTGAGCACAGCAGGCTTTAATTGCTGACGATCGCGCTCCAGAAAAGCATCCAGGCCAGTCGTGTTTTGATTGAACTGTACGATTGAAGGGTATAGTGCGTGACGCAATCGGAGCGGGACAGCCAATGGCGTTTCACAAGACACGCGAGAGCCAATGCCATTGGCAATTCCATTTCATTGCTATGTTCTGGTAGCAATTTTTAAAATTCTGTCACTGCGCCCAGCCGGTCCGGATCAGAGTTTTATGGTGGACAGAGAAGGCGATCGCTTTTGGGTCTGTTTTTTTGGCCTTGGAACGGTTGGAATAATTGCACTTTTTGAATAAACATCATATGTAGCCATATATGCCTGTTACATTTACATTTAGTCATTTAGCAGACGCTTTTATCCACAGCGACTTACAAATGAGGTAAACAATGGAAGCAATTGGAACAACATAAGGACAACAAAAAGCATAAGTGCAATAAAACTGGTCTCACAAAGCCTACCACAATACACAGAGCATAGTGTTTTCTTTTTTATATAGAAAGAGTAGAAAGGACATAGAAGTAAGAACTGATCGGTCAGGTGGTGACGAAATAATAAACGTACACAAAATATCAGATTAAATTCAAAATCATTACACCCCAATATAATATAATATACGCCCGGTTTCACAGACAAGGCTTAAGGCTAGTCCCAGTCTAAAATGAATGTTTGACCTGTCTCAACTGAATACACCTTGCCCAGAATTATCTTAAAATATATCAGTGCCATTGTTTTGTCTCAATATGCACACCAGTAATGTATTCTTCTAAGGCATTTTTATAAAAGCGACATAAATATCTTAATTCAACTAAGGCATAGTTCTGGTTTAAACTAAGCCGTGCCTGTGAAAGCGGGCCATAGTGTTGTTAACGTTACTCTTGTTGGATATCGTGATACTGGGTTGCAATATGTACCTGGTGGTACATATTTTGTTGCGCTGCAAAAAGTGTACATAGTCATGTATCTCCGATGAGACCAGGTTGGATAAAAAGAAACAGGCTCTAATCACATGTTGTATTTTGTGTAAAGATCTAACCAGTTTCCTTCATCACTTTATCCAAGAGCACAGATGCACTCTAAACTCTTCTAAAGGACAGAATACCTCATCGGCCCTCCTTTTAAATGCCACCTTGAGAATGACAGGGGTAAAGAAAGATATGCATCTTCATCCTTCCCAGAATACCCTGTGCCCTTAATTGGAAATCCATAAAAAACATACTCTCCCGGAAATATGATTACGTCTAAGGTCTGTTAGGAAAGAAACCTAAATTAATTTGAGAGATCAGCTTGAACCCCTCTACGTCCCATGATGGCAATCCAGTCTCATTAAGGTACCAAATAGGTGCTCCAGGTATGCGTGGGGTAAAATCTGTACCTGACAGATGCCAAGTCCAGCTTGGCAGACAGTCGCTTGTGTCATCATTGATCTGATTCTCTCTCCAGCAGCGATCGGGAAGAAGACGAAGCTAAGACTTCTGTGTATCTGTGAGGAAAAAAGATATCGTTTAGGAGGAAGCCATCAGACCTTGGCCAAGCCTCTCGGCGGACTTACCGCACACCCAATTATTTTGGTTCATGCGTCTCAGGCAAAATTAACAGGGGAGCAACTAACCTTTAGCACTTGACAGGTTATCTGTGCGAAATTAAGAATGTTTCTAAAAACAATTGCATATTGTACAGTATGTATGTAACTATATTCCATTATTCTTCATAATGTTTTACAATATTTTGTACAAGCAAAATATACAAATTTAATGAGTTGCATTGTTATTGCATTTACGGTTATGCATTTGGCAGATGCTTTTATCTAAAGCGAAACAGAAGTTCTCAGAATCAAATCCATGGCCTTTGTGCTTCTATTTTAGTGTATGAAATTTGGCGGCATCTAGCGGTGAGATTGGGAATTGCAGTCAATGGCTTACTCCACCCCTTCCCCTCTCATTCGCAGTACTACGGAGGTTGACACAAAACTAAGCTGTCATCACGTCTTTTTGCTTCTTTGCCAAAGGAGATAACGTATTTACGAAACGCACTCTGTAGAGTTTGTCTTTTTAGGGCTACTGTAGAAACAACATGCTGAACTGGACCAGCGGTGTATGTAGATAGAAATAGCTAATTCCAAGGTAATAAAAACATAACGCTTCATTATGTAAAGTCTTTGTACACCTCTGAAGTCACAGTTATGTATATTACATTGCATTACTGTCATATATCCTCCTAAATCTTTCACATTGCACATTTAAACATTTTGTTTAAGCAAATTATTGCAAGGTTACAGTAACTGTTCTTTAGTATCTTTAACATTCTTTAGTATTTTTTTAATGGCTCATAACATGAATTTTGATATTCAAATGAGTCATAACTCAAATTAACAATTCACTGAGTGATTTGTTTAGTTAATAAAGGATTTTGCTGCTTCACTGTCTACAGTTTTTGTTTGTTAAATGATAATGGCTGGTTCCATTATAAACAAACAAGCAAACACATTGATCAAGTGATCATTCAATATTAATCATGCGGCTCATACAGTCTTCTGATGAAAATATTGATCTGCATTATCTTTACTATTTAGTATCAGAAAACATTCATGGCATTATAAGGAGGTTTAATTTGAGGGACAGGCCCGTGTGCTGCTGAGGGGGATGGTCCTTTAGAAAAGCTCAGCACGTGAGCGACTCGCATTTCCACGCATTAGCATTTCAGCGGCTGATACGCGTGTCGTGATTAACGTGACATTTTATCATCTGCGATTCATCTCGAACAGGCGCAAAATCAATTCTCTCGAGACAGAGGTTGTCAAGAATGTTAAAAAGTCTGTGTAGAGGATATTTGGGTAGTGTGGCTTAAATTCATCTCTTTTGGAATATTTTTTTCACATCTCGGTGTCTTGAAAGAAAGTGTTAAACAGTGTTCTGGATTCTGTCCTCAGGGTGAAATGTCATCGCCTGGCCGAAAGCTAGACCCGTTGGTTCTGCTGTAGATGTGAATTGTCTATAAAGAGACCAAGTAATGTTGTGTCTATAAAGAGAGCACGTAAAAGCCGAGAGGCTGTTTGAAAAACTTCCAGAAGTCTCTTAATGTGAACAGCGGGAGGTTATTGTTCTTACAGAGTCAAATAGAGAGTGAAAGAGAGATAAATATACTGGGCTATTCACAGTAAAAGCACACTTCAAATCCACATCTTTCTTGGCAAAACCGAGGCAGCCTCAGAGGTAACAAGCTAAAATGGCCATTGTCTGAGATAGACAAAGCGCTGCCAGTCCGAAACTGCATTCAAAGAGAAGCTAATGTGGCCAACGGACTCAACGGACACAAGATTTATTCATGGGCACACTTACAGAATAAGAACAAGAGAAGGGAAGTGAAGTGTGTGCGTGCGTGAGGGATGGGTGGGGAAGAGGTTATGAAGGGAGATTTGCAGGCAGCTAATGAGACTACCAAGGGGCGCATTAGTTATTTATTTTCTGAGGGTGTTAGTGAAAATTGTAGGAGAAGGACAGACCAATTAGCTGCAAGGACTTCTGTCCTTGTGCTCCGACATAAAGAGGGTTTCAGAAAAGTCTCTGAAATGCAAAGCAACCCTTGAGCCCCATACACACACACACACACACACACACACACACACACACACACACACACACACACACACACACACACACACACACACACACACACACAGAAGGGTAGGAAAACTCGCTCTTGGAGGATGTGTCACAATCTCCCTCAAGTCCCCAACACCCTCCTTTTTTTTATTTCAAAGTATTTAGAAACAGTGACAGAAACGTACTGGTAATAAAAAAGAGTCTCATTCACTAACTATGTGCACCTATTTGGGCTTACATAATACCATTTAGAAACATCACAAACCACCATGTGTGCAAAAATCACAAAATCAGATTCAGAGATTTTATGGGCCGTCAAACGATTAATCATGATTAATCGCATCCAGAATAAAAGTTTGTGTTGTATACTGTGCATACATTTGTATTTATAAAAACATACACAAACATGTATATATTTAAGAAAAAACATAATATAAAAAATGGAAAAACATGTACAGTATATAATTTAAATTATTGGTAAATATAAATAAATACATGTACATATTTCCTAAATATGTATACATGTATGTGTACAGTATGTGTTTATAAATACAAAATGAATATGCACAGTACACAGACATGTATTATGTAAACACAAACTTTTATTCTGGATGTGATTAATCGTTTGACAGCCCTAAAATATTTATATTATAATTAGAAAAGTTAAGTAAGTCTTTTGGTAAAATTTAAAGTGCATTATTATCTGAGAACCTTTTATGTTTGCCTAAAATGAACACTTGTTTCATAATTATTAGTGAATGAGACACATTACAACATTCTCTCCCATAACATTATGAATTTGGGATATTTTGTTTTTCATTAAGATATATATCAGGATCACTTTGTTCTTTCCAGTGAGAAAAATTGCTGCACATATACGGTAACCGCTGATGTTTTGCCAGTTTATTGCTTTTCTACCCAATAAGCCATTCCACCCCCTACCGGCCCACTCGCTGTCTGCTGTGACTCTAATGCAGGTCTGTTTCCACTTTCCTACTCTCACAGATCAATATCACCAGAGACTAACTTCATTGTTTACTGCACTACTTGTATCATTTATGGCCAATAGCTATAAACACTGGGCTGCATTTGGGGCTGTGCTTTCCCTGGGACCACTTCTGACTTGGGACATGCTCAGAATTGGTCAGGTGAGTTTGTAATTATCAGGGCTATGTAATATGCATTAAAAGTATAAGTGCAGCTTTTTGAGTATGCAGTAAGGCAGTATGCAGTATTAAGATTTAGTACTGTATCAGTTTGCGGGTACTGTTAGCTAAAGAAAAAAACAAGCACAAATGCATATTTACTCTGTCAAATATTATATATTCAGTGTCCTTCTGAAATACTTTTTTAAAGAAGTGTGATTTAGTATGGATAGTATGCATATTAAGATACAGGCAGGTGGTTCTTCTTCCAAAGATCTAATTCCATTCAGTCTCAGATTTGATTTTTATTGATGCGAAAGCTGGTAAGAGGTTGAACAGGACAAGTTAAACGGACAGTTCACCCAAAAATAAAATCGTTGATTTACTCACCTAGAGTTGTTCCAAATCTGTGTAAATTTCTTTGTTCTGATGAACAAAGTTACTTGGAAGAATGCTTGTAACCAAACAGTTCTTGGCCGCCATTGACCATAGTAGGAAAAGTTACAATGGTAGTCAAACGTGCCCCAGAACTATTTGCTCTCCTCCTTTATTCAAAATATCTTCTTTTGTTTTCAACAAAACAAAGAAATTTATGAAGCAACATGGTATTCAATGGTGGCAAAGAACTGTTTACAAGCATTCTTCCAAATGTATTTCTCTGTTTTCATCAGAACAAAGAAATGTATACAGATTTGGAACAACTTGAGGGTGAGTAAATTTAAATTTTTGGGTGAACTTTTCCTTTAAGGTGATGTCTAGTTCTTTGAACATGAAGTAAACCCCATGTTAGCAGTGTGTACCACATTGTGAAAGAATGTTTGCTAAACTGACCCAAAAAGTAATGACTTTAATACAGAGAAATTACAAAAAGAATGTAATGTTTTGACCTTTTTACTGTCTTATAGTCCATGGGTGGGTCTTCTAAAGATCTTATCTCATTCAGTTTCAGGGTTGCTTTCCATTTGTAGATGTGTCAACAAAATATAAGTTGGTGCAGTGGAAGGTTTTTTCACTTCTGCCGGATAGTAAGAGATTGTTTTGGTGTGTGTCTATGTTATACGCAAGCCTGATGGATGCAGCAGGCTGTAGATTAACTCTGATCTCTTTTACACCTGTGGAGGCGATTCTCATTTTCATGCAACACCTGAGACTCGACGCACACACCTGCAATCTGGACAGAGTGATTGTTTAGCGCACACACGCGCGCACAAACACATTCTAATGAACAGATCAAAGCATTTTCTGAACCCTGAACCCCACCTACCCCTTTTCCGTCATCTAGCGGAAAACAGATATGCTCTCTTCGAACGAGCAGTGACGCTATCCTTCATCTCTTAAATGTCACTCGGCATTGCAGGCTAATTCAGTCACACCTCTACCAAACACAGAAGCAAACTAGGCCTCATCTTGAGAGAGAGAGAGAGAGATCTCAAACCTGATTAAAATTATACTCCGCCAACACAAGCCTGAGTAAACATGGTGATTTGCGCCGAGAGTGATAGGCTGTCTTTAGTAATTGTGCGCTTTGCTTTGATGTTCAGAGTCTGTATTTTATTATCTCCTCTGCTGCTATATATAGGAAGATGACAGGAAGTAAAAGGAGTGTTTTCTCGAACATTAACGAAGGCGTCTGCCATCACGGCGAGGTAATAAAATTGTCCCGTATGGACCCATTTACACTGTCAAGTAATTTAGTTCTTTTTTTTTCCGCAGACATCTGGCACAGTATGGCTCTTGTGTGTGTGTACACAGCAAAAATGCTTATGAAATCAGATTTTTGGTATCAGATTTGGGACATTTTGAAATCTCAGCTGACCTACATCTTATCCATAGTTCGCCGTAAAATATTTACATACCCTGATGTTGTTTCTTTTTTTAAATGAACATGAAAAGAGAGGCTCTTTCGGACAGTGAAAGTCTTTGGAGACTGGGGCTGTCTCCAAAAAGCATCATAAAGGCATCTGCTGTATGCAGTTTATAAGCTATTTTACAGTCTTTGAATGCATGATGTGAGAATCAACAATTTATTATTATTCAAAGTAAAAAATCATTAGAAAGTCACAAGTCACTTATGTTGTGTAGAAGAGAGCAGCATTTACTCCGTAGCACTACGGAGAACAGAATCTCTTGTCTATTTCAAAAGATGGATGAGTAAATTAATGTTCTTTAGTGAACTCTTTAAAGGAACAGTTCACCTGGAAATTAAATTTCTGTCCTCATTTACTCACCCTCAAGTTGTTCAAAGTCTGTATAGAACTCTTTGTTCTGATGAACATAGAAAGATATTTGGAAGAATGCTTGCGACCAAACAGGTCTTTGCCACCATTGACTACCATAGGAAAAATGGCTTTATACATTTCTTTATTCTGTTGAACACAAAAGAAGATATTTAAAGAATGTAGGAAAGCAAACAGTCCTGGGGCACTGTTGACTACCATTGTCATTTTTCCTATTGTAGTAATGGTGGCCAAGAACTGCTTGGTCACAAGCATCCTTCCAAACATCTTTCTCTGAGTTCATTAGAACAAAGAAATATACTTTTTGGGTGAACTGTCCCTTTAAGTTTCATCACTGATACACAGGTTAAAGTTGAAGTAAAATATCTTAATTCCTACTTTTGAATAAAATGTTAGGATCATATATTTACTGTTCATTTACCATTTAAAAGAGTAAAATAGTCATTTCCAGGCTGTAACACTCTGTCGGTCCCTCAGTCTGTTTTGCCCAGGATGTCCTTTTCCCACGCTCCCTCACGAGTCTCTCATCCTTGTCTTTTGCACCTGCACCCCATTACCTGGACACTATATGTATTCTCACTTGCCCTTGGTTCTTTGTCTAGTATTAATGTAGGTACGAGTCCCCCGAGGTTACTGCTGTGACCATCCTCGCAGTGGCTTTGGTGTACGTCTGGGCAGTACAGACCAGTCCCAAGGCCTTCCCAGTGCCCAGTCCCGAAGCTGTCGCAGTGCACAATCCCGAAGACTGCCCAGAGCCCCTGGACTCGCCCCACATATTTATTGGGGGGGAGCAGTATAGGGACGAGATAGCCGGCATGAACATGAGGACCGTAGGCCACAGGCGACCTCGGTGCGCCTCGGTCGCATACTGATTCTTCAGTCTCCTCGCCGCGACCACGGCGGTCATGCCAAGCTCCTCGTCTCCTCGTCCCAAGGTCGCAGCCGTTCCTAGTCCCTCGTCCCCATCCTCCAGTACGTCCACGGTGCCCCATGACACAACCATGGCCACCGGACCGGGCCATGCCTCCGTGGTCGCCTGAGCTACCGCCACTGCCATGGAATCCCAGTGTGGGTCGCATCGTCGCATTGTTACACAGGCATTACAGTGTTGACATTTTGTACCATTCATTTCTGAAACGATGGCTACGTCACTGTAAACAAAGCAGAGTTTGAGCATTTCAGAATATCAGTTTTGTGTATTCGTCCTTGCAGTGTACAATAAGAGAGCTTTATGACCTGTTATGTTTTTGTGATTTCAAGTCCTTATGTGATCTTTACTGCAGGCTTTTTGTGATTTTATTGGTACTAAGAGTCAAAGATTGAGTCGGCGTTTGACAGTTAGCAGAGGTCCTGGTGCAAATATCCTGTGATAATATTTGTTATTTGGGCTGCTTTCTATGAAGGGACAAGACTGCGTGTGTGTGTGCATGCGTGTTTGTGTGCGTTTAGTGCAGAGATAAACCATTCTAAGGGATGTTCATACATCCATTGATTTAATCTCTGCAGGTTGCCAGTTCTTATGTTGTTCTGTCAGTAGCCGTTCTTCTGCTTTCACAAATGTTGTTGTGAGCTTCACAACTGACAATTTTTTCAATAAATTCACAATACGGATGCCTTGCAAGTAAAAAAGATCCCATATTATTCTGACAACAAATCATCATACATCACACATTTTGTAGTATATAACATTTGTATAGGCTATTCATTTTTATATCCACGTTCAGTATGTTTATTATTGTTTACATTTAATTAGAATGTCTTGCTGATGCTTATCAATGTGACATGACAAATTGGTTGACTTGCATCAGCTGGACACACCCACTCATCTTCCTCCTTATGCCGTTTGAATTGTGCTGCAAATCTCTGTATGTGTGAACTCCGCTTAAGAGAGTCGCCGCACATACGTCAGCAAAATACGCGCGTTTAAAGTTAAAAAAAAAAAAAACTGGTGGTGCGCTACAATCTTCATAAAACACACAAGCAGATTGTCATATCAAACTGCTCCAGTTGGATTCCCACATAACCCCAATTTGTTTGGCAATATTGCCCGTTATGTGTTATCACCCCTGTCTGTTATACACACACATTTCAGATGCTATGCTATTGTTGAAAGTGTTATCTTGCTCAAAGGAAGGGTTACAGATGAATAAACTGAGCCGCATCTGTGTGTCTTACCTTTTAACCTTCCCCCACATCTCTCTGCCTCTTTCTTTCTGTGATTCTGCTTGTTGTGATAACACTCTCTTCGGTATATCTGCAATGTTTGTATTAACATGAAACATGGGATCTGCTTCGATTCAATTATCGTTGTCTTTTATCTGGCAGAGTGTAAACAATGATAAGCAGGCAAGGCGTGACATTTAACAGATAAAAAAGGAAATGTGTGTATGCTATGTTGTTTTTATAGTTCAGTGCGAGTTATGTGCATGTTTGTGTTTGAGGTTGAACTGACTAGTCTACTAGTCAAACAATTTACAAATGAAATAAAATATGCTCAAAATATTATTCCGAAGACATAAAACATATTAAGAAGACAGACATTAACCCACTTTAGTCCTTTGGATTACTTTTGTGATGGATGGGTGTGCTTATAGGAGCTTCAACATTTTGGGGCGTATAGACCACTTCGCATGTAAAACAGTGGTCCAGAAGCATGGTTTCATTTTTATTTTTAAATCTTACATATATAATCCAATCTTAAGGATATTTGTTTAACATTTTGATTCAGTTATAAATATTCTGTTGGTGGTATTTTGTTCAAACTTTTGTGTAGTTTTAAAAAACTGAAACAGGACGTTCTTCTGAACTATTGTTGAATCAGCATTGCTTACGTTTTCTGAAGTGGTCTGTATATGAATACAAATATTTGTATGAAAAACTGTGTTCAGCTAAATTTCGAAAGCCACATACATCTGGGATGGCATTGAGAACATTGAGAGAAATTTCATTTTTGAATGAACTATTCCTTTAAACTGGTTAAATATATATGATGAAATTGGGATGGTAAAAAGATCAGAACAGTTAAGATGTTTTCCACTGATGCATAAAAATGTTCTCGCAAGCATTACATTTTGGATCAATTTAGTACACGTAAGTGTAGACAACAGATTGTAGTTTTGCTCTGGCTAATATGATAGTTTTGTGAGGGAACTAAACATCATCTTAACTTGCCCTGTTCCTCTTCCTCTGCTTTGCTAGCCAACTGTTCCTTTGATCAGAATATGTGCCATCTGTTTCTTCTCTGTTCTTGAACCTGATCTCACTATAGTCCCACGTTGTTGTTGATTTAGGTTGTTTAATTAGCCGGGTTTAATGTGAATATTGGGATATCACATAAAGCAATGCTAAAGGAAAACATAGATGCTCCAAATTGTGCATACAAAACTTCCAAACAAATTGTCATGATTCTGATCATGGCAGAGCCTCGTGTTTTGTGTGGAGAGAAACATATTATTGTCGGCCACGACATAATGTGCGTTCTCTCTGGTCTTGTCTTTGGCCCCGCCCCTCTCATTTCCTCGTTTAGCTTCCCGCCAGTGTCTCATTACCTACACCTGCCCATTGTTATCTTCTTTGTTAGTTCCCTATATAATGCCCTCATGTCTGCTGTCGTGTGCTTGTTCGTACTGCTTCTTGTGCTGACACTGCGTGTTCGCACTACCTGGTTTGCTTAGTCTAGTTGCCTGTTACCTTGCCAAACCTTGCCTGTTTGCTTCATTGCCGTGTATGTACCCTACCCTGTTGGATTACCCTTTTGTGTCTAACAGTTACCTGTTACCCTATTAGTACGTTGCGTCGTGTTTATTATTTTTTTTAGTCTGGTTCCCGTCTTTACTGCAAGTTTTCGTTTATTATGTACTATTGTTTTATCCCCCTCGTGGGAAGTGTTATTTTCAGTTTAGTCATTTTACTCCTGTCTGTGTTTTACCCGATCGTGGGTTTTTGTTTTGTCGTTGTCAATAAAGTCTTGTTTCTTGTATTACCGCTGCCTGCACATGGGTTCTTCCATAACTGTGACACAAATTTACTGAAAAGAGGTAGTAAAAAGTGACTTTGCCCCAGCAGGTCATAACTGAATAACTGGTCTGGTCAGTATAAAATGTAAGAGCTAAAGTCTGTCATCTAAATGTTTGGCTACAATCAGGGGTGTCCAAAGTCAGTCCTGGAGGGCCGGTGTCCTGCAAAGTTTAGCTTCAACCCTAATCAAACACACCTGAACAGCTAATCAAGGTCTCACAAAGCAGACTAGAAACTTCCAAACAGGTGTGTTGAGCCAAGTTGGAGCTAAACTCTGCAGGACAGTGGCCCTCCAGGACCGACATTGGACACCCCTGGAGATGACCTTCTGCCGACCACAGACATAAAATAAATCTCTTGCCGATCACAAGTAATGAGGTTTGTGAAAGCATTTTATCTGCAGGTTTTATACCTCAAGAAATGTATTACAATGAACAAAAGCGCAACAGTGGCTTTCACTACGGTTTCCATTTGTTTATACTGTATGCCAGTTTGTCGGGCATAAAAATGATGATATTGTTTTGAACACAAATAGCCTTTATTCACAACTGTTTGTGTTTTTTTTTTACATACAGTAAATTAAGATCACAACTTTGTTTAAATAGTTATTGTTTGAATACCTCATGCGGAGGGATAGCTTCCCCCAAATAAAAATGATTCAATTCAATTCAATTTTATTTATATAGCTCTTTTCACAATGTGCATTGTTCCAAAGCAGCTTTACAGGAGCAAATTAGAAAAACACAGAAAGGTAAAACACAGCACAGTGCATGGTGTTTATAGACCAAGCAAGATCATTATAATAAATAATATCTAATAAATAAATGAATGAATAAATAAATAAATAAATGCAGTCTCCCGGTGAGCAAGCCAACACTGCACTGCTCTGCTGTGGCGAGGAACCCAAACTCCAATGATGAATAATGGAGAAAAAAAATCCTCAGGAGAAACCAGGCTCAGTCGGGAGGGCCAGATCTCCTCTGACGTGTCATAGCTGCACTCAGTGACCCCGACCAAAGCCACCGAGCAACGTCCACGAAGAATAGGGAGAGCCCACGAGCCAGGAAGCCCCACCAGCCGAAACCGTGCAGGTCCAACCCGGTCCCATTCCGTGATCAACAACAGACAACAGAGGAACAACCAGGGAAAAGTAGTAATGGCATAATTAACTTTATTCCTCTGTTGTCCGACATCGACCACAAAACAAGACCAACCAGACCAGACCCACACAGTCCCAACAAATGAAACGCCCCGAACCACAACCAACAAGCCCCCCCACTCCTTACAACACCCACCCAGCTACCTCCAATCAAAGTCACTGAGTGCAGCCATAACTTCAAACTGCTGTCATGTGATGTACGTTTAGCATTAAATATTGTATATATATATTGTAAATTTAGCATTTATGTGACAGGTAGTCCGTCTTTGCTCTCGGTTGGGATGGAATTGTCTGAGCTGGGCCGGCCAGATGGTCGCCTTTTTCTTGGGTGGTGATGGAATTGCCTTGGATGGAGCTGGGATGGTCAGTCAGTCCGCAGGCTCTCGCAGGAGGATGGTACGGGATTTTCCGATGTAGCTGGCGTACTCTCTAGTTGTGGATGGGCATATGACGTTCATCTGGGCCTGGCGGAATCTCTCCCTACCTCGGGATGGGCATCCCGAGGCGAGGGCAGAAAGAGAATAATTAGCGTAGCTGCTGTTCATTAGCTATGTATTAGTGAATGCTTGGCTGAAAAGATGTGTCTTTAATCTAGATTTAAATTGGGAGAGTGTGTCTGACCCTCGAATAGTATCGGGGAGGCTATTCCAGAGTTTAGGTGCTACGTATGAGAAAGCTCTACCCCCTTTGGTGGATTTAGTTATTCTAGGTGTTATCAAAAGTCTGGAGTTTTGAGATCTTAGAGAGCGTGATGGGTTGTAGTGTGGTAGAAGCTCTGTTATGTAGGTAGGGGCTAAACCGTTTAAGGCTTTATAAGTAATTAAAAGAACTTTAAAGTCAATACGATACTTAATGGGTAACCAGTGAAGGGTTGATAACATTGGGGTTATGTGATCGTATTTTCTGGACCTGGTTAGAACTCTGGCAGCTGCATTCTGAACTAACTGTAGTTTGTTTATTGATG